>NC_136270.1:94737920-94950420 GCF_964187855.1 Myxine glutinosa
CTTCATTCCATGCTCCAATAACTTTATCGCTCGGTACGAGCCACACTCCAGAGGGTCACCTTTCCCCTTGTATAGAGGGACGAGGGTACTCAGAGTTCCCAATCCACTGGAATGCGGCCTTCTTTCACCACCAGATTACAGATCTCTGTCATTCTCTTCACACCCCAACTTCCTGCTGCCTTCAACATATCTCCCACAACTCCCGTCGGCCCTCCCGCTTTTCCACTCTTCATTGCTTTTATCGCTTCCTCAACTTCCTTCTCAGTTATCTTCTCTGCCGGTCCTAAAACTGGGTTACTCTCTATGTTGCCATCCCATTCATTCTCTGTATTCAACAGCATTTCCATATATCTTTTCCATCTTCCTTTAATTCCATCTGGGTCGACAACGATTTGTCCCACTTCATCCTTCAAGCAACTCACCCCCATCACATCACACCTCTCTTTCGCTATGTGCTTTGCAATCCTGAATACTGCTTTCTGACCCGCTTCCGAATCCAAGCGTTCTCCGAACATTTTCCTACATGCCTCCTGCGCCTTTGCTACCTCTTTCTTTGCAGCCTTCCTGGCTGCCTTATAACTTTCATGCTCTGCTGTTTCTGCTCCCGTACCCTTCGCCTTCTGCCACTCTTTGAACTTCTTCCTCTTCTCGTCAATCCTCTTTCCAACCTCAACATCCCACCACCATGTTTCCGAGTGCCTCGGTGGTCCTTTTGTCCATCCACATACCTCACCAACGGCTCCCAACAGACTAGCTTTCATAGACATCCAACCACTTTCAGGCTCAACCACATCATCCTCTACCCTACTTAGCCTCTCTTTTAATGCCTCCCTTACTGTCACCTCTTTCAACCTCCACACCTTCATTCTCGGTTGGTACTTCACCCGCCGAGCTCTCCTCGCACCTTTCACCCTTATGTCGCAGACAACCAAGTGGTGCTGTGAAACAGCCTCCTCCCCCGGGATCACCTTTGTGTCCCGGAGGTGCCCCCTATCTCGCCGACGCACCATCAGGTAGTCAATGGTTGTCGTCGACCCACCTGATGTGTATGTAACAAGCTTATTGTCCTCTTTCTGGAACTGAGTATTACAAATCAACAAATCAGCTCCATCAGCAAACTCCAAAATCCTTTCACCTTCTCCATTTCTCACACCATATGTGCTCACACCAAAATCCTTTCACATTTCTCACACCATCTCACACCAAAGTCTCATCTGACTGATACACACTGACATTTATTATTATATATAAGCACAAATTTATGCTTTTCAGAACTTTCATTTTGGGAAAAGCCCTGATTTTTGGCATACTTCAGGAATGCATCTCCTATTTAAAACACTATTGTTAAGGGGAAACCTGTTTTCGCAAGATGCTGATTCGTGAAGCACCTGGTGTTATTCAAGTCATTTTTGTTTGAACAATTTGCCAACAAAATATAAACCCAAAATCAGTTACTGAAGATATTGGTAAATATTATGTACAATGATTTTCAATACAAATAACATATTTCTCAATAAAATAACTTAAAACAACTTTTTAAAGTTATAATTTACATCAATTAATTATGTACTAGTGGGGTCACCCGTGGGAATCCCACGGGCATGGACGTGTGTGACATTTCGACATATTGAGTTAGATGCTGCACCTGCACATGCAGTTTCACAATAACACACACACACACACACACACACACACACACACACACACACACACACACACACACACACACACACACACATACACACACACACACACACACACACACACACACACACACACACACACACACACACACACACCTCGTTTTTTCATTTCTGTATCTCACAATTCGGTCTCTCTCTTATTCACACACCCACACAAACACACACACACACACACCCGGGGGCGCACGGCAGACGACACGAGGTACTTTTACGTGGTTCCTGCCCTTGGATCCGGCACGGCCACCCGAGTCGTGTCCTTGCTGCAGCACCCGCCGGACGAGGGCAAGTAGGCGGCGCTCAAGCGACTTCTCCTCGACACGTTTGGCCTCACAGAGGCCGACCACGCTGACCGTCTTTTGGACCTTCCCGTCCTCGGCGACACACGACCGTCCGCCCGCATGGATTACATGCTGTCCCTGCTCGGCGACGGCCACGCGGATTTCCTCTTCCGTGCTCTCTTGCTCCGCCAGCTACCTGTACAGGTACGGCTCGCGCTGGCCGGTTCGACCATTACGGAACCGCGCGCCCTGGCCAGGGAGGCGGACAAGTTTTTCGCAGCCCACAACGCGCGGCCGGCATATAGCGCGGCCGTTGTGGATCCCGGCGCCGCGCATGGTGCGAGTGGTTCGGATCGCCACGTGGCATGGCGTTCAGATCCTCCCGAACACGGCGCGGGTTGTTCGGATCCGCGCGTGGCCGCCGCCACACCCTGCCCACCACCGTCGTCACAACTGGCGCGACAACCACCACCGGGCCAGACCTGGTGCCACTTCCATACCAGGTTCGGCCACAAGGCCAGGTCCTGCCGCCCGCCTTGTACTTTTGGCAGGTCGGGAAACGGCCTGGCCGGCGCTCGCTTCCTGCCATGAGCGTCGGCCATACGGGCAGCCTTCTGTTCATAACAGACACCTCCTCGGGTCGTCGCTTCCTGTGCGACACGGGAGCGCAGGTGAACATCCTCCCGGCCTCCGCGTCCGACAAGCAAGCTGGGGGCCGGGGCCCCGCTTTGCTTGCCACCAACGGCACGCCCATCCGCACGTTCGGGAAGCGTTGTCTCTCACTGCGGTTCAGGAGGCAGTGCTTTCAGTGGTCGTTCGTTACCGCCAGTGTCCCCATGGGCCTACTCGGAGCGGACTTCCTCTGTGCGCATGGGCTGTTGGTGGACGTGAGGCACAGACGCCTGGTCCAAGCCGAAACCTTCAGCTCGCTTGCTTGCGCGCTGAGCAGTTCGTTGAGCAGCTCCCTGGGCGGCTCACCGAGCGGCTCGCCAAGCGGCTTGCTGAGCGGCTTGCTGAGCGGTTCGGTCCCGGCGAGGTTGGTCTGCACGCTTCCGGCAGCGGACGTGTTTACCCGCCTCCTCGCCAGTTTCCTGGCCCTCATGCGGCCCACCTTCTCGGCGGTGGCCGTCAAGCACGGGGTGGAGCATCACATCCCCACAGTCGGGCCACCGTTCTACGCCCGGGTGCGCCGCCTTGACCCGGCAAAGCTCGCCGTGGCGCAGAAGTTCGCCACGCTGGAGCGACTGGGCATCATCCGGCGCTCCAACAGCGCATGGGCATCGCCACTGCACATTCTGCCCAAGCCCGGCGGCGGGTGGCGGCCGTGCGGAGACTACCGCCGCCTCAACGATGCTACCACCCCCGACCGCTACCCAGTCCCTCACATCCAGGACTTTTCTGCCCGGTTTGCGAAAATGTCCCTCTTCTCCAAGGTGGACCTCATCCGCGGATACCACCAGGTCCTCGTCAGGCCGGAGGACATACCGAAGACGGCCGTCATCACACCATTCGGCCTCTTCGAGTTTCTGCGGATGCCCTTCGAGTTGAAGAATGCGGCCCAGGCATTCCAGCGGCTGATGGACAGCGTCTTGCGCGACTTGGACTTCGTGTACGACTGTACGTCTACCTGGATGACATCCTCATCGCAAGCGCGTCCTGTGAGGAGCACCTCCGCCATCTCTGCACGCTCTTCGAACGCCTGGACCGGCATGGCCTGATCATCAACCCCGCCAAGTGCCGGTTCGGCGTCACCGAAATCGACTTTTTGGGGCACCGCGTCACCAGGCACGGGGCCATCCCCTTACCGGCCATGGTGGAGGCGGTCAGGGGTTTTCCGCACCCCCGCACGATCAAGGGGCTCCAGGAGTTCCTGGGCATGGTGAACTTTTATCACCGTTTCCTGCCCCGCATCGCCCAGCTCCTCCGCCCCCTGCACGAGGCCCTCCGGGGGAAGCCGGGCAAAGGCGATGTTGCCTGGACCGAGCAGATGGACGCGGCGTTCGCGGGCACGAAGCTCGCCTTGGCTCACGCCACAATGCTCGCGCACCCGGCGCCCGATGCACCGATCGCTCTCACCACCGACACGTCGGACTATGCGGTGGGGGCGGTGCACGAGCAATGGGTGAAGGGAGCTTGGCAGCCGCTGGCGTTTTTTAGCCGGCAGCTCCACCCGCACGAACGGCGGTACAGACCTTCGACCACGAGCTGCTCGGGCTCCACCTGGCGGTCCGGCACTTCCGCCATCTGCTCGAGGGCCGCCCGTTCGCGGCCTTCGTCGACCACAAGCCCCTGCCTGGTCTTCGCGATGGCCAAGGTCGCTGAGCCGTGGTCGGCCCGGCAGCAGCGTCACCTCTCGGCCGTGTCCGAGTACACGACGGACATCCCGCACATCGCGGGGAAGGACAACCCAGTGGCGGATTGCCTTTCCCGGTCTGTCACCCACGCGGTCCACCTTGGGATCGACTGTGCTCGGATGGCGGCGGACCAGTCCGCCGACCCCGCTGTCCAGGCTTTTCGGATCGCCGTCACGGGCCTCCGCGTCACCGAGGTGCCGTTCAACGGCACGGGCACGGCCCTCTTGTGCGACGTCTCCCTCGGCCGGCCTCGCCCCATCGTGCCCGCTGGCTGGCAGCGCCGGGTTTTTGACGCCATCCACGGCCTGTCCCACCCGCACACGAAGGCCTCCCAGAAGCTGGTCGCCGACAAGTTCGTCTGGCATGGCCTCCGGAAGGCCGTCCGCGATTGGGCCAGGACGTGCCGCGCGTGCCAGCGCGCAAAGGTTCACCGCCACACCCAGGCCCTGTTGGCCCCGTCTACTGTGCCCGAACGTCGGTTCGACCACGTTCACGTGGACTTGGTGGGACCTCTGCCCCCCCTCGCGGGGTTTCACCCACGTCCTCACCATGGTGGACCGCACCACCCGGTGGCCGGAGGCCGTGCCTTTGGCAGCAACGACGGCGGCGGATGTTGCACAGGCGTTCATCGCCACTTGGGTTGCCCGGTTCGGCGCCCCCTCGGACATCTCGTCCGACTGTGGCCCCCAGTTCACCTCGGAGCTCTGGGGGGCGGTAGCGCGGGGGCTCGGCATCCAGCTGCACCGCACCACGGCCTACCACCCCCAGGCCAATGGCCTGTGCGAGCACTTCCATCGCGCCATGAAGGCCGCGATCCGGGCCAGCCTCCGCGACGGCGGCTGGGTCGACAGGCTCCCCTGGGTCATGCTTGGCCTCAGGACGGCACCCAAGGACGACCTGCGCACATCCGCGGTGGAGTTGGTCTTCGGACAACCGCTGCGGGTGCCAGGCGAGTTCCTCCCCGACTCCACGGCACCATGGTCCGCGGCGCAGCAGTGCTCCGCCCTGCAGGAGACCGCCCGGAGGTTCGCCCCGGTGCCGACGGCGCACGACGGTTGCCCGCCAATGCACGTCGCCCCGGAGCTTCGCATGGCGGAGTACGTGTTCGTCCGCCACGACGCCCACCGGACACCGCTGCGGCCCCCGTACGACGGGCCCTTCCACGTGCTGGAGACCGGGGCGAAGCATTTCACCCTGGACATCGGCGGTACTCCTGACTGCGTCTCCGTGGACCGCCTCAAGCCGGCCCACCTCGACTTGGACCACCCCCCGCCAGCGACTCTGCCCCCGCGTTGGGGCTGCCCCCCAGCGGGCGGACCCCCGGCGCCGCCCAACCACGCCGTCACGCCACCCCCCTGCCCTGCACCCATCCCAGATGCCGCCAGAGGCATCCCAGATGGCATCCCGGCACCCCAGCCGCCGCCAGCCGCCAGGGGGCGCTTCAGCCGGGTCATCCGGTTGCCCCGCAAGCTGACCCTTCAGGCTTGGCCTCCGGATATACACGCGGGCTCGCAGCCCCGAGCACGGCAGTGCTGATGAGTGAGCATCTAATAAAGAGCTCGACCTAACCCAAAGCGTTGTGGCCTACCTTTGTTTAACGTGTGTGCCCCAGCACCCACACCACATCCCACATGTATATACATGTTTAAAGTGTATGTGCCCTCCTCCCTTCCCCCGCCCGGCAACGCTGGGTACTTCTGCTAGTAACTAATGAAATAAAAACGAAGAAATATCTCTCTCTGGGTAATTTCCTGAAACTCGGTGAAATTCGCTGAAATTCGCTCGGTGTATCGGTGAAATATTTTATTTGGGCGGTGTATAATTGCTTCGAACGAAATATCTCTTAGCAATTTCCCATCTGTGTTTCATGTCCATGCACACGTGAAATGGAGTTTGTTTTTGCACACGTGAAATGAACATGTGAACCCTTACTTCCGGATAATAATGTTGAATGAAATAAAAACGAAGAAATATAGTGGGGTCACCCATGGGAATCCCACGGGCATGGACGTGTGTGACATTTCGACATATTGAGTTCGATGCTGCACATTCATTTTTACAAAATGGTTACTGGCAATTCATCAGATCCAGAAATGGTGGAATGAACACAATTTATTTATTTCACACAATATGTGACCCCTCACTCCTCTCCACCTGACACTCTCCTCTCTCCACCCTCACGCATCTCCAATCCCACTCCTCCTCACACTCCTCTCCAATACCTCCCCACACTCCTCTCCAATACCTCCTCACACTCCTCTCCAATCCCTCACACTCCTCTGCAACCCCTCACACTCATCTTCAATTCCTCATACTCCCCTCCAATCGCTCCCCACTCTCCAACCCCTCGCTCCTCTCCAACACCTCCTCACACTCCTCTCCAACACCTCCTCAGACTCCTCTCCAATACCTCCTCACACTCCTCTCCAATACCTCCTCACACTCCTCTCCAATACCTCCTCACACTCCTCTCCAATACCTCCTCACACTCCTCTCCAATACCTCCTCACACTCCTATCCAATACCTCCTCGCACTCCTCTCCAATACATCCTCGCACTCCTCTCCAATACCTCCTCACCAATACCTCCTCACACTCCTCTCCAATACCTCCTCGCACTCCTCTCCAATACATCCGTGCAATCCTCTCCAATACCTCCTCGCACTCCTCACCAATACCTCCTCGCACTCCTCTCCAATACCTCCTCACACTCCTCTACAACCCCTCACAATCCTCTCCAAGCCCTCACACCCCTCTCCAACCCCTCACACTCCTCTCCAATACCTCCTCACACTCCTCTCCAATACTGCCTCACACTCCTTCCAATATCTCCTCACACCCCTCTCCAATACCTCCTCACACTCCTCTCCGCTCCAATCGGCCCTCACTTTCCGCTCCAATCGTCCCTCACTCTCCGCTCCAATCGGCCCTCTCTCCGCTCCAATCGGCCCTGGGGTCACCCTTGGGAATCCCACGGGCATGGACGTGTGAGACATTTCGACATATTGAGTTAGATGCTGCACCTGCACATTCAGTTTCACAAAATTGTTACTGGCAATTTATCAGATGCACAAATGATGTAATCTACACAACGTATTTACTTCTGATAATATGTGAATGCATGTGCGTGCACACCCACACACACATACACACATATACACACACAAACACACGTACAACCACACACATATATACACACACATACATACACACACATACACCCACGTACACCCAAACACATATATACATACACACACATACACACACACACACACACACACACACACACACACACACACACACACACACACACACACACACACACACACACACACACACACACACACACACACACACATCTCGTTTTTTCATTTCTGTTCCTCACAATTTTGTCTCTCTCTTATTCACACAGACACACACACACACACACACACACACACACACACACACACACACACACACACACACACACACACACACACACACACACACACACACACACACACGTACACCCACACACACACACACACACTCACACACACATGTCCCACATGTATATATCCCACATCCCACATGTATATACATGTTTAAAGTGTACGTGCTTTTCCCCACTCCCCCGCCCGGAAACGCTGGGTACTTCTGCTAGTAACTAATGAAATAAAAACGAAGAAATATCTCCACTGATCTCTATAATAACTGGATGGGCGGAGACGCCTCATTGGATGATGCAAAACCGCCGCCATCTTGGAACCCCCAAAAAGAGCGATGCCTTGTACTAACTATACGATGACCGTCACCAAACACTGCACGCAAATGACAATAAGTATTATTATAATAAACATAAAAGATATATAATATGATGTTTTATATAGCACTTGAATCATACTTGAATATCAAAACGCTTTGGAAGGATAAATTTTAGGCTTTTAGTGAGAACTGTCCAACTCACTTTGCGGATGTTCATTAGCAACGCATTCAAATACGTGTTTCATAACAGAACCAGTGCTATATTAAAACATAAATTGCACCTACTTCATATGGTGTATATAGTGTATAATAGTTATGGTTACTATAGGTTGTTTGTTCTTGCCAACTCCAGGTTATCCTCATTAATAATTGTCTAAGTTTCAGTTAAATGAGGAGGTGCATTTTGGTTTCTATTCAGCGTCAGATATCTGAAAATTTATCATAATGATGTATACATGGATTGAGAAGATGTTGTTATTCAGTGTATCCGAAGTGAATTACAAGGTTAAGTTCAGCTTAAAACGCCATTCAAACAAGCATTTTAACATACTTTTGAACAATCTTGGAAAATGCAGCAACAAAACTTAATTATTATTTATAACAAATTTATTGTATGATTTATTGTGCAAAAGAATTTGTCTTGTAGATATAGTACCAATACATCAAGAGCGAGATTCCAACAATTACAAAATGAAACAAAGTAATTACAAAACACATGTATAGGAATTATTAATAAATTTGGCAAGATGCAACTTTCACTGAAACAATAATAACAAACCCAAATATTTGTGCAAATAAAAATTACATGTGCAAAAATGATGTCACGATATTAACTAGGTAAGTAATAACAAACATATACAACATCCATGTCACATTTGACAGTATATAAACAGGACTTGTGGACATTAATGTTCCACAAAATACTGAAGTTCACAATGATGAACACTACATGGACGCAAACCACTGATCTCTATAGTTATTATAGAGATCAGTGCACAAAACACACAACTAGATTCAATTCACTGATGCTTGAACAGCACTAATCTTGACATTTGCTTTCGCACTTTATCACCAGTAATAATTTCTGTGTGTTCTTTTCCCATGTGGAAAAGCTTTATTTTGCTGTAGCAGGATGAAGCCATGGTCACCAGCTTGTGGATGTGGTTGTCTTCCACTGCTGTATCGAACTGGTGCGAATGGAGATCAGGAGAAAGATTCATTGCAGATGAGTTTTTTAGTACACTCCTTGCCACTGCGGAACAGATTCCTTGACCTTGTGGAAGTTTTCCATCCGATATTTTCATCATACGTTGAAAACATTTCTCAGTTTCCATGCATACGGAGACGATGCTTGAGGATGCCTTCTCCAGGCCTCCACGGTCCTGCATGGCCACAAACTGGTGGCTCTCTCCATTGATAGCACCCAATGCTTTCGTGCACTGCATGCAACTCGTTCTTTTCCGCATCATGCGCACCACAAAACCAGCAATGTAGTTGACAGCAGCTTCTTTGTACTCTGACACCTCCTCAAAATTCGGTGTATCTGCATAATCATGTTCATCTGCAGTGGGATCTCTGATGAGCAGGTCATATTTTCTTGCCACGTTAACTGTGGATTGCGATACGTTGTCAATGTGGAGAACATCAGTTCTGTCCAAGATTGCACAATTTCCTGTTCCGTTCTTGACTGCATGTCGGACCAGAAGGCGCTTATACGCCGCCTTGAACTGTCTCGCTGTGGGATTGTTGTTGAAGCCACCTCGTGCCCGTACAGCTGCAAAGAATAGTTCGATGTGATCCTGACTGAATTTGTATGTCAGGAGATATGTCAGAGGGGCATTTGGTGAATCAACAAGTTCAGAGAACAAGTTGATTGTGCTCTCCATGCTAACAATAAAACCAATGAACCCTGTCTTCCGAGGACCGAGATGCATCGGAGAGCCTGATCTATCTTTCAGACTGAGGAGGAATTCTTTGGCTCCTTCCATTATTTTCCACCATCTGTCTTGGTTGGTTTTCCTCATAGGTGCTTTGTAGCCTTTCCCAAGGGGATTTCTGCTGTTCAACACATCAAAGGCACTGTCGATGTGCCTGATAAATTCCACTGTCGCTTCACATCCCTTGAACTGTGGCAGTTGGAGACCCTCATTGCAGTATTGCAATGCATCAGCAACACTGGCACTGAAAACTTGCGCAGCGAGATTTACCTTCATCTTCTGCTTCTTCCACTGTATGTGAGCACTCCTCAGTTTATTTCCAAGACGAAGTCCTTCGGATTTTTGGAGAGCATTCAACTCTTCAATGTACAGCCACCTTACAGTCCTGCAATCACTGGTCTGGAAAAGTCCACCGTCTGCCAATGCATTCCGCAACAGCTGTTGAGGCAGGCATCCAGAATCACATGCACTCTTTGGGTTGGATCAGCTGGATGGGCGAAAGATGGATCCAATGCAGTGACATCGATTTTTGCACCCAAACAACGCATCATGGCCAGGTGACAAGAAGGTCCATCACATGTAAGCGAGACGGCTCGAACACCTGCCTCATGTAGACGGTGAAAGCATTCCGTGACAACATTAGCGCGGTGCTCGCCATTCATGGTAACTATGAGGAAATATCCCAAGGGTATTTTCCAAGATTCATTCACCGATACGGCCATGAACACCAGAGCATCTCTTGCCACCGGTGTAGAATCATCAAATTTCCCACTACCGATGTCGACATATCCATGGTATCTTCCATTGGCGAATTCAACATGCTTGCGAATTGCAATCTCATCAAACATGATGGCACACACAACCTCCTTCCCTTGGCTTGCATAGTCTTTGGCGCGCATTTGTAGGGCATTAAATGCAGCCTTGGTGAAACCTGGATCTCCTTCGATGCCCTTGTACCATGACCTAATTTGACGTGGATGTGGCAAGGCCAAATCAAAAGACTCTCTCACATAGTCATATGCTTTAGTGGAGTAAAACTGAAGAGTCATAGCAAATGATCTTAGTTCCTCTGGATAGGATGCAGATTTATTCGTATTGCTCAGAATTCTCTTCATGACTTCTTTTGGAATACCACTGAATGTTGTCTCCAACATTTCCACACAATTTGTGGTGATCAAGTTCTTATCACGCAAAGATGTCACAACCACACTCATATCATTCACTTTTTGCAACAAACGCCTTGTTTTCTGCTTTTCAAGTTTTAGTTTCTTATTGCAACTTTGCAGCTGAGCACTGGCGTCATCCAATTTGTGTTTCAATTTTCTTGGAGATGCCATCGTGGCATAGGAGTGGTCTTGGTGGCACATGGACTCAGATGTTGGATCAGGTTGAGTGGACTCTGTGCTGGAGCCTGGTTCAGTGGTGCAGTCGTTCCTGACTTTGGTTTGTCTGCGAGTTGTAGCTTTCTGGAAATTAAATATTAAAAATAATTATATTCCAGTATATATCTATCCAGAACAACTTTACAAATGCTCTGGTGCTTTATAATACGAGCTGTACGAGATCAGGATCTCAAAAAACCTTAGAATCACATTTTGCGTAATATCTCAGGAACTAATTGACATAGAAACACAAGGCTGATTGCGTTGGAATCGTCTCAAGAAGGCATCCTGAGACTGCTGAATTCACATCGTCTTGTGTAATGCAGTGAAATCGATAGCAATTACATCAGCTAACATCAAATGACAAAAGACATGAGACTTAATTTGTTGTTGAAAATGTACTCATGAGATCATGACATTTGCATTTACCTTCTGAAGGTGGTCAGGAAATCCAAAAATGGTGGGAACTGCATTTGGCCTCAGACGAACTGTTTGACCAGTCCTGTCAAAACTGTCGTCTGTGAAATGGTCGGAACAGAGACGTGATCTTGAATTAGGTAGCCACTTGTCCCTCTTTGTGTTCAACACCCACCTCCGTAGCCTTTCTGGATCACAGTGTGGGAACCTGCATGCCAAATACATTCCGTTAACGTCATCCTTGCATTGGTTGACAGATGTTGTCATGAAATATAACAATAGTCGGTCATGATAAAATGAAAATGGGAATTCCCACACAGGGAGAACAAAATTTACTATAAACAATACTTGTCGGTTGACATAAAAATAAAAGTAAAATTTGAAATTATAGTCTGTATTTTTGTTTGCTGCTAGGCCAAAATTATTTTGTTCTTTGCCTGATTATCAACAGCAGTTCTGCGAGTTGAAGATCTGTTATAACAAGTTAGAACAGACCAGGGATAAACCCATGCAATTAAATATTTCCTGCTCTAATATGTGCCTCTGTACGCTGATACATTGAGATCACTGTCAACGAGTCATTCCACAAATGAATAAACAGTCAACAATTACATTTTAGTGCATAAATTATACAATTGCTGGTCAACTTAGTCCTAGCGAACTAGCAGACCCGGGCAATGTCACTGTGCAGGTTAATATTTCATCAATGACAATTCACAATATGCGGTCCGCTAGGGCTACGTGAGCCTGACGACAAGGCCCGACAGACATTGAAAATCAAAGTCATGAAGAAAAAATTTAAAACTTACTGATGGAAAGTCACTCCTTTCTCTCTTTTGTTGCGCTCATCGCGGTTTGTACAACCAAACGAAACGCACGCAGGCATCCTGTCGCTTGTCACAATAAAATTCTTAAAAGAGTTGATTTGCAATCCAAAATTACTATAAATATCTAGCTTTTATGGCAACATTCACCAGGTCCGCAAGCACGCAACAAGTCGAATGAACGATTGTTTTGGGGGTGTCAAGATGGCGCCAGGTCACTTCCTGTTGCCTCAACGAGAATAGGCCAATCACCATTAGTCCACCCATCCAGTTATTATAGAGATGAGTGAATATCTCTCGGTAATTTCCTGAAACATATTTTACTTCCGGATAATAATGTTGAATGAAATAAGAAAGAACGAAGATATACATGTCGTTTTTGTGCCGACTCTCATAAAACGTAAAAGTAATAAATGTTAACGGAAAAGAAAAAGCGAATTTTTAATATATGTCGACATTTTCCCCGAATGTTATTTTAGGCGGTGTATTTTCGTGTATCATCGTGGCGCGATTTTTATAAATATATCTCGGCAATTTCCCGTGTGTGCATGAATGTTCTCAATTATTTCTGACACCGAGTCTAAAACCATCGATAAAAATTAAATCAGATGGTGAATTCGATAAAATGGGCGTTTCGTTTACAGGCCTTTGAGAAATCATTTCGTTCTATAAACGGAAACTTTCTTGGGATTCTCTTCCCGTTTTTTTTCAACCGAGTCTAACACTATGTTAGCGACTGTTAAAAATGAAATGATATATCGAATTAGAATTGAAATAAACCTGTGTGAGAGAGAAAGACAGCACGGGCCTAACTAAACAGGCCTCAAAGCTATTCGAGTTAATAAAATGGTGGATATTTGTTTACATGAAGCCTCTCCAAGAATGGGTGGAGCTATGGGTGGAGCTCCTCTGCAAACGGAATAAGCCACACCCCCGGACAGACGTCCAACAGAATCACCGTAGCCTATTATAATATAGACTAGTGGGGTCACCCGTGGGAATCCCATGGGCATGGACGTGTGTGACATTTCGACATATTGAGTTAGATGCTGCACCTGTTTCACAATAACACACACACACACACACACACACACACACACACACACACACACACACACACACACACACACCTCGTTTTTCATTTCTGTATCTCACAATTCGGTCTCTCTTATTCACACACCCACACAAACACCCACCCACACACACACACACACACACACACACACACACACACACACACACACACACACACACACACACACACACACACACACACGTACACGTACACACACACACACACACACACACACACACACACACACACACACACACACACACACACTCGCACGCACACGTACACACACATGTACACCGACACATGCATATACACATACACACATATACACATACACATATGGATACACACACATGCACACACATACACATATACACACACAGACACATACACATATACACACACACAGACACACACACACACATGCATACACATACGCACATATACATACATACACACACACACACACACACACACACACGCGCACACACACATATATACACATACAGACACACACATATATACACATACACACATATATACACACACATACACATGTGTACACACACATGTACACCGACACACATGCACACACATACACATATGCACATACACATATACACACACATATATATACACATACACACATGTACACCCACACACACATACACACACACACACAAACACACACACACACATATACACATACAGACATATATATACACATACACGCACGCACGCCCGCGCGCACACACACACACACACACACACACACACACACACACACACACACACACACACACACACACACACACACACATATATGCACACGTGCGCACACGCACACACACACACACACACACACACACACACGTCCCACATGTATATATCCCACATCCCACATGTATATACATGTTTAAAGTGTACGTGCCCTCCCCCCCTCCCCCGTCCGGCAACGGTGAGTACTTCTGCTAGTAACTAATGAAATAAAAACGAAGAAATATCTCTGGGTAATTTCCTGAAACTAGGTGAAATTCGCTGAAATTCGCTGAAATTCGCTCGGTGTATCGGTGAAATATTTTATTTGGGCGGTGTAGAATTGCTTCGAACGAAATATCTCTTAGCAATTTCCCGTCTGTGTTTCATGTCCATGCACACGTGAAATGGAGTTTGTTTTTGCACACGTGAAATGAACATGTGAACCTTTACTTCCGGATAATAATGTTGAATGAAATAAAAACGAAGAAATATAGTGGGGTCACCCGTGGGACATTTCGACATATTGAGTTAGATGCTGCACATTAAAAATGGTTACTGGCAATTCATCAGATCCAGAAATGGTGTAATGAACACAATTTATTTATTTCACATAATATGTGACTCCTCACTCCTCTCCACCTGACACTCTCCTCTCTCCACCTGACACTCTCCTCTCTCCACCTGACACTCTCCTCTCTCCACCTGACACTCTCCTCTCTCCACCTGACACTCTCCTCTCTCCACCTGACACTCTCCTCTCTCCACCTGACACTCTCCTCTCTCCACCTGACACTCTCCTATCTCCACCTGACACTCTCCTCTCTCCACCTGACACTCTCCTCTCTCCACCTAGCACTCCTCTCCTCTCCAATCCCTCACATTTCTCTCCTCTCCAATCCCTCACCTCTCCAATCCCTCACACTCCTCTCCTCTCCAATCCCTCACCTCTCCAATCCCTCACACTCCTCTCCTCTCCAATCCCTCACTCTCCTCTCCAATCGCTCCTCACTCGCCTCTCCAATCGCTCCTCACTCGCCTCTCCAATCGCTCCTCACTCGCCTCTCCAATCGCTCCTCACTCGCCTCTCCAATCGCTCCTCACTCGCCTCTCCAATCGCTCCTCACTCGCCTCTCCAATAGCTCGTCACTCGCCTCTCCAATCGCTCCTCACTCGCCTCTCCAATCGCTCCTCACTCGCCTCTCCAATCGCTCCTCACTCGCCTCTCCAATCGCTCCTCACTCGCCCCTCCAATCGCTCCTCACTCGCCTCTCCAATCGCCTCTCCAATCGCTCCTCACTCGCCTCTCCAATCGCTCCTCACTCGCCTCTCCAATCGCTCCTCACTCGCCTCTCCAATCGCTCCTCACTCGCCTCTCCAATCGCTCCTCACTCGCCTCTCCAATCGCTCCTCACTCGCCTCTCCAATCGCTCCTCACTCGCCTCTCCAATCGCTCCTCACTCGCCTCTCCAATCGGCTTTCCCCGTCTCGTTTCTCTCGTTTTTCTCCCGTCTCGTTCTTTTTCTTGCTCCAAATCGGCCCGTCTCGCCCGTCGGCCCGTCTCGCCCGTCGGCCCGTCTGGCCCGTCTCGCCCGTCGGCCCGTCGGAATCGGAAATCGGGCCGTCTTGCTTTCTTGCTTGCGCGTAAATAAATTGTGTTCATTACACCATTTCTGGATCTGATGACTTGCCAGTAACCATTTTGTAAAAATGAATGTGCAGCATCTAACTCAATATGTCGAAATGTCACACACATCCATGCCCGTGGGATTCCCATGGGTGACCCCGCAAGTTTGCATTGACGTTCGTCGACGGACTCGTTCGCCCGTCTCATTCGTTTTCTTGCTACATCCTGTTCAAGTCTGCGTTCTTCATCGATCGTCTCATTCATTTTGGAAATAGAAGTTTCCACGCAGCGCATGAATTGTCACGATCCTCAAGAGGAAGTGTCTCGTAATCATCAAATGATAAATGGCAAGTAAATTATATTGTGGAAAATTAAAGATTTCAAATAAACCTATTTAAAGTGTATGCGCACATAACTAATAAAAAAACGAAGAAATTCCCCGTCCTGAAATTTCCTGAAACATATTTTACTTCCGGCTAATAATGTTGAATGAAATAAAAACGAAGAAATATATGTCGGCATCATTGTTGACGTTTTAGTGACTGCTGTCATCAAACGAAAAAGTAATATATCTTAACGGAAAAGCAAAAGCGAATTTTTAATATATATCGACACATTGCCGTCGGTGTCATGTTGGGCGGTGTATGATACACCATGACGCGATTTTAAAAAATATATCTCTGCATTTTCCCGCGTGTGTGGAATGTTTATGGAAAATTAAAGATTTCAAATAAACCTATTTAAAGTGTATGCGCACATAACTAATAAAAAAAACGAAGAAATATCTCTCGGTAATTTCCTGAAACATATTTTACTTCCGGCTAATAATGTTGAATGAAATAAAAACGAAGAAATATATGTCGGTAAAGCGCGGCGTTACGCGCGCTGCTTGTGAGCAAGGAGGAAGCGGACAAGCGGTAACATATAAACGTCTTTATTGTAAGACTACACTGTAACACTCAACTCCTCCGGGCTGGTCGCCCGGTGTATAGCATGAGGCCACGCCTACCCCTCGGGCGTGGCCACCGCCCACTTGGTGCGTGGAATGATGTCACCACGCCAGTGGGCTTTTGTGTCCGCCACACGCGCCCCCCCAGAATTCCCACGCACCTGGAGGGCCAGTTTGTGGGGCAGTCGAATGACCCGGCCGAAGCGCCCCCTGGCGATCGGCGGCGTCCGGGGTGCAGGGATACCAGGTGGGATGCCCCTGGCTGCCCCTGGGATGGGTGCAGGACCGGGGGGCGCCGTGGCGGCGGGGCTGGGCGGTGCCGGGGGTCCGCCCGCAGGAGGGCGGCCCCGACGTGGGGGTCGGGCCACTGGCGGTGGATGGTCCACATCGAGGTGGGCCGGCTTGAGGCGGTCTACCGAAACGCGGTCAGGAGTACCGCCGATGTCCAGGGTGAAGTGCTTCGCCCCGGTCTCCAGCACGCGGAAAGGCCCGTCGTACGGGGGCCGCAGTGGTGTCCGATGGGCATCGTGGCGGACGAAGACGTACTCCGCCGTGCGAAGCTCCGGGGCGACGTGCGTCGGTGGGTGCCCGTGGCATGCCGTTGGCACCGGGGCGAACCTCTGGGCGGTCTCTTGCAGAGCGGAGCGCTGCTGTGCCGCGGACCATGGTGCCGTGGAGTCGGGGAGGAACTCGCCCGGCACCCGCAGCGGTTGCCCGAAGACCAACTCCGCCGCGGATGCGCGCAGGTCCTCCTTGGGCGCCGTCCGGAGGCCCAGCAGGACCCAGGGGAGCCTGTCGACCCAGCCGCCGTCGCGGAGGGTGGCCCGGAGCGCAGCCTTCAATGAGCGGTGAAATCGCTCACACAGGCCGTTAGCCTGGGGGTGGTAGGCCGTGGTTCGGTGCAGCCGGACCCCGAGCCCCTGCGCAACCGCCCCCCAGAGCTCCGAGGTGAACTGGGGGCCGCGGTCGGATGAGATGTCTGAGGGGGCGCCGAACCGGGCGACCCAGGTGGCGATGAAAGCCTGCGCGACATCGGCCGCCGTTGTCGACGCCAAGGGCACGGCCTCCGGCCACCGGGTGGTGCGGTCCACCATGGTGAGGACGTGGGTGAAACCCCGCGAGGGGGGCAGAGGTCCCACCAGGTCCACGTGAACGTGGTCAAACCGGCGTTCCGGCACCGTGAACGGGGCCAACGGGGCCTGGGTGTGCCGGTGCACCTTGGCGCGCTGGCACGCGAGGCATGTCCTGGCCCAGCCGCGGACGGCCTTCCGGAGGCCATGCCAGACGAACTTGTCGGCGATCAGCCTTTGGGAGGCCCTCGCGCCCCGGTGGGACAGGCCGTGGATGGCGTCAAACACCTGGCGCTGCCAGCCCGCGGGCACAATGGGGCGAGGACGCCCGAGGGAGACGTCACACAAGAGGGCCGCGCCCGCGCCGTCGAACGGCACCTCGGTGACGCGGAGGCCCGTGACGGCGGTCCGCAAGGCCTGGACGTCGGGGTCAGCGGCCTGGTCCGCTGCCATCCGGGCATAGTCGATGCCGAGGTGGACTGCGTGGGCGACGGCCCGGGAAAGGCAATCCGCAACCGGGTTGTCCTTCCCCGCGACGTGCTGGATGTCCGTCGTGTACTCGGACACGGCCGAGAGGTGACGCTGCTGCCGGGCCAACCACGGCTCGGTGACCTTGCCCATCGCGAAGATAAGCGGCTTGTGGTCGACGAAGGCAGTGAACGCCCGGCCCTCGAGCAGATGGCGGAAGTGCCTGACCGCCAAGTGAAGTCCGAGCAACTCGCGGTCGAAGGTACTGTAACGGCGTTCGGGCGGGCGAAGCTGCCGGCTAAAGAACGCCAGCGGTTGCCAAGCTCCACGCACCCATTGCTCGTGCACCGCGCCCACCGCGTAGTCCGAGGCATCGGTGGTGAGGGCGATCGGTGCATCGGGCGCCGGGTGCGCGAGCATGGTGGCGTTAGCCAAGGCGAGCTTCGCGCCCGTGAACGCTGTGTCCATCTGCTCAGTCCAGGTAACGTCGCCTTTGCCCGGCTTACCTCGGAGAGCTTCGTGCAGGGGGCGCAGGAGCTGGGCGATACGGGGCAGGAACCGATGGTAAAAGTTCACCATGCCCAGGAACTCCTGCAGCCCTCTGATCGTGCGGGGGCGCGGAAACCCCTTCACCGCCTCCACCTTGGCCGGCAGGGGGACGGCTCCGTGCCTGGTGACACGGTGCCCCAGAAAATCGATTGTGGCGGCGCCGAACCGGCACTTTGCGGGGTTCACAATCAGGCCATGCTGGCCCAGGCGTTCAAAGAGCGTGCGGAGGTGGCGTAGGTGCTCTTCGCGGGACGCGCTGGCGACGAGGATATCGTCCAGGTAGACGTAGACAAAATCCAAGTCGCTGGAACGCCTGAGCCGCATTCTTCAGACCGAAGGGCATGCGCAGGAACTCGAAGAGTCCGAATGGCGTGATGACCGCCGTCTTCGGGACGTCATCCGGCCTGACGGGGACCTGATGGTAGCCGCATATGAGGTCCACCTTCGAGAAGAAGGACCTGCCCGCCAAACGGGCGGAAAAGTCCTGAATGTGGGGGACGGGGTAGCGGTCGGGAGTCGTGGCGTCATTGAGACGGCGATAGTCCCCGCACGGTCGCCATCCCCCGCCGGGCTTCGGCACGATGTGCAGCGGCGACGCCCAAGCGCTCTCTGAGCGCCGAACGATGCCGAGTCGCTCCAGGGTAGCGAACCCCGCTTTTGCCACCGCCAGCTTCGTCGGCTCGAGGCGGCGTGCCCGGGCGTAGACCGGTGGCCCGACGGTGGGGATGTGATGGGCCACCCCGTGCTTGACGGCCCCCGCCGAGAAGGTGGGCCGCGTGAGGGCCGGGAAGCCGGCGAGGAGGCGGGTGAATGCGTCCGCTGCCGGAAGCGTACAGACCAACGTGGCCGGAACCGAATCGTTCGGCAAGCCGCTTGGCAAGCCGCTCGTTGAGCTGGGCAACGCACATGCGAGCGAGCTGAACGTCTCGGCCTGGACAAGCCGTCTGCGCTTGACGTCGACCAGGAGCCCATTAGCGCACAGGAAGTCCGTGCCAAGCAGTGCCATGGGCACGTCGGCGGTGACGAACGTCCATCGGAAAACCTGCCCTCCAAACCGCAGAGAGAGGCAGCGTTTTCCGTACGTACGGATGGGCGTCCCGTTCGCGGCAAGCAGCGCGGGGCCCCCACCCGCGGCGTGCTTATCTGACGTGCCGGCGGGAATGACACTCACCTGTGCTCCCGTGTCGCACAGGTAACGGCGCCTGGAGAAGGTGTCCGTTATGAACAGCAGGCTGCTCGAACGGCCGGCGCTCATCGCCACAATTGAGCGCCGGCCCGGGCGTTTCCCGACCCGTTGAAGGAGCACGGCAGATGACACCGCCGAGCTTCGTGGCCGAACTTGGCGTGGAACCAGCACCAGGTGGTGGAGCTGGAGGAGCGCGGCTGGCTCCGCCAGGCCGGTGGAGTCGACGGGTTTCCCCGCGGTGGCGGTTTTCGCCGCGGCGGTGGGCGGGGCGTGGCGGCGTTCACGAGGTGCGTATCAGCATGCTGTTGAACCTCAGCGTGCTGTAGAAGATGATGCTGTGGAACATCAGCGTCGAAGGCCGTGACGGCCACGCCAACGCTCGCCCGCGTGTCCGAAGCGGCGAAGTACTTGTCCGCCTCGGCCGCCAATGCTCGGGGTTCCGTTAGCCCGGTCCCGGCCAACGCGAGGCGAACCTGCGCTGGAAGTTGGCGACGGAAAAGCGCCCGGAATAGCGAACCGGGGGCTTCGTCGCCCAACAGTGACAGCATATGGTCCATTCGGACCGATGGGCGCGTCTCACCGAGCTCGGGGAGATCCAGGAGGCGATCGGCCCGTGCGTCGTCCGTGAGGCCGAACGTGGCTAGGAGTAGCCGCTTGAGTGCCTCGTACTTGTGGCCGTCCGGTGGGTGGCGAAGGACGGACACAACTCGAGCGGCCGTGCCGGGCCCGAGGGAGGCGACGACATGGCAGTAGCGCAGGTCGTCGTTGGTGAGGCGCCGAAGCTGAAATTGGGCTTCGGCTTGAACGAACCAGACTTCGGCCTGGGCCTCCCAAAATTCGGGAAGTTTAATCGCCATTGCCTTGTCGTTGGCCATTGCAATGGCGTCGTGTTCGGAAGGATCGCTACGGCAGATCCAACGTCGAGGGTCACCAGTAAAGCGCGGCGTTACGCGCGCTGCTTGTGAGCAAGGAGGAAGCGGACAAGTGGTAACATATAAACGTCTTTATTGTAAGACTACACTGTAACACTCAACTCCTCCGGGCTGGTCGCCCGGTGTATAGCATGAGGCCACGCCTACCCCTCGGGCGTGGCCACCGCCCACTTGGTGCGTGGAATGATGTCACCACGCCAGTGGGCTTTTGTGTCCGCCACATCGGCATCATTGTTGTCGTTTTTGTGACGACTGTCATCAAACGAAAAAGTAATATATCTTAACGGAAAAGCAAAAGCGAATTTTTAATATATATCGACACATTGCCGTTGGTGTCATGTTGGGCGGTGTATGATACACCATGACGCGATTTTAAAATATATATCTCTGCATTTTCCCGCGTGTGTGGAATGTTTGTGGAAAATTAAAGATTTCAAATAAACCTATTTAAAGTGTATGCACACATAACTAGTAAAAAAACGAAGAAATATCTCTCGGTAATTTCCTGAAACATATTTTACTTCCGGCTAATAATGTTGAATGAAATAAAAACGAAGAAATATATGTCGGCATCATTGTTGTCGTTTTTGTGACGACTGTCATCAAACGAAAAAGTAATATATCTTAACGGAAAAGCAAAAGCGAATTTTTAATATATATCGACACATTGCCGTCGGTGTCATGTTGGGCGGTGTATGATACACCATGACGCGATTTTAAAAAATATATCTCTGGATTTTCCCGCGTGTGTGGAATGTTCTCAATTATTGCTGACACCGAGTCTAAAACCATCGATAAAAATGAAATCATATGGTGAGTTAGATTGGAGATAAAGGCGTGAGAGAGACTCAATGGCCTTGAAGTTACAGGTGTTTGAGAATTCATTTCGTTCTATAAACGGCAACTTTCATTGTATTTTCTTCCCGTTTTTTTTCAACCGAGTCTAAAACTATGTTAGCGACTGTGAAAAATGAAATGATATATCGAATTTGATTTGAAATAAAACTGGGAGAGAGCAAGACACCACGGGCCTACAACACAGGCCTCAAAGCTATGCGAGTTAATAAAATGGTGGATATTTGTTTATAATTATATGAAGCCACTCCCAGAATGGGTGGAGCTACTCTGCAAACCGAGTAAGCCACACCCCGGACAGACACCCAACAGAAACATCTACGGCTATTATAATATAGACTAGCGGGGTCACCCGTGGGAATCCCACGGGCATGGATGTGTGTGACATTTCGACATATTGAGTTATATGCTGCACATTCATTTTTACAAAATGGTTACTGGCAAGTCATCAGATCCAGAAATGGTGTGAATTTAGTTATTTCACATAATATGTGACCCCTCACTCCTCTCCACCTGACACTCTCCTGTCTCCACCTGACACTCTCCTGTCTCCACCTGACACTCTCCTCTCTCCACCTAGCACTCCTCTCCTCTCCAAACCCTCACATCCCTCTCCTTTCCAATCCCTCACCTCTCCAATCCCTCACACTCCTCTCCTCTCCAATCCTTCACACGCCTCTCCAATCGCGCCTCACACTCCTCTCCAATCGCGCCTCACACTCCTCTCCAATCGCGCCTCACACTCCTCTCCAATCGTGCCTCACACTCCTCTCCAATCGTGCCTCACACTCCCCTCCAATCACTCCTCTCCAATCGTGCCTCACACTCCTCTCCAATCACGCCTCACACTCCTCTCCAATCGTGTCTCACACTCCTCTCCAATCGCGCCTCACACTCCTCTCCAATCGCGCCTCACTCGCCTCTCCAATCGGCTTTCCCCGTCTCGTTTCTCTCCTTTTTCTCCCGTCTCGTTCTTTTTCTTGCTCCAAATCGGCCCGTCGGAATCGGAAATCGGCCCGTCTCGCCCGTCGGCCCGTCGGAATCGGAAATCGGCCCGTCTTGCTTTTGTGCTTGTGCGTAAATAAATTGTGTTCATGACACCATTTCTGGTGTTGGGCTAGCGGCTAGGGTGCCGGCTTAGGATCCTGGGTTCGAATCTCGGTCGATCGCCGAATTAATGCCAGGGGGGTTGACTCAGCCTGTCATCCTTCCGAGGTCGGCTAATTGAGTACCAGTTCACTGGTAATTCCCTGTTTGTCGTTGAAGGCGGCAAAAAGGGTTGGCGTCAGGAAGGGCATCCGGCCGTAAAACATTGCTTCAAAAAGGGGACAAAAAAACAACAACTACCACGGTCCCCGAAAAGGCCAACCCCCGCTTTGCGGGGAAAAATGGCCTCTAAACGGTGGTTTTTACACCATTTCTGGATCTGATGACTTGCCAGTAACCATTTTGTAAAAATGAATGTGCAGCATCTAACTCAATATGTCGAAATGTCACACACATCCATGCCCGTGGGATTCCCACGGGTGACCCCGCAAGTTTGCATTGACGTTCGTCGATGGACTCGTTCGCCCGTCTCATTCGTTTTCTTGCTGCATCCTGTTCAAGTCTGCGTTCTTCATCGATCGTCTCATTCATTTTGGAAATAGAAGTTTCCACGCAGCGCATGAATTGTCACGATCCTCAAGAGGAATTTGTCTCGTAATCATCAAATGATAAATGGCAAGTAAATTATATTGTGGAAAATTAAAGATTTCAAATAAACCTATTTAAAGTGTATTCGCACATAACTAATTTAAAAAAACGAAGAAATATCTCTCGGTAATTTCCTGAAACATATTTTACTTCCGGCTAATAATGTTGAATTAAATAAAAACGAAGAAATATATGTCGGCATCATTGTTGACGTTTTTGTGACGACTGTCATCAAACGAAAAAGTAATATATCTTAACGGAAAAGCAAAAGCGAATTTTTAATATATATCGACACGTTGCCGTCGGTGTCATGTTGGGCGGTGTATGATACACCATGACGCGATTTTTAAAAATATATCTCTGCATTTTCCCGCGTGTGTGGAATGTTCTCAATTATTGCTGACACCGAGTCCAAAACCATCGATAAAAATGAAATCATATGGTGAGTTAGATTGGAGATAAAGGCGTGAGAGAGACTCAATGGCCTTGAAGTTGAAGTTACAGGCGTTTGAGAATTCATTTCGTTCTATAAACGGCAACTTTCATTGGATTTCCTTCCCGTTTTTTTTCAACCGAGTCGAAAACTATGTTAGCGACTGTGAAAAATGAAATGATATATCGAATTTTTAATATGTATCGACACGTTGCCGTCGGTGTCATGTTAGGCGGTGTATGATACACCATGACGCGATTTTAAAAAATATATCTCTGCATTTTCCCGCGTGTGTGGATTGTTCTCAATTATTGCTGACACCGAGTCTAAAAGTAAAACCATCGATAAAAATGAAATCATATGGTGAGTTAGATTGGAGATAAAGGCGTGAGAGAGACTCAATGGCCTTGAAGTTACAGGCCTTTGAGAATTCATTTCGTTCTATAAACGGCAACTTTCATCGGATTTTCTTCCCGTTTTTTTTCAACCGAGTCTAAAACTATGTTAGCGACTGTGAAAAATGAAATGATTTATCGAATTTGATTTGAAATAAAACTGGGGGAGAGCAAGATACCACGGGCCTACAAAACAGGACTCAAAGCTATGCGAGTTAATAAAATGGTGGATATTTGTTTATAGCCACTCCCAGAATGGGTGGAGCTATGGGTGGAGCTACTCTGCAAACCGAGTAAGCCACACCCCGGACAGACACCCAACAGATAGACAGACAGACAGACAGAATCATCTACGGCTATTATAATATAGATTCGTTCTTGTTTCAAATATCATTTTGTTTCACAATAATAACTAGAACGACACTCGGTGGAGTGCAAACCTCCGCCCGGCTGAACAGTTTGCCATGTACTGTATATCCCACTGCTAGACCAGATCTGGATTCAGACCTGAACCAAAGTCTAATCGGCTGGTTCTCATCACTTTCCCAACTCATCCACCTAGTTTTGTCACAATTCATCCAGAACCTTTTGAAATATCATGCTATATATAGTTTTTGTCCGATCACTCGATGGTGAAGAAACACTTAAACAATTCTCGGATCCAGATATTCACCAAAATCTAATCATTTCGTACTTGTCACACACCCAACATCTCCACCACATTTCGTCCGAATCTGTCCAAAACTTTATGAGATATCCTGTTCACAGAACGACACACGAACAGACAGGGGTGACAACACAACCTCCATCCACCTTCGGTAGCAGAGGTAATAATAGTGACGTAAATGAATCGTTTCCACTCTTTCAAGAACCCATCTGTGTCAGCCTTACTTTTCCATCTTGAATAAACATTTCCAACTCGACCCTACCTCACTGAGGAGGTTTGATACTCATGGAGAGAATAATTATTGGTCTCGTGACGTCATTTGAATCAGTTATGTTAAAGATTCCAATTCAATGGCTATCTTTATCAAAAACTCTCTTCCTCACTCTCCTTGCACTGCCCTCTCTCCTCCTCACCCCCAGGAGTACCTCTGGCTACGGCTTCCTCTCCGCTCCCACCTTTTGTTCATATGTGTTCTGTACCGTCCCCCAAACAGTGATGACTCCATCTACATTTCACTGTCTGACAACATGGACCAACTTCTATCCACTCATCCCAACTCTCTCTTCCTCATATGTGGTGACTTCAATTGTCATCATGCCACCTGGTTGGGTGTGGGTTCCTCTCTCACCAGTCATGGCACCTCAGCAAAGGACTTCTGTGACTCACTGGGATTGACACAATCTGTCAATTTCCCGACCCGGATCTCAGCCAATGGAGTATCTTCTCTTCTAGACTTGGTTATGACTAACTTCCCTGCTAATGTCTGCTGCTCTTCTTCTGCTCCAATCGGTTCTTCTGATCATGTGCTTGTCAAAGTGGACATCTCTCTGGCCATTCTCAGAGAGCCTCCTCAGCGTCGACGAGTCTGGCATTTCACTCAGGCCGACTGGGACGGTCTTCAAGCAGCCATCAATCGTCTGGATTGGTCTCCCATCTCCACTGCCTCTGACATCAATTCTTCCTGGGAATTCTTCCAAAGCAAACTGATCTCTCTCATGCACAGATTTATCCCATCTCGCCTTCAGTTGTCTTACCCTTCCTCCCGTCCATGGTACACTGAATCTTGTGGTGAGGCAGTTGCCCTGAAACAACTTGCCTTTGCCTCTTGGAAGGCTAATCCAACTGAAGGAAATCTCAGTTCCTTCCACCAAGCTCGGAACAAGTGTGTGCCTACCCTCAGGAGTGCCAGGAAGCACTATCTCTCCTCACTCAAGAATGAACTCTCAAACCTGTCTCCTTCCTCCAAATCCTGGTGGCGTCTGGTCAAATCCGTTTCTGGTGTTTGTTCCCCCTCCATCCCCTCCCTTACCTCAAATGGCCACACAGTTGACATCGCACGTGACAAAGCCGAATGCCTCAACTCTGTGTTTGCCTCAAAATCCTTAGTCCCAAACCCATCTCTCTCTGTTCCCACCTTTCCCAGTCGAACCAAACTGCTCCTGGACTCTGTGACCTTCTCTCCTGACAAGGTGGAGGAGTTTTTGTCAAACCTCGACTCTGATTCTGCAACTGGACCAGATGGCATCAGCCCACGGGTCCTAAAATCCTGCTCTGCCGCTCTATCTCACCCTCTCTCTGTTCTTTTCACCCTATCCTTTGCTCAAGGTCATCTGCCAGCATCCTGGAAATCAGCAAACATTACCGCTTTACACAAAAAAGGTGCAAAAACAGATCCTTGCAACTACAGACCAATCAGCCTGCTCCCAATTATCAGCAAAGTCATGGAATCCATCATTGCTTCGGATATGAAATCTTTCCTCTTCTCCAACGGCTTGATCTCTGATCATCAATTTGGTTTCAGACCAGGTCACTCTACTCTGGACATGCTGCTTCTGCTGTCTCAACAATGGATGGAGGTCCTCAATGCCAAACAGGAAATCAGAGCTGTCTCCCTTGACATATCACGTGCCTTCGATACGGTCTGGCACCCAGCTCTGCTCACCAAACTCTCCTCCTATGGTATCCATGGAAATCTCCATGCATGGCTTGCGGACTTCCTCTCTGGTCGTAGTCAACGTGTGGCCCTGAATGGATTTCTCTCATCTCCCCTTCCCGTTCAGGCTGGAGACCCCCAAGGCAGTGTGCTGGGCCCTGTGCTTTTTCTGGTCTTTATCAATGATCTCTCCGACTCTCTGGAAAATCCTCTGTATCTCTTTGCTGATGACTCCACTCTCTGCCGCTCCATTCCTCTTCCCTCAGATCGGCAGTCTGCAGCCTCCTCACTCTCTGAAGACCTGGACAAAATCACAGACTGGTCAAACATGTGGAACATGTCTTTCAATCCTGACAAATCTCACACTCTTACTATGTCTCTCCGAAAAGATCGACTGGACAACCCTCCCATCTACTTTCTCAACAATCCTCTCCAAGAAGTTCTGTCGCTCAAGCTTTTGGGTCTCACCATCTGCCATGATCTTTCTTGGGAAAACCACATTTCCAAGCTGGCCTCCAAAGCCAGTCGCCGACTGGGCATCCTCCGTCGTGCGAAGTCCTTCCTAGGCACACCTGAGCTCCTCACCACATACAACGCTTTCATCCGCAGCTCAATGGAATACTGTTCTCCCCTATGGGCTGGTGCTCCTGCCTCACACCTGGCTCGGCTTCACGCTGTTGAATCCAAAGCTTTCAGAATCATTGGAATCTCCCGCGATGAAGCTATCTCTGAGGGCCTTTCACTCACTCACCGCAGGCAGGTAGGTGGTCTTTCTGTCTTCTACCGACTCCTCTCCGGCCTTGCTCCCCCAGCTCTCTCTGTGCTCTGTCCCCCAAATATTCCTACAGGTCGCACAAGATCTGCCAGCCACCCTCTGATGGTTAAACTGCCGAAATCTCGGCTCTCTGCTCACCTTCACTCTTTCATTCCTCTTTTCTCCCGCCTCTGGAACAAACTCCCACACTCACTTCAATCACACTCCTCCCTCCAGGTCTTCAAAACAACTGTTCACCACCATCTCTTATCTTCCCCCATCCAAAACCTTGATCTTTTCTACCCCCACTAATTCACCCCAGATCTACCTTGTTTGAAATTCCAACTTCTTTCCTGGAAGTCTTGGCAGTGTCCATATGTTTTATACCTCTCCCACCCCCCCCCCCTTCCCATGCCTCCCCCCAAAGCCCTCTCCCTCCCACAGTTCTCTCGATGTCTCCATGTCTCTCGGTCCCTGCTCTCAAATGTTGTGTTTGTGTCCTTCCCCCTCTCTCCCCATCTTGTCTACCGCTCCCGATGTTATTTGTTTTGTGTGTCTGTTTGTCTTTCTGTGTGATTAATGTTCGCTCTTTCACGAGCCTCGATCTTGTATACAAAAAAAAAATAAAAAAATGCTGTCTTGTCAAAACTCCTTTCAACAAGATTGGACACTTTATATTATTGACAAATTTCTCCCATAATATTACAATATCTCAATGATGTCTGCTTGTACAAATTTGACAAATATGTAACGCACTTCAACATTATAAAAGAGCATTTAAGCGATATCAATGTCACAAGTACTCAAACATCAAATACAGCTTTGCATCCTCATGGGTATATTAACACTAACAGCATTTACTGATTTAAAAGCGAAGAGGTGTCTGCTAATTCACTTTCACAATGTGGGATGGGTGGAAATGGATGCAATGTCTTGGTGTTTGCTAAGATTTAATTTAATTTTGTTCATTCACATGATTAGATTTGCCTGTTTGTTTTGGTGTTTAAGTCTCATTGTCTGTTTCGCTGTTCCCTTGTTTCTCATGTCAAATCATTTGGTTTATTATCCAATCTGGTGCTTTCCCTTTCTACATTCACTTCATGGTATTGAAAACAAATTCGGTCTCCCAGAAACGGTTGGGTTATTTAGACTTTTGCAAAGTGTTACGGATTCGGCCCTTCCGTGGTGGTGGTTTTCATCCATGTGAAACATTTCTGGTTAGGTATTATTATTCTTATCGGGGTTGGAAGGAAACGGCGATTATTGTTTTTTAAAGGAAATGGTTATTGTGATTAAAATGTTAAAAGCACTCATGGTAAAAATGAAACAGGAAATCGGATCGTGCACCGGAAGACGTCGAGCGAAGAGGAAGAGGTCATGAGGCAAAGGTCGGGGAAGACGTGTGTCGAAGCTCCGTTACGGGCGTGGTCGAGCGAACGTTGTGAGTGAACTTTGCGACCTTGAAAGGAAGTTCGTGCGATAGGTGTTATCGCCGGAGTATTGAGGAACCTGCGTAATCAGGTATCGGCATTGATGTTCCGGAGAATCCTTGCCTAGAGGCTCCGGCTCGAGTGAGAGCCGTCCGCCATTTTGCCCCGCGCGCTGCATTCATCGGAAAAGGTTTTTGTCGCGTCGGCTGGTCTTACCCTCCGGTGGTCTGCCGGGGAGGGCTGTGCACTAAAGCGGCATTTGAAGATTACACGGCGGTTCGCTGATTGAGCGGCAAACGTGTACGTCGGCGTGCGTCTTTGGGGATTTTCCATTCTACCGCGAGTTTGCTGGCTGTTGGACCACGTGACTTCTGTGTCGCTTCGCCTGCCTACGCCTCGATTGATCTTGATCGGACATTGTTTCAACGATCGCTGGAGCGAATCAACTTCACCTTGGAGAGTTATAGAGACATTGAGGAGTGCTCGGTTCCATTTCCTGGGAGTGCCGTGAGTTTGAGTTAAGTTACTAGATAAGATGGTACCATCTTAAGATTGATTATATGGTTGATTGCTATCATTGTTGTATGGTTCTTCCTGTGTGCTTTTTAATACATTCTTTGGTTGTGGATAACTCTTGGTGTGGTTTCCATATTGATTTCGACACGGAATAACATATATTTTTCTGCCGTGGCTCCTCCCGGCGTTCGGAGGTATACCGAGACCAGGAGGTCGGGGAGGAACACGTAACAAAAGCATCACGAAGATTGTTGTAATTTCAGGTGATGTCATATATACCTGAACACAGTTGAACGAGGGAAACACACCAACAGAAAGTTAAAGGAACACAGCAGAGGGACATTTGAAGGAAAAACGACCGAGGGGAAGAACCTTCTACGTGAAAGCATCTGAGCTCATAAAAATGGACGATTTACACCTGTAACATGAATGAACTCAGGAGTGCAACACATTATCTCTGCTTTCTTTAAACTCCAACACTGAAGTAGAAACAATTTCACAGTTATTGGTTTTTCATTAATTTTACAGTTATTGGTTCTTCATTGTTGTTTTTTCGTATGTAGCCTGTAGCTGCTGGTTGCATCATTTTTTCTTGTTTTTGGTCGCACCGTTGTGCCTCCGATGCAGTGCCCCTGTTACCATTAAGTTGTAACTCATTTTGACGACCTCGGAAAGATGACGGGCTGATTCAACCCACTTTGTTTTATTTCAACGGGACGACAGGGGCTCAAATTCAAGACCTTAAGATCTAAAGACATCCACCTTAACCTTGAAGCCAACACCAGGCTGGTTCTTCATTAATTTTAGTTATTAATTTTACAGAAAGTAATTTTACAGAGTTGTTGGTTCTTCATCACGGTATTTCCTTGAAACTGTTTCTATAATTGTTCATTTCTACCTGTGTACTGTTTGTTCATTTCTACCTGTTTCTTCTTTCTTTCCGGTGTTTCTTCTTCTCTTTTTCCAGAAGCTTTTGAAATTTGTCGATTTTATGTTTTATTTATCTGGGACGTTTGAAACATCAAATCTGTTCAATATCCACAAATGCTTTATCCATTTGAGTTTTAATCTTTGAGACGAGTAAAACGTCGGCATTTCCACAATCAGCACCTTGTAAGGTTCCAACAATCCAACATTTTAAACAAGTTTCAATAAGCCGACTCCGTCTGTATTGAATCATGATATTGTCAATATCGATTTTCTTTTGACCCTTTGTTGAAGTCTAAATAAGTTACAAATCTGTATTTCTACTGCTATATATTTGAATCCCACAATTATTCCCACCATGTGGGATTGGCCAGGGAACGCTTTTGTTTTGTTTTGGTCCATTCTTTCACAAATGGGATGGTCAGACCTGACATTTGACTGAGGGTGATAGGACTTTATAATTTGTTCAGGTGTTATCGATAACTCACCAACTCTTCGTGAAAGACACGATGACATCTTCCACCTCCATCAATGATCAGTGCTGGTGAATTTCTCCTCCGACATTAAAGACGTGTGTTCATACCTCTTGGGCATCTTGGCTTTCCAAGTAACCCTCCAAAAGAGAACACAAAATTACCTTTGTATCCTCCATAGGATATCCCTTTGTGAAATATAATAAACCTTTGTGAAATATAAAAACACAACCATACCCTCTTTCCCTCATGCAGTGATTTATTATTTTGTTCGATATTTAATTTTTCTGGTGCTGCATGCACCAAAAATACCACTTGAGTGACAAATTTGTTTCAAATGAGATGCGATATTAAATGATTTTCGAGCCCAAGAAAATATCTTTCAGAAGAAGCATTTTATCGGTGTATGCACAGATTGTATCCACATTGATGGTGCAGCAGAGACCTAACTGGATGGTTATAAATACGAATGTGTATAACAAATCTGCTTTGGAGGATAAAGTAATTTGTGTGCCAATTAACACCATCATTTGGCTACTTTGTACAAACTCACACTTTATAACAAAAATCCTTTGAACAAAATGAGCAGGAAGAGAATGAATTCGTTTTTTTTCTGGAGAGACAAAAGTGATTGTATTTATAAGTTGCGTTTCTTTCATCCCAGAGAAGTTTATCTGATTTTGTTCGTAAAGATTCAACCACAAACCAAAAAAATTAAACTTAAAATGTCTTACTTTGTTTTTTAAGTTAGAACATCAATTAATTTGCTGTCTAAAGTTTTTGGACTAAATCTTTCAAAAGTTTAAATAAGAAACATAAAGAAAAATTGTATTTCAATGGTGTTTTTTGTTTTGTACGAAATTAACATGTAGATTTTTATTCATCAGACACACAATTAAGTTGCTTCAAAACAGATGATTGTGAATCAGGATAACGATGCCAGGAGATGATTTTATTCTGAAAGATTCGCACATTTGTGAATCGCGTGAGGCTGCGGCGGATCTCTGCGGTTCGCACTCCATAGATAATTGGATTGGCGAGAGGCTGAACCAGATAGAACAAGGAATCACTCACGTGTTGTAAATATTGTGGGAAATTGTTTGTGGACGACATACGCAAGGAAATCAAAACAAAAACAATGGAGAAAATAAAGAGTGAAAGTACCAAGCAGTGAGTGACACATGTGTGCAGGGCTTTCCTGTTCCCCTTTGAAGATGGTCCAGAATGTTGGCATACATACAAGATGCGGGTGTACGTGACAACGACCACGACGATGAGAGTGACAGTAGTGAGAGAAGTACATGCAATCCCATATAAACTGTTTATGGTGAAATCTTCACATGAAAGTTTAGCCACAGCCATGTGAACACAACATACCTTGTGAATCTCTGGATATTTGCAAAATGTTCGTCCAATCAATAACACAACATAAATACCAATAATCAGAGATGACCAGCAAACGGTGAGCAAGATCACTTTGTGAGCTCTGCTGTTGGTGAGCAGGACATTGTAGCGAAGCGGATGACAAACTGCCAGGTAGCGGTCTATGGCCATTATGCTGAGTATGTAAGATTGCACCGCTCCAGTGAATGAAACAAAGAAGAGTTGAATAAAACAGGCAGGTTTTGTAATCATGATACTTTGACTGATGCTGTACATCAGACGAGGCGTGATTGTTGTACAACCAACAATATCCATGATCAATAAATGAGCGAGGAATATGTAGACAGGTTTGTGTAGCTTTTTTTCACAGAGAATGATCAAGATGAGAATCAGGTTCAGTGTGATCGTGACGAGGAAGATGACGAATAAAACACCAAAAGCCCATGGTCTGATGCTTGATTGCTCGTGAAAGATCGGGGTGAGGAGGAACACGTTGGGTGGCAATGATTGATTTCCTTCAAACATGATGTCCTCCATCAATCCTGTGCCTGGAGATAAAAGGACCAATTACACCAATTAATACATCATGAAAATGTTCCACCTTACACTTCACCAATATATGAAAAACATTTATATTTCTGGACCATGCATCTGTATCATTGGTTTCCTTTTTTCAATGAACTTTGGCTGAACATCACAATAATTAATTTTTATCACGATAAAATAATAATTACAAAAGTAAATATTGACTCCAACATACGACATTTTGCTTACCTTGTTCGGTGTTCTTTGAGATCACACTGCTTACAATTTAATCATTTATATAGATCGTGGAAGAGGGTTTAAAATGCAATCACCACAAGAAGTAAATGTCACCAGAGAGCATCATTGCAAACATATTTATTCCCTTCAGGGAGTTTCAAATTTGTCATCATCAGGGACATGAACAATATCCTCAGGTGCACTGAATGACGTCAACTTTCCATCTTTTTGAAGTGTTCGCCAATTCTGAAAGATAAATCTTTGGTTAAACTTAAAATTGGATTTCATATTTATTTGTGCACCAATATTTATGATTCTTTATTATATACGTTAAAAGTTCAAGGTATTCTTTCAACAGCTCTTTATAGGTATTACAGCAATCTCATCGATAAATGACTTGAACAGATTGTTACGAATACAAATGTGAAATGAAAATGTAAAAATATGTATTGATGGTAAAATACACAGAAGCCTTATGAATGTTCTTGAGCACAATTTACTATCTTTTGACTTTTTCACTGACAGTTTGTTGCACTTGATGTTCTTGGGTTCTGTTTCTGGGTCAGAGCTTGTTGATTTGTTGGGGCTTCCCTCCTTCGTTGAAACTTTTTAAAGCTAAGAATTCCACACCGGTTGGTTCTGTCTGTTTTTCTGTTATTGTTTCACGCTTGTGTGTTTTTATTTGTGTGTTGAATCCATTCCCCAGTCTCATCCATACATTTGTTGGTGTGTGTTGTATAATTTTACTTTGCTCCTCGATGTGCTTGTTGTTAACCTAACTGGATTGGAAACTGTCTTCCTGATGGAAAGCAAAGAGTAGTCTGAATGGCAGTATGATACAGTGCATTCAGAAAGTATTCAGACCCCTTCACTGTTTTCACATTTTGTTATGTTGCAGCCTTATGCTGTAATCGTTTAAATTCATTTTTTCCCTCATCAATCTACACTCAATACCGCATAATGGCAAAGAGAAAACAGGATTTCGGAAAGTTTTGCAAATTTATGAAAAAAAAAAAACTGAAATATCACATTGACATAAGTATTCATACCCTTTGCTATGACACCTGAATTTAGCCCAGGTGCCTCCCATTTCTCTTGATCATCTTTGAGATGTTTCTACACCTTGATTGGAGTCCAACTGTGGTAAATTCAATTGAATGGACATGATTTGGAAAGGCACACACCTGTCTATATAAGGTCTCACAGCTGACAATGCATATCAGAGCAAAAACCAAGCCATGAGGTCGAAAGAACTGCCTGCAGAGCCAGAGACAGGATTGTGTCGAGGCATAGATCTGGGGAAGCCGACAAAAAATATCTGCTGCATTGAAGGTTCCCAAGAGCACAGTGGCCTCCATAATTCTTAAATGGAAGAAGTTTGTAACAACCAGGACTCTTCCTAGAGCTGGCCGCCCGGCCAAACTGAGCAATCGGGGGAGAAGGGCCTTGGTAAGAGAGGTGACCAAGAACTTGATGGTCACTCTGGCTGAGCTCCAGAGATCCTGTGTGGAGATGGGAAAAACTTCCAAAAGGACAACCATCACTGCAACACTCCATCGATCTGGGATTTATGGCAGGGACCAAAGACGGAAGCCTCTCCTCGGTGAAAGACACATGAAAGCCCGCTTGGAGTTTGCAAAAAAGAACCTGAAGGACTCTCAGACTGTGAGAAACAATATTCTGTGGTCTAATGAAACCAAGATTGAATAGTTTGGCTTCCGTCTGGCCACTCTGCCGTAAAGCCCAGATCGGTGGCGTGTTGCAGTGATGGTTGTGAACTTATTCAGATAACTTATTCAGATTTCAAGTCAATCAGATGAAAATTGAGGATTTTAGAAATTTGAAATGGCTGTTGACCTTTGGCCTATGTTGACCTTTTGGTCGAAGTTGATCTCCAAAATAGTTGGTGGTTGAATTCAGTTTGCTGACATCAATCTTATTCAAATTTCAAGTCAATTGGATAAAAATTGAGGATTTTAGAAATTTGAAAGACAGTGGTCGACCTTTGGCCGATGTTGACCTTTTGGCCTATATTGATCTCAAAAATAGTTGGTGGTTGAATTCAGTTCGCTGATATGAAAATCCCTTTCAAATTCCCAGTCAATCGGATGAAAATTGAGGTTTTTTGAAAATCGAAAAAGTGGTTGAACTTTGGCCTACGCTGATCTCAAAAATAAATGGTGGTTGATTTCATTTAGCCAAACTGTAAATCCTTTTCAAATTTCATGTCAATCGGATGAAAATTGAGGATTTTAGAAATTGGAAAAAATGTGATTGACCTTTGGTCTATGTTGACCTTTTGACCTCAAAAATATATAGGATTTTGTCGGACAACGAACTCTACCATTTGGTGAAGTTTTGTGAAGATCGGTTTGAAATTGTGATCTGTAGGCAAGCATAAGTGAGCGGACAGACAAACAAATGAAATATCACTGATAGAGCAAAACTTGGCAGAGGTGAATAAAGTAGAAAGGCACTCGGTGGGGCATCCTTTTGACTTAACAAAGAATTGGTGGTTGAATTCAGTGACCTGATATGGAAATCATCTTCAAATTAAATTAAATGGATGAAAATTGAGGATTTTAGAAATTTGGGAAAAGTGGTTGATCTTTGCCCTATGTTGACCTTTTGGCCTATTTTGATCTCAATAATAGTTGGTGATTGAATTCAGTTGACGGATATGAAAATCCTATTCTAATTTAAAGTCAATCGGATGAAAATTAAGAATTTTAAAAATTTCGGAAAAGTGGTTCATCTTTGGCCTATGTTGACCTTTTGGCCAATGTTGATCTCAAAAATAGTTGGTGGTTGAATTCAGTAAGCTGAAATGAAAATCCTATTCAAATTTCAAGTAAATTGGATGAAACTTGAGGATTTTAGAAATTTGAAATGGCTGTTGACCTTTGGCCTATGTTGACCTTTTGGCCGATGTTGACCTCAAACATAGTTGGGGGTTGAATTCAGTAAGCTGATATGAAAATCTTATTCAAATTTCAAGTAAATCGGATGAAAATTTAGGATTTTATAAATCTGGCCTATGTTGACCTTTTGGCCGATGTTGACCTCAAAAATATTTGGGTGTGGAGCTGTGTGTGCTCTCACGTCGAACTCCAACAATATGGACGCGACAACGAGCTGATTTTCACTGAGCTGTTTATTCCGAGCTCGGCACGAATGCACTGAAAAAGGCTACACCGAGCGGCAATATATCTTTCCAATTCAAACAGTAAGCCACGCCTCTCAAGGGGGCGTGGTCTGCAACCCGAGTGACCGCCCGCCGATTACGTCACCAGCCGGTACAAGAGAATTGTGTCTGGTAACCGCTACATGCGCCCCCCCAGAAGTCACTTGTACAGGGAGAGTCAGTTTGTGGGGGGCCTTAATGACCCGGCCGAAACAACCCCTGGCGATTCGTGTGGGGGTGGGAGGCGGCTTGACGGCGGATGGTTGGGCGTGGGGCTTGGTCGATGGGGGACAGCCCCGCCGTGGAGGAAGGGCCAACCGTGGAGGTTGGTCGAGGTCCAAATGGGCCGACTTGAGGCGGTCCATGGAGATATGGTCCGGTTTGCCGCCAATGTCGATGACGAACGACTTGTCGCCCCTCCTCAAGACACAAAAAGGCCCATCATACGGCGGCCGGAGTGGTCCCCGGTGTGCGTCGTGGTGCACAAAAACGTACTCCGCTGTGCGAAGCGCTGGGGGGACATGGGGTTTTGGACAGCCATGATGAGACGTGGGCACCGGGGCAAATCTCCTGGTGGCCTCCTGGAGGACCGAGCGTTGGCGAGCCGTGGACCAGGGGCCGGTGTCGTCGGGGATGAACTCCCCCGGCACGCGCAGTGGTTGGCCGTAGACAAGCTCGGCGGTAGAAGCCTGGAGGTCTTCTTTAGGGGCCGTCCGGAGGCCCAATAGCACCCATGGGAGCCTATCAGCCCAACCGTCGTCCTGGAGGCTGGCCCTGAGAGCGGCCTTCATTGAGCGGTGAAACCTCTCGCACAAGCCATTGGCCTGGGGGTGGTAGGCCGTGGTGCGGTGAAGTTTGACCCCCAAGGCCTGAGCGACCGCACCCCACAGCTCAGAGGTGAACTTTGGGCCTCTGTCAGAGGAGATGTTTGAGGGGTTGCCGAAACGGGCAACCCAGGTGCCGATGAAGGCCTGCGCCACATCGGCGGACGTGGTTGATGTCAGCGGGATGGCCTCCGGCCAGCTGGTGGTCCTGTCCACCATCTTGAGGAGATGGGTGAAGCCCCGCGAGGGGGGAAGGGGTCCCACCAGGTCCACATTGACGTGGTCAAAACGCTGCGAGGGCACGTCGAATGGTGCCAACGGGGCCTAGGTGTGCCGGTGGACCTTCGCACGCTGGCAGGCGACACAGGCGTTGGCCCAGTCGCGGACGTCCTTCCGGAGCCCGTGCCAGACGAATTTCGCTGCCAAGAGCTTCTGAGACGCTTTCCCGCCTGGGTGGGAAAGGCCGTGGATGGCGTCAAAAACGAGCCGTTGCCATCTAGGGGGCACAATGGGACGAGGTTGGCCCAGGGAAACATCGCACAGGAGAACTGTGCCTCTGTCCTTGAAGGGGACGTCGGACAACCGCAGGCCCGTGTCCGCTGTCCGGAGGGCTTGCACCACGGGGTCAGAGACCTGGTCGGCCGCCATGCGGGCGTAATCCACGCCGAGGTGGACGGCGCCCGTGACGGACCGGGAGAGGCAACCGGCCACAGCATTGTCCTTGCCTGCGATGTGCCGGATGTCCGTCATGAATTCGGACATGGCGGAGAGGTGGCGCTGCTGACGAGCCGACCATGGCTCTGAGACCGTGGCCATGGCGAAGACCAGGGGTTTGTGGTTCACAAACACCGTGAATGGGCGGCCCTCTAAAAGATGGCGGAAGTAGCGAACCGCCAGGTAAAGGCCGAGGAGCTCGCGGTCGAACGTGCTGTATTTGCGCTCGTTTATGGCGTAGCTGCCGGCTGAAGAAGGCCAGCAGCTGCCAAGCCCCGTTAACCCACTGCTCGTGTACGGCGCCCACCGCGTAGTTGGAAGCGTCCGTGGTAATGGCGATGGGTGCGTCGAGCGCTGGGTGCGCCAACATGGTGGCGTTGGCGAGGGCCAGCTTAGCGCCCGTGAATGCCCCGTCCATCTCCTCGGTCCAGGCGATGTCATGCTTGGCCGGCTTATCCCTGAGGGCCTCGTACAGGGGGCGCATGAGTTGGGCGGCGCGAGGCACGAACCGGTGGTGGAAGTTTACTATACCCAAAAACTCTTGCAGGGCCTTGACGGAGCGGGGGCGCGGGAAACCTTTAACGGCCTCCACCTTGGTCGGCAGCGGAACGGCCCCGTGCTTCGTGATGCGGTGTCCCAGGAAGTCGATGGCAGCCATGCCAAACTGGCATTTCGCCGGGTTGATGATGAGGCCGTGCTGGCTGAGGCACGCAAAAAGCGTGCGCAGGTGAAGGAGGTGCTCCACCCGGGAAGTGCTGGCGATGAGAATATCATCCAGGTAGACGAACAGAAAGGTGAGATCGCGCAGCATACTGTCCGTCAGCCGCTGGAAGGCTTGGGCTGCATTCTTAAGGCCGAAGGGCATTCGGGGGAACTCGAAGAGGCCAAAAGGTGTAATTACAGCCGTCTTCAGAACGTCGGCCGGCCGGACAGGTACCTGGTGGTAGCCCCGAATAAGGTCGACCTTGGAGAAGATCACCCGCCCCGCCAAAATGGCGGAAAAGTCCTGGATATGCGGTATCGGGTACCGGTCGGGGGTGGTGGCGTCGTTGAGGTGGCGATAATCGCCGCACGGTCGCCATCCGCCACCCGGTTTGGGTACGATGTGCAGGGGCGAGGCCCATGCGCTGTTCGAGTGCCGCACAATGCCCAACTGCTCCAGTGCGTTGAATTCCGTCTTGGCCACGGTGAGTTTGGCAGGGTCGAGGCGATGAGCCCTGGCATAGACCGGTGGACCAGTGGTCGGAATGTGGTGTTCGACACCGTGTTTGATGGCGACGGCCGAAAAATTTGGCAGCGTGAGGGCGGGGAACTCAACGAGGAGGCGGGTGAAGTCGTCCGCGGCCGGGAGCGCGCAGGCTAGCCTGGTCGGTGCGGAGCCGCTCAACGAACAAGCGAGAGAGCTGAAGGTCTCCGAGTTTTACGAGCCGACGACGTTTTACGTCAACCAAAAGTCCGTGGGCGCAAAGAAAATCCGCACCCAACAAAGCCATGGGCATGTTCGCTGTGACGAAATCCCACATGAAACGCTAGCCCCCGAAGCAGAGTGCGACGCTGCGTGAACCGAAGGTGCGGATAGAGGGGCCGTTTGCGGCGCCAAGGCGGGGCCGCAAAGCGCGGCCTGCTTGTCCTGCCCCGAGGTGGGTATAACGCTCACCTGCGCTCCCGTATCGCACAGGAAACGCCGCCCTGACGTGGTGTCCATGATGAACAAAAGGTTGCCGGAATGGCCGACGCTCATGGCAGGAAGCGAGCGCCGGCCTGGTCGTTTCCCGACCTGCAGAAAGTGCATGGTGGGCGACACGTTCTGGCCTTCTGCCCGAACCTGGCATGGTAGTAACACACGGTCCACCCCAGTGGTGGCTGCGGCGCCGGTCGTGGCGAGTGCGGCCAATGGGGTGTCATGGCGGCCACTGCCGCAAGGGGCACTGAATCGGCCGGTGGCAGTGCCAGTCGTGGCGGGGGCATTGCCTCGGCCGAGCCAGGTTTCCAGGCGGTACTGCGAAGCGGCCGAGAAAGATTTGTCGGCTTCCTAAGCCAGGGCGTGAGGGTGCTCGATTGCCGAGTTAGCCAAAGCTAAGCGTACCTGCCCGGGTAGCTGTCGGAGAAACAGCTCGCGAAAGAGGAAATCTGGGTGGTGTTCGCCGAGCAGGGAGAGCATGTGGTTCATGCGCTCGGATGGTCGAGCCTCCCCTAGCTCAGGCAGATCGAGCAGCTGTCACGCGCGTTCGGCCTCAGTGAGGTCAAACGTACCGAGGAGTAGTCGTTGGAGTGCGCCGTACTTGTCGTCGGCCGGCAGGCTCCGTAGAAGGCTCAAGACCCGGGAGGCGGTGGCGGCGTTTAGCGCGGAGACCACGTGGTGGAAGCGAGTCTCGTCCGCCGTGATGTGCCGCAGAGCGAACTGGGACTCCGATTGAGCAAACCATACGGCGGCGTGCAATTCCCAGAAGCCAGGGAGCTTCAAAGCAATGGTCGACTCAATTGCCGTATTCGTAAAAGGGGTCACCAATGTGGAGCTGTGCTCTCACGTCGAACTCCAACAATATGGACGCGACAACGAGCTGATTTTCACTGAGCTGTTTATTCCGAGCTCGGCACGAATGCACTGAAAAAGGCGACACCGAGCGGCAATATATCTTTCCAATTCAAACAGTAAGCCACGCCTCTCAATGGGGCGTGGTATGCAACCCGAGTGACCGCCCGCTGATTACGTCACCCGCCGGTACAAGAGAATTGTGTCCGGTAACCGCTACATGGGGAGTGAATTCAGTTGACGGATATGAAAATCCCATTCAAAAATTCCAGGTAAATCGGATGAAAATTGCCAATTTTAGAAATTCGGCCAATGGTGAACTTTTGGTCAATGTTGAGCTTTTGGCCAAAGTCGATTTCCAAAATAGTTGCTGGTTGAATTCAGTAAGTTGATATGAAAATCGCATTCAAATTTCAAGTAAATCGGATGAAAATTGAGGATTTTAGAAATTTGAAATGGTTGTTTACCTTTGGCCTATGTTGACCTCAAAATTAGTTTGTGCTTGATTTCAGTTGGTTGATATGCAAATGCTATTCAGATATCAAGTCAATTGGATGAAAATTGAGGATTTTAGAAATTTGAAATGGTTGTTGACCTTTGCCATGTGTTGACCTTTTGGCCTATGTTGAACTCAAAAATAGTTGGTGGTTGAATTCAGTTAACTGATATGAAAATCCGATTAAAATTTCAAGTAAATCCGGTGAAAATTGAAGATTTTCGAAATTTGAAATGGTTGTTGACCTTTGGCCTGTGTTGACCTTTTGGCTTAAGTTGATCTCCAAAATAGTTGGTGGTTGAAATCAGTAAGCGACATGAAAATCCTATTCAAATTTCAAGTCAATCGGATGAAACTTGAGGATTTTAGAAATCTGGCATATGTTGACCTTTTGGCCAATGTTGACCTCAAAAATAGTTGGGGGTTGAATTCGTTGACCAGATATGCATATTATCTTCAAATTTTAAGTTAATAGGATGAAAATTGACAATTTGAGAAATTGGGTGTCTGTTGACCTTTTGGCCAATGTTGACCTCAAAATGAGTTTGTGCTTGGTATCAGTATGCTGATATGCAAATCCCATTCAGATTTCAAGTCAATCGGATGAAAATTGACAATTTTAGAAATTTGGCCTATGTTCACCTTTTGGTCAATGTTGAGCTTTTGGCTGGTCAATTTCCAAAATAGTTGCTCGTTGAATTCAGTCAGGTGATATGAAAATCCTATTCAAATTTCAAGTAAATCAGATGAAAATTGAGGATTTTAGAAATTTGAAATGGTTGTTGACCTTTGGCCTATGTTGACCTCAAAATTAGTTTGTGCTTGGTTTCATTGGCTGATATGCAAATCCTATTCAGATTTCAAGTGAATTGGGATGAAATTTGAGGCTTTTAGAAATTGGAAAAATGGGGTTGACCTTTGGCCTGTGTTGACCTTTAGGCCAAGTTGATCTCCAAGTAGTTGGTGGTTTAATTCAGTTAGCTGAGTTGGTTGCTGGTTGCTGACCTTTTGGCTGATGGTGATCTCAAAAATAGTTGGTGGTTGAATTCAGCTTGCTGATATGTAAATCCCATTTAAATTTCAAGTGAATCAGATGAAAATTGAGGATTGTAGAAATTTTAAATTGTTGTTGACCTTTGGCCTAGGTTGACGTTTTGGCCGATGCTGATCTCAAAAGTAGTTGGTGGTTGAATTCAGTCAGCTGATATGAAAATCCTATTCAAATTTCAAGTCAGTCAGATGAAAATTGAAGATTTTAGAAATTCAAAAAAGTGGATGACCTTTGGTCTATGTTGACCTTTTGGCCTAAGCTGATCTCAAAAATATATAGGATTTTGGCGGACAACGAACTCTACCAATTGGTGAAGTTTCGTGAATATCGGTTTGAAATTGTGACCTGTCGGCAAGTATAAGTGAGCGGACAGACAAACAAATGAAATATCACTCATAGAGCGACACTTGGCAAAGGTGATTAAAGTAGAAAGGCACTCGGTAGGGCCTCCTTTTGACTTATCAAATAATTGGTGGTTGAATTCAGTGACCTGATATGGAAATCATCTTCAAGTTAAGTTAATTGGATGAAAATTGCGGATTTTAGAAATTTGGGGAAAGTGGTTGATCTTTGGCCTATGTTGACCTTTTGGCCTATTTTGATCTCAATAATAGTTGGTGATTGAATTCAGTTGACGGACATGAAAATCTTTTTCAATTTTTAAGTCAATTGGATGAAAATTGAGGATTTTAGAAATTAGAAATGCTTGTTGACCTTTGGCCTGTGTTGACCTTTTGTAGTATGTTGTTCTCAAAAATAGTTGGTGGTTGATTTAATTTAGCCAAACTGTAAATCCTTTTCAAATTTCATGTCAATCAGATGAAAATTGAGGATTTTAGAAATTTGAAAAAAGTGATTGACCTTTGGCCTATGTTGACCTTTTGACCATTTGACCTCAAAAATAGTTGTTGGTTGAATTCAGTTTATTGATATGTAACTCCCATTCCATTTTCAAGTCAATGAGATGAAAATTGAGGATTTTCGAAATTTGAAATAGTTGTTGACCTTTGGCCTATGTTGACCTTTTGGCCTATGTTGATCTCAAAAATAGTTGGTGGTTGAATTCAGTTTGCTGATATGTAAATCCGATTCAAATTTAAAATAAATTGGATGAAAATTGAGGATTTTAGAAATCTAAAATTGTTGTTGACCTTTGGCCTATGTTGACATTTTGGCCTATGCATTTGGTGCACCTTTTGTCGCATGTTGATCACAGAAAAGAAAAACATAGAAAAGGATTGGCCTATGCTGATCTCAAAAATAGTGGGTGGTTGAATTCATTTCGGCGATATGTAAATCCCATTCAAATTGCAAGTCAATCAGATTAAAATTGAATATTTAATAATTTGAAAAAAAGTGGTTGACCTTTGGCCTATGTTGACCTTTTGACCTCAAAAATATTTAGGATTTTGTCGGACCACGAACTCTATCATTTGGTGAAGTTTCGTGAAGATCGGTTTGAAATTGTGACCTGTGGGCAAGTATAAGGGAGCGCACAGACAGACAAACACACAAACCGGAGTGATCAACATAGTTGTTTAAAAAAAAAAAATTGCCTGGTTATGACGCACAGGACCAACCAATATTCTTGAAAAATTTTCCATTTTCGAAAGTGTTAAACAAACAAACAGATAGTCAGGGGTGAGAACATAACCTCCATCCACCTTCAGTGGTGGAGGTAAAAATATTTTATTTATGTCTTTATTGGGAAAAATAATTATTTCAAGTTGATTTCATTGCAAAACTTAATACAAAGTTTTTCCAACGAAAATTTTCCGAAACAATATGTCAGTTTGTAAATGTTTAGATGCTCTTGCATGTTGAATAAGCCTCTGCAGTTCGTGTAATATTCGATCATTTCTCTGGGGGTTCACAATCCATGCCCAGCAAGTCCATTTCCTCATTAGTGAAATAACTTTTGCTTAATTGAGGCAAAGTTGGCTTTGATGATTTGCCTCTGGTGCTTCCAACAAGATCAGACCTGTTCTGCTCCTCCTGGGCTTATGTTTATCCTCTCCCAAAGGAATGATATTGATAGCCGGCGAAGCCGGTGTTGTCAATAACGCGTACGTATTATGTCGAAAACCAGATTATGCTGTCTCCCATTGGCTTGAGAATTCCGAAGCTCAATGAGGGCCGCCATCTTGCGGATGCGGAAGTATGCATAACAAATTGAAAAACGTTCAATTGGAGTTTCTTTCACCCGTCTTTGTTTGATTCACAATCTTATGCACCTCCAATTTGTAATTAAAATACTTTAAGACCAACCTCAGCCCGCACGGGCCTGGTTATCTTCAACGAAAATCGTCACTAAACACCGGAACCAATGAGATTAGAGCATTTGAAAAAATATTTCCAAAACCAAATCACGCAATGGAGGCCGCCATTGACCGGATGCGGAAGTTTGCATAAAATAATTGCGAAAAAGGTCAATAGGAGTTTGTTTCACCCGTCTTTGTTTGATTCACAATCTAATGCACCTCTAATTTGTAATTAAAATACGTTAAGACCAACCTCGTTATCTTCAACGAAAATCGTCACCAAACACTGGAACCAATGAGATTCGAGCATTTGAAAAATATTTTTAAAAAGCTTTTTATGCGTTTCGGACGCTGAAAACGGCGTCAAATATTCTAAAATTGACGAAGAATTATTTTTTAGAAATCTCGCGGCTGTAGGGGATAGTTTTTCATGGCCAGAAATACGGTATAAGCGGTTTACATAAAGAAAGAAAGCTCGGTTTGATTAACGACAGTCACACATTGCCGTTGAAATGGCGCTATCGTCTGATCTGTCGGCACTGATCTTTCTGCAAGCTAACTTCTTCTGGTGGAGGAAGCCGCAGTGCCCGGAGAGAACCAGCCCTGACAGCGACTGAAGTTAGAAGACGACACACATACTGTGAAAACGTATGTTAAGCCCAGTTAAAATTTCTTAAAATAGGCCCTAAGCTAGCACATCGTATAGTTACTTCCTTAAGCTTCTTGTGACATTTATTGTATGTAGGTATTGGGGAGGATTGTCAGCTCTTTTCTTTTACCAAGTCTTACCAGGTACGGTACCTACACCGACCTACTATCATCTACCTAAACTACTGATGCCATCGTGATGGGTAAAATAGTGGCAAGAAGCTTTGGCTTCACCGGCTCATTGCGGCTTTGCAGTCGGGTACTAGTAGAGTTACAATATGTGCATAAAACTTTCGTTTGTAACAAGGCATTTGTTGTAAACAGTACAAGCATTAAGACATGAAATCACACAACAGTTTTGTATTCCATCAAAGTTTTTAATAGCCGACGAAGCCGGTGTTGTCAATGAGCGCGTACGCATTATGTTGAAAAACCAGATCATGCTGGATCCCTTTGCTTGAGAATTTCGAGGCTTTGACCCACCAAATCACTCAATGGAGGCCGCCATCTTGCAGATGCAGACGTATGCATAAAATATTGCGAAAAAGTTCAATAGGAGTTTGTTTCACCCGTCTTTTTTGATTCACCATCTTATGCACATCTAATTTGCAATTGAAATATTTTAAAACCAACCTCGGCCCGCATGGGCCTGGTTATCTTCAACGAAAATCGTCACCAAACACCGGAACCAATGAGATTCGAGCATTTGAAAAAATATTTCAAAAACCAAATCACTCAATGGAGGTCGCCATCTTCCGGATGCGGAAGTATGCATAAAAAAATTGCGAAAAAGTTCAATAGGAGTTTGTTTCACCCATCTTTGTTTGATTCACAATCTTATGCACCTCTAATTTGTAATTAAAATACTTTAAGACCAACCTCGTTATCTTCAACGAAAATCGTCACCAAACACCCGAACCAATGAGATTCGAGCATTTGAAAAAATATTTCAAAAACCAAATCACTCAATGGAGGCCGCCATCTTGCGGATGCAGAAGTATGCATAACAAAATTGTGAAAAAGTTAAATAGGAGTTTGTTTCACCTGTCTTTGTTTGATTCACAATCTTATGCACCTCTAATTTGTAATTAAAATACTTTAAGACCAACCTTATTATCTTCAACAAAAATCGTCACCAAACACCGGAACCAATGAGATTCGAGCATTTGAAAAAATATTTCAAATAAGCTTATTACGCATTTCGGAGGGTGAAAACGGCGTCAAATATTCTAAAATTGACGAAGAATTATTTTTTAGAAATCTCGCGGCCGTCGGGGGTAGTTTTTCATGGCCGGAAATATCCGAAGTTGAGATGGAATTCACCTAATTAATCAAGAAGTAAATTTTATCAATTTTAATCTCATCCAGAAGGCAAATGGTGTCATTTTAGGTCTGAATTTGCGAAATTTTGTGAGTTGACCAATCAGCGATCAGCTTAGGTCAGCCAATCAGCGCCATCGACATGGTTTCATTAACGACAGTCACACATTGCCGTTGAAATGGCGCTATCGTCTCATCTGTCGGCACTGATCTTTCTGCAAGCTAACTTCTTCTGGTGGAGGAAGCCTCAGTGCCCGGAGAGAACCAGCCCTGACAGCAACTGAAGTTAGAAGACTACACACATACTGTGAAAACGTATATTAAGCCCACTTAAAATTTCTTAAAATAGGCCCTAAGCTAGCACATCGTATAGTTACTTCCTTAAGCTTCTTGTGACATTTCTTGTATTTAGGTATTGGGGAGGACTGTCAGCTCTTCTCTTTTACCAAGTCTTACCAGGTACGGTACCTACTACACCTACCTACTACCAACTACCTAACCTACTGATGCCATAGTGATGCGTTAAAATAGTGGCAAGAGGCTTTGGCTTCGCCGGCTCATTGCGGCTTTGCAGTCGGGTACTAGTAGCCAGCAAAGCCGGTGTTGTGAATGAACGCGTATGTATTATGTTGAAAAAGACAGATTTTGCAGGATCCTTTGAGAATTCCAAGCTTTGACGCACCAAATCACTCAATGGAGGCAGCCATCTTGCGGATGCGGAAGTTTGCATAAAATATTACGAAAAAGTTCAATAGGAGTTTGTTTCACCTGTCTTTTTTTGATTCATAATCTTATGCACCTCTAATTTGTAATTAAAATACTTTAAGACCAACCTCGGCCCACAATGGTGTTATGATTAATATCACATCGGTTTTTTCTCATAAATAAATGTTTGGGGTATATGTTAATCAAATCAATCTTAATAAATTAACATCTTGTATTCAAAATCAAAAGCCTTGTATTATTAATGTTAATACAATTCAAAGAAAAGGAGCTGTAAGAATTGCTGTTTTACTCACACACACACAAGTAAAAACACTAAATGATGTTGGATCTCTTAAAATTAAAATGACGAAACCTATGTTAAAGAAATATTCAATAGACGAGTCAAGAGGAGGATTTCTCCCGTTTCTAATTCCTTTATTTGCTGGTTTAAGTGCGGCAGGAGCATTGACTGTGCGAAACATGTGCATTATTCCTTTATTCTATGTGAGTTTAAGGCTCTGTTGCCCATTAGTTGACTCTACATTGCACCAAATTCAAATAAGATAGATCCCCTTTCAATTCCCTTGCAGTCGGGTTATCTTCAACGAAAATCGTCACCAAACACCGGAACCAATGAGATTCGAGCATTTGAAAAAATATTTCAAAAACCAAATCACTCAATGGAGGCCGCCATCTTGCGGATGCGGAAGTATGCATTAAAAAATTGAGAAAAACTTCAATAGTAGTTTGTTTCACCCGTCTTTTTTTGATTCACAATCTTATGCACCTCTAATTTGTAATTAAAATACTTCAAGACCAACCTCGTTCCCCGGGCCCTGGTTATCTTCAACGAAAATCGTCACTAAACACCGGAACCAATGAGATTCGAGCATTTGAAAAAATATTTCAAAAAAGCTTATTACCGCGTTTCGGAGGCTGAAAACGGCATCAAATATTCTAAAATTGACGAAGAATTATTTTTTAGAAATATCGAGGCCGTCGTGGATAGTTTTTCACGGCCAGAAATATCCGAAGTTGAGACAGAATTCACCGAATTAATCAAGAAGGAAATTTTATAAATTTAAATCTCATCCAGAATTCAAATGGTGTCATTTTGAACTCGGTACGGTACCTACTACACCAACCTACTACCAACTACGTAACGTACTGATGCCAGAGTGATGGGTAAAATAGTGGCACGAGGCTGGCTTCGCCGGCTCATTGCGGCTTTGCAGTCGGGTACTAGTATTGCGTAATTTGTTACCCTCTTTCTTTGTTAATTTTTTTGTTTTTCCTCTTTAAATTAAATTTATCATTTAAAATTTGTGAGTCTTACAGAATGATGCAGGGCTCGCATACTTTGAATTCTAGTCCTGGCTTAAGATGGGCACTTTGCAGACAGACGACTTCACTGCAAAATACACGACACGCAAATCACAAAATACGTGCAATCCCTTGAATGGACGTTAAGTTGGAATCCTGTATGCTAGCGTGGATGTTAAATATCCCATTGGGTCTTCACAAAGATTAGACGAGTTATCGCTTGCACCCTGAACAAATTCCTGCCAACTTTGGTTGTATTTCAAGCATGGCTATCCAGTTCATAAAAGTCTTGGGTATGAGGCACATATGCATTGCCTGTGAATTAGTGGGGAAATGGGAGAAGGATTAGGGAGTCAGGTCATGAGATGCATGAGATGATTGCCTGTTTCCTACCTTCCATTACTCCTGGGCCACAGCAAGACAGCAAAATGATGGATTGTCCTTGTGTGGAAGAATTCTGAGACAAGTAATCCAAATAAACGAAGAAAAGATGATATAATCATCAAATTAACTGCGGACAACATTGCACCCTGAACAAATTTAAAGTTGTGCTTGCCATTATGAGTTTGTGCTTTTGTGCTTTTCTTTGCAGTCCTTCTGGACAATGGTCCATCCTAAACTCATTTTTGTCCACCGTACCCAACTGTGATATTTTGTTCCCATACTGTGATCCTCACTATCCCATTCCCTTTGTCGACCAAATCAATACAGGACATCCTGGGTAACACAATGTTGTTAAAGCATCATACTGTAAATACATTATGCCAAACTTTAAGAAAACATTATTTTGAATGGTTTTACAAACATTAAAATTTTGCGCAAAACACTATTTTTGTTACATTTTTAAACGTTATGATGTTACAAATTAACATCATAAACTTTTAAATGTTTTAAGCATGCAATGTTTTCTTATAATGTTTTCGCCATGTTTTCAAAACCCTGCAAAATAATGTTGTCAAAACATTTGGCTCCAACATTTTTCAAATGTTTTATGTTTAATCGGGCTAGACTGTTGGAAAATCATATTCACCCAAATGCTAAATTAATCATTCATCTTTGAATTCTATTGCTTGCGAATAGAGGTGCCCCATATCCCAGTTGGCTCCAAGCAGTAGCGGACTGGGTCTTAAAACCGGCCCGGGCATCCTTCACCTAGGTCGGCCCATTATTCATTTATATGTTGTTTATCTGAGGAAATAAAAGAAATGCTTGAAAAAAAAAAAACTAAATAAAATCCACTAAAAATTAAATTTATTTTCAATAACACAAGCACATGTCATGTCTAATAGTAAGGGCATTTTATGAGATATTTCACAAATCTGTTAACTAAATTGTTACCAAAAAATTTCTTCACCAATATGTTTGTAAAGGTGTGTAATAACATGTGTTAAAATGTTGAAGTTCAACTCCCGTGGGAAACCCAGAAAAAAAGCTGTTGAATTCGGGTACCGAAAAATTATTTTCGAGAATTTTTATTTTTTAAAATCGGCCCTTAAGTAACTTATGAGGGGTCAAATAAGGGTTTTTCATGATTCTGAGTTGATTGTTAACATTTATATTTTCACTTTTACATTTACACACAAAGTAGCTTTTATTTCACATACATATATAATACTCAAGAGTTATTTCTCATTCACAATGTCAGAAGTTTCAACAGTCATTGTCTATGTCTTCTTCAGACTCAACAACATCATGACTGCAGTTTCTGCATGTAATGCCATTACAGACTCCACAGGCCGAGATGCACATGACCCCATTCTTCTTGCAGCTGCATCGCCGGTTGCTGCAATCTCCATGACAATTACAGCTCGTGAACTGCAGTAGCTCCTCAGGAGCCGTGGGGTCCAGTGTTGGAACTGGCTCATACCCATGCACACCTATTGTCCATCCATAGTCACTAGGGTTCAGAGACATGCTCTGTAGAAGGATCCAGTCCCGGGTCTGCAGGTAGGCACGGAGTGAATGTTGTGCAGCTGCACCCTCTGTTGGAGGTAGAGTCTCTGGTTTGATCACTCCTGCCGCTGCCTTCCTTGAGAACATGTTGTACCGAATTTCACACAATGTAGTATCTCGTCCATGGTAAATGTACTTGAAAATCGCAGTACCAGCCTGAATCACTGAGCCAGGGAGGAGGAAAGCTCAGCGAGGGGGAGAAACATGATCGCGTTCGTTCCTATCTGTTTCCTGTTCGTAAATGGAATAATCTTTACATCAGTTCCTCTCAGGATCTTAGCTTTGTCGAGTGCCTTCAACTTCACCCAGGGGAAAGCTGCTGTTGTCTGTGGATCTGGCAAAGGTGGTGCCGGAGAGGTGACTTCGATCCAACCCATTGAGTGAAAGGGAGTGTTTCCGTGAATAGAGACAATGTTTAAATCTATATTGTCTCCAACAAACTGAGTGACTGCATTGTTTGTTTCCCCAACCTCCATAAAGACCACCTGATCATTACTTGACAATTCACTTTCACTGGCTGGCACTTAGGCTGTCATCACTGATTGATCCTCAAGCGCAGCATCAACCGCAACCTCATCATTGATCTGTTCATCGGTTTCCTCCACAATGGTGTCAAGAGTGCCAGAAGTATCTGGAACATCATCTCCACTCCTACTATTAAGGAAGCAGTATTTGTAGTTTTGTGTCTCCGTGTAAGACAGTGTATCCCAGCCGGTGGAACTTGTTGAGCATCCATTTTGACCCAAATCTATGATCAAGTTGTATGGCAAGCCCCATTTGGTGTGGCAATACTCCAGACCGAGGTCGATAGGCCTTAATAAAATTCTTCCCCCAAACGGCAACTCTTTCGTCTGTCTTGACAATCGGTCTCAAGAACATCTGAAGGCTTGCAGGAACAAGTGTCAGCTGACTATCGATGTCAGTCATACTGTGTGTGGTGAGGTATGACTTTGGACCTAAATCAATCAAGGCAATATCATTGGATATGAACTTGAGTGCCGTCTTTATGATCTGAGTCTTCTCATCTCCATGGTCAAGATTAGCATGATGCCCTCGCAGAATATTGTCGGTGCCATCTTTGAGACAGAGTACATCTGCCCTTCTTTCCTGTGTTGTGAAATACAAGGTGTCTTCGTATTTCTCTAGAAGTTTTATCTTTAGCCAATTCTTTGAATAAGAAAGGCTCTTCTCTGGTGACTGATCAAACTCCTGCAGCTTTTCATGGACTTGGTCCATGTTCATTACCCCATGCTCTAATTCTGAGTCTAACCATTCGCAGAATTCAATAAAAACTGCCTCGCGCTCCTCATCAATACTCCTCTGTCCTCTCTTCCTTTTTCCTTCCTCATCAGTCTTGGACAAACTGTCACCTCTCGCAAACATAAGTTTGCATCGCAAATGGTACAGTGTTTCTTCTGCTACCAAGTCGTTGATCCCTTCCAGGCGTCCAGTGACTTCAGTGCCCCAGTCATCCCCACGACTCCGTGCTGTCTTCAGCAAGCTTGCCTTCAGTGTATCTGCAGTCAAATTATCTGGCACTCTGTATTTCTTTCTAGCTTGTGCTGGATTATTTTTGTAGAGCTGGGCTGGTTGGTTGCAAAGAATGCATACATCCTTATACAGGAGGTCAACTGACTGTGATCTTCTAGAACTGCAGCCAGTTGATGAACTGAACTCACAAGTAGTGCGTCTTCTCTTCAACTTTGATGACTCTTTCTCTGCCTTTGATGCTTGAGCTGACTTATTGGTGGTTGCAACAAAGTTGTTGTACAGATCATTTTTACACTTCTGGTGGTACCTCAGTTTTCCTTCCTTTTGAGCCTCCTTCATACGTTCCACAACAGTAACATTTTCGACAGTTTCTGCTTGTTTCAATAAAGTTGAGTATCCCTTTGGAGTTGCCTGTATGAGCCTTTCAGCTGGTGTATCCGAGCGTGCACAGATGAAGCAATTGAGCACAGGTGGAGTAACGTCTTCATCCATATTGCTAGACTCCATGTCCTGCAAAGTAGAAAATGAGATATATTTAGAAATTATTTTTCCACAAAGGAGTGTCTGTGGTGAAATAGAAATGTTAACAATCAACTCAGAATCATGAAAAACCCTTATTTGACCCCTCATAAGTTACTTAAGGGCCGATTAAAAAAAATAAAAATTCTCGAAAATAATTTTTCGGTACCCCAATTCAACAGCTTTTTTTCTGGGTTTCCCACGGGAGTTGACCTTCAACATTTTAACACATGTTATTACACACCTTTACAAACATATTGGTGAAGAAAGTTTTTGGTAACAATTTAGTTAACAGATTTTCATATGTTTCCCTTACTATAAGAGAGTAGGTGCCTGCGCAGTTCGCTGCTTCTGGCAGCCACACCATCAATGATATCCTTTGTTTCAAGTTTGGCCAGGATCCCTTTTTCCACAGACATCAACATGAATGCCTCAAGATGTTCTTGTGTCATTGTACTTCGCAGACGGCTTTTGATTCTCTTCAAAGCAGAGAAAGACCGTTCACATGCCACTTGTGACACAGGCAGCGTTAGCAGCAGCTTGTAGGCAAGCCCAATGCTCTTGTAGGCATCAGTGAAGAGGTTCAACTTGAGGAGCACCTTGTAGCAGCAGAGAGGACAGGCTTTACATGACTTATATGTACTTGGCAGAGTCTTCCTGTCCTGTTCAGACTCACTGTCCTCCTGCACTGTATAAGCATCTGCTACTGATTCTTTCAGTTTTGACCATTGTTCTCCAAGGCTTTGCAGTTCTTTTCGTAGTTGTTCCGCAGTGACACCATCATCAAATCTCAGCAAATGTTTATGCAGCTCTTCCATAGCTCCCGATGGCACTTGATCAAAGTTCCTTGGGTGAAGAAGTGAGAAATCGGCATACAATGTTGATGTCGCTGATCTGTCAAACCGCTGCTCAATGCTGCTCACAATAGTGTCCACTATTCGGTTGTACACTTCAATGCGATACTTCTTTACTGGGTCAGAAGCTGATGTAGCCTCATCTATGGACAGTTCGCCATCAATACGTTTGTGCTGTCTTTGCCGTTTTATCGGAAGGGACTCTTCCATAACAAGATTTACATCCATTTCATCCAGCTGGTCATTAGCTCATTGAACAAACTTTGCAGCTGCATCATCACAAGCTTGGTAGTCATCCCGTAGCATCTGCATATTCTCCAGCAATTCATCCACCATCCGGTGCACAGTCAGCAGATCCAGTTGCACAGTTTGTAGATACTTGGAGAGCGCTGTAGTGCGGGAGAATACTTGCAGATATACTTGTGCAGTCAGAATTGTTTCAAACTGCAGGAGACTGGCAATGTATCCCTTCACCTTGGCTTTAACAGCTGCTTGGATCTGGTTAGCAACTAGTATGGCATTAAAAGTGGTGATAACTTCCATGAAAAGCACTCCAGTTGGGTTGTTGAATGAACTCAAAAACCTTCTTCAAGGCGGCATCCTTTGACCACCATCTAGTTTCTCCGAAAGTTCCCATTCGTTTCACAGTAGTGGAGTGTCGACTCCAGATGTTCATTCGCTGATAAGATTCCCGAAAGAATACTGCAATGTCATTCAGTAGTGAGAACAGTGATGCGCTAGTCCCCACAACACTTGTAGCTTCGGTCACAACGAGATTTAAGACATGTGCGTGGCACCAAACATGGATCTGCATTGGAGCTTCCTTTGTTAGCAGAGTACTGAAGCCTTTGTAGCACCCCTGCATGTTTGCTGCACCATTAGTTGAGTTTCCAACATAGTTCTTGAGGCCAAGATTCAGTGCTAACAAGACTTCAGAAACAAGTTGCACAAAAGCTTCGCCAGTAGATTCCTCACATTTCACCACACTTACTAATCTTTCTTGGATAGTGCCAGTGCTATCAACATATCTAAGAACAACAGAGCACTGGTCTTGTGTTGAGATGTCTTGAGTGGTATCAATTTCCACAGCAAACATGTCTGTTACTTCTTCAGAAATCCACTGACGTATCATATCCCGGATAACTGTGATAACATAATTCACTGTTGTTTTAAACAGCAAAGTTACCAAGGAGCCTCGACCTCGTGAACTCTTTGCCTTCTCATGTTGCTTCTTGCTGTTCTGGACAACGTGAGAGAGATGATCGGCTGTGCAGGAATCATACTTCCGAAGTAGTCTTACAACTTCCAGAAATGTACCATGGTCGATCTCCTCATTGTCAAGTGTGTATGCTGCTTCTTCATTACTTCCTCTGTAGCTCAGTCCCCTCTTACCAATGAGTTTGACCACATCCACAACTCTTTCCATCACTTGTCGTCTCTTCCTAACCACATCATGATGGCTACGTGCAAGCAGGTGAGAAACGCTGAACTGTTGTCGATCTACCATGTATGCTGTAGAGCATCTCAAATGAAAAGAAGAGCGTTCATGTTCTTCAACACGTGTATGTACATGTCGCCAGTCAGTCATTCCTTTGATGAACGTGGACCAGTCTGAGGTGCTGGAAAACGCCAAGCACACTGAACAGTGAAGAGAATGATTGTCCTTGTTGTATGACAACCACCATCTGGTTGTTCCATCTTTTCGCATGAAACACCTCTTGACCACTCGGTTGTCAGTTTTTTCATTAGGGTGGTAATTCCAAAACAGCAAACAATCTTCATCTCTACATGGTTTCTTAAAGTAGTTAATCGAGGGATATCCCTCCCTGCAAGTATAGCAGCTGCAGCAGGTACATCTCTCTCAGCTGACCGCACCTGTTCGTGTTCACCAATTTGCACCAATTCTGCCGATTCAGCTGCCAATTGGTCATCTACTGATTCAGCTGCCAATTGATCATCGACCAATTCAGCTGCTGATGGTCCAGCTACCGATTCAGTATCCTTATCCCCGTGTTCACTGACTTCACCAGGCCCAGTGTTAGTACTCTTGAACAGATCCAAAAGGTTTCTGCACTTTGAAGCACTATCTGACAGTTTCTTTTTCTTTCGATCACGTTCCTTCTCAGCACCTCCTTTTCTTCTCTCTGGTTTGCTTTATCCATTGTTGGTTACAGATGCAAAAAAAAAAAATTTAGCATCGTAAGTCAGTTCACAACATTGTTATCAATACTAGTTCAGTATTCAGCAAACCTATCTAAACTTACTTGGCCTATCAGCTCAAAATCCTTTTTACTGTTGATTTGGTAATTTTTACAATGAAGGAAACACGTATCGGGAGTACATACGACATAGCGATTGTGAATGTAACAGCTCTGAGGCGTCTTTCGCTTCGCATCGCAGTGACAGTGAGCACCAACATGGCGGCTGTAAGACTAAAATCTGGCTTAAAACCACCTCACCTCACAGCCCACAGTCTTCAACCAGACATATTAACATGCTCCTCCCCCTTCATTCCCATTCTTCAAAGCAAAGCGGTAAAAATTGTTGTGTCGCCATTATATATGACGAGCAACGGTACCCGCCCTAAGGGCGGGGCGTAGGAAGCCCTAAGGGCGGGGCTTCAATTAGGAGGCGCGATTTATTTTAGCATCCGTTAAATATCACACGCAAATCATCAAAATCTAAACAGTATTTTTAGAATTTCAATTTAAAAAACCACATCACTGTTCATATCGGAAAATATTATTCCATCGTGTTTCAAATCGTGATTAGTGATATCAACTGTTCGCTTTTCTTTAGGAAAAAAAATCGAATGATTTTGTACGGTACCTCTTCTTCAGATTAGAACTTCAGGATACACGACATTGCTGATAAAAGTTCCTTTACTTTTCTCTCTTTGAAGTTCTTGGCAAACATTTTTATATTGTCACTGCTGCCAGCGACGCCATGGCATTATTAATAACATTCATTCTGTGGCGGACACAATGTCAGTGGGCAATAATTCCGCGCACCAGTGGGTGGCGCGAGTGTCCGGGCGTGTAAGCGCAGCTCGGGCCACGCCCGGAGCAAAGGCGTCACAAGGCACAGGGTGGAACTGAGATACATGCCCTGCCTTTCGGCCGACCGGCCACGCCAGGGGGCAAGGCGTGGCCTCGGGACATATATGCGGGCTCGAAAGTCGAGCCCACCCAGTGTTTATGTGCGAGCTGTTATTAAAGTGTTTCAGTTTGTACAAAGCATTGTGGCCTACCTTCTTGGCAAACGAACTGTGTGTGCACAGCACCACACTGGTGACCCCGACTGGTTCAGTCGTAGCTGACCCCTAAACGCGCCATGGCTACCAACGCTGTCGCCGTCGAACTCCCAGTGTTCTGGGAAGCGCAAGCCGACGTTTGGTTTGTGCAGGCCGAAGCTCAATTTCCAGCTCCGGGGCATCACGGCGGACGACACCATGTACTACCACGTGGTCGCCGCCCTTGGGCCTGGCACTGCCGCCCGCGTCGGGTCCATCCTTCGGCGCCCGCTGGGCGCCCACAAGTACGCGGCGCTCAAACGTCTTCTCCTCACCACCTTCGGGCTCACGGAGGTCGAACGCACCAACTGCCTCCTGGGCCTTCCCGCCCTCGGCGACACACGACCATCCGTTAGGATGGATTTTATGTTGTCCCTTCTTGGAGACCAGTGCCCGGATTTCCTGTCCTGAGCGCTTTTCCTCCACCAGCTACCTGTGCAGGTGTGGCTCGCGCTGGCCGGTTCGAACTTAACGGAACGCCGCGCCCTGGCCGGAGAGGCAGACAAATTTTTCGCAGCCTGCGACACGCGGTCGGTGTACGGTGCTGCCGTAGTGGATCCCGGTGCGGAGGCTACAGCGCCCCCTGCTTCCCTCGTGGCCGCTGCTACGCCCCACCCACTACCGCCGCCGCCACCACCACCGCCGCCGGCAGGGCCGACGCGGCAGCCACCACCGCAAACCTGGTGCTACTATCATGCTAGGTTCAGCCGCAAGGCTAGAGTGTGCCGCCCGCCGTATTCTTTCGACGGGTCGGGAAACGACCGGGCCGGCACTCACTTGCGGCCATGAGCGTCGGCCATTCCGGCAGCCTCCTGTTCATCACAGACACCTCATCTGGTCATCGTTTTCTGTGCAACACGGGAGCGCAGGTAAGCATCCTGCCTCCGCGTCCGACAAGCAAGCCGCGGGCCAGGGCCCCGCCTTGCTCGCTGCCAACGGAACACCCATCCACACATTCGGGAAGCGTTGCCTCTCGCTGTGGTTTGGAGGGCAGCGCTTCCAATGGTCTTTCATCACCGCCAGCGTGCCAATGGCCCTGCTCGGTGCGGACTTCCTTTGTGCGAATGGGCTGTTGGTGGAAGTTAAGCGTCGACGCCTCGTCCAGGCCGAAAACTTCAGCTCGCTCGCTTGTTCACTGAGCGGCTCGTTGAGCAGCTCGCTGAGCGGCTCACCGAGCGGCTTACCAAGCGGCTTGCTGAGCGGTTCCGTCCCAGCGAAGTTAGTCTGTACGCTTCCGGCAGCAGACGAGTTTACCCGCCTCCTCGCCAGTTTCCCGGCGCTCACGCGGCCCAGCTTTTCAGCAGTGGCCATCAAACATGGGGTGGAGCACCATATCCCCACCGTCGGACCACCAGTCTACACCCGGGCGCGCCGCCTCGACCCCACGAAGCTCGCTGTGGCGAAAGCGGAGTTTGCCATGCTGGAGCGGCTGGGCATCGTATGGCGCTCCAACAGCGTATGGGCCTCTCCTCTGCACATTGTGCCCAAGCCTGGTGGCGGATGGCGGCTGTGCGGTGACTACCGCCGGCTCAATGACGCCACCACCCCTGACCGCTACCCGGGCCCACATATTCTGGGCTTTTCCGCCCGGTTGGCGAAAACGACCATTTTCTCCAAGGTGGACCTCATCCGGGGCTACCACCAGGTCCCCGTACAACCGGACGATGTACCAAAGACGGCCGTCATCACACTTTTCGGCCTCTTTGAGTTCTTGCGGATGCCCTTTGGGTTAAAAAATGCGGCCCAAGCGTTCCAGCGGCTCATGGACAGCGTCTTGCATGACTTGTCCTTCATCTTCGTCTACCTGGACGACATCCTAGCCGCGAGCGTGTCTCGGGAGTAGCACCTGCTCCACCTCCGCACGCTCTTCGAACGCCTGGGCCAGCATGGCCTGATAATCAACCCCGCGAAGTGCCGTTTCGGCGTCACCGCCATCGACTTCTTGGGGGCACCGCATCACCAGGCACGGGGCCATCCCTTTACCGGCCAAGGTGGAGGCGGTCAGGAGTTTCCCGCGCCCCCGCACCATCAAGGGGCTCCAGGAATTCCTGGGCATGGTGAATTTTTATCACCGTTCCGTGCCCCGCGTCGCCCAGCTCTTGCGCCCCCTGCACGAGGCCCTCCGGGGGAAGCCATGCAAAGGTGACATAGCCTGGATGGAGCAAATGGCCGCGGCGTTTGTGGGCGCAAAGCTGGCCCTGGCCAATGCCACCATGCTTGCGCACCCGGCGCCCGATGCACCAATCGCCCTCACCACCGACGCTTCAGACTACGCGGTGGGCGCGGTGCACGAGCATTTGGTGAGTGGTGCTTGGCAGCCGCTGGCGTTTTTCAGCTGGCAGCTCTGCCCGCACAAACGCCGGTACAGCACCTTCGACCGCGAGCTGCTCGGGCTCCACCTGGCGGTCCGAAACTTCTGCCATCTTCTCGAGGACCGCCTGTTCACGGCCTTCGTCGATCACAAGCCCCTTGTTTTCGCAATGGCCAAGGTCGCCGAGCCATGGTCGGCCCGGCAGCAACATCACCTCTCTGCCATGTCCGAGTACACGACGGACATCCGTCACATCGCGGGTAAGGACAACCCGGTGGCGGAATGCCTTTCCCGGTCCGTCGCACACGTGGTCCACCTCGGGATCGACTATGCCCTGATGGCGGCGGACCAGACCGCCGACCCCAACGTCCAGGCCTTGCGGACTGCCATCACGGGCCTCCGTGTCACCGAGGTGCCCTTCGACATCGCGGGCACTGCCCTCTTGTGCGACGTCTCCCTCGGCCGGCCTCGCCCCATCGTGCCCCCTGGCTGGCAGCGCCCGGTTTTTGACGCCATCCACGGCTTGTCCCACCCGGGCACGAAGGCCTCCCAGAAGCTCGTCGCGGCGAAGTTCGTCTGGCATGGCCTCAGGAAGAACGTCCGCGAATGCGCGCTGGCACGGCGGAGTACGTGCCAGCGCGCGAAAGTCCACCGCCACACCCAAGCCCTGTTGGCCCCATTTGCGGTGCCCGAACGTCGGTTCGACCACGTCCACGTCGATTTGGTGGGACCTCTGCCCCCCTCGCGGGGTTTCACCCACCTCCTCACCATGGTGGACCGCACCTCCCGGCGGTCGGAGGCCGTGCCATTGGCAGCGACAGCTGCGGCTCACATCGCGCAAGCCTTCATCGCCACATGGGTTGCTCGGTTCGGCGCCCCCTTGGACATCTCGTCTGACCATGGCCCCCATTTCACCTCAGAGCTCTGGGGAGCAGTGGCGCAAGGGCTCGGCGTCAAGCTGCACCGCACCACGGCTTACCACTCCCAGGCCAACGGCCTGTGCAAGCGCTTCCATCGCTCAATGAAGGCCGCGCTCCGGCACAGCCTCCGCGACGGCAGCTGGGCCGACAGGCTCCCCTGGGTCCTGCTGGGCCTCAGGACAGCGCCCAAGGACGACCTGCGCGCGTCCTCGGCGGAGCTGGTTTTCGGGCAACCACTGCGTGTACCGGGCGAATTTATCCCCGACTCCACGGCCCCTTGGCCCGCGGCGCAACAGCGCTCCACCCTTCAGGAGACCGCCAGGAGGTTCGCCCCGGTGCCGACGGGACACCACGGTTGCCCGTCCTCCCACGTCGCCCCGGAGCTTCGCACGGCGGAGTACGTTTTTGTCAGGCACGACGCCCACTGGGCGCCGCTGCGGCCCCCGTACGACGGGCCCTTCCGCGTGCTGGAGACCGGGGACAAGCATTTCACCGTGGACATCGGCGGTACTCCGGATCGTATCTCCATGGACCGCCTCAAGCCGGCCCACCTCGATCTGGACCACCCCACGCAAGCAGCTCTGCCTCCGCGTCGAGGCCGCTGCCCGGCGGTCAGACCCCCGGCACCCCCAGCCCCGCCATCCCGCTAACCCCTAGCCCTACACGCATCGCCAGGGGCGTTTCGGCCGGGTCATCCGGCTTCCCCGCAAGCTCACCCTTCAGGTGCGCGGGAATTCTGGGGGGGCGCGTGTGGCTGACACAATGTCAGTGGGCAATAATTCTGCGCACCAGTGGGTGGCGCGAGTGTCCGGGCGTGGAAGCGCAGCTCGGGCCATGCCCGAAGCAAAGGCGTCACGAGGCGCAGGGTGGAACTGAGATACATGCCCCGCCTTTCGGCCGACCGGCCACCCCCGGGGGCAAGGCGTGGCCTCGGGACATATATGCGGGCTCGAAAGTCGAGCCCGCCCAGTGCTTATGTACGAGCTGTTATTAAAGTGTTTCAGTTTGTACAAAGCGTTGTGGCCTACCTTCTTGGCAAACGAACTGTGTGTGCACAGCACCACAATTCATTCATTTAATGTGATCATTAAACATTATTCTTATGCTCATTAAACGTTCATTAAACGATTACGAAAATAAAAACGAAAAACATTACGAAATTACGTTCACACCCTCACATCAAACACTACCGTGAACACAAAAGTCACAAACATCGTCACAAACGTTACGTTACGTAATTCAAACCGTGAACACATCGAATATTGTAGAGGCCATTGCGCAAACGATTTGTTTTCTCTGGTACGTGTTACTGGGCGGGTACAGTTGCTCGTAATTATAATGAGGCGTCTGGGGCGACCTTTTGAACTTTTGATATTTAGCGGGGAATCGGATGGAGGCAGAAGTTTTCCGTGACAATTTTTTTTTCACCAGTTTTTTTATCCAGCCCAGGTTCCCATTTTTCACACAGTGGTCCCAGCCCACCGGGCATTGCCCAAATGCCCTATGGCCAGTCCGCCCATGGCTCCAAGACCATCTCGCTCTCATCCTCTTGCTCTCATGACTGAGTGGTTCGTTCATTTGTTGGTGTCATCTTCTCAACAGGTTGACTGCCATTGATCTCCACATCTTTCTATCCTGTGCTGCCTTTACACATTCCACAAGGATCAACTGCAGATCTACTGTAGTCCGTTATATCCATTTTATCCTCTGCCTCTCTCTTCTACATTTTCCATCGATATTCCACTCCAATCTCTGGCTCTACCATCTGCTCTAATGATGTGACCGAAGTATTGTGTCTTTCTCCCTTTCATGTTATGCAAGAATTTTCTCTTTCTCCAGCCGTTTCTAGCACTTCTTCATTAATTTTCCCATCTGTGTAGAATATGCAGAACATTCTCCGATATGCCCACATCTCAACTGCATTCAGCTTGTCATTCGTCTCTGTATTTGTTGTTCATGTGTTCACTGCATATACTAGGTGAAGTGGTATACCAGGCAAAAATGTTTTAATTAAATTCCTAATCCTAAAAATCTGAAATTGCATGCACATGATCTATGACCCATTTGTATTGTGAGTTGTGAGTTGTGAGTTATTTGAAAAAAGTGCAAGGATGCCTATATTTTTGGCCACGGCTGCACATCAATGATTTGGATGGAGGAGATAAGAGCTGACTTTCTAAATTTGCAGATTGGTGGTTGAAGGGAGGTGGGGAGGTCATCAGATTCAGAAAGATCTTGTTGCTTCAATTGATTGGGTAAAATATTGGCAGATGCAACTCAACATCAGAAAATATTTTGGAGTGGAGTTATTGGAAGAAACACACACACACAAGCACACACACACACACACATATGTATAATCATATACACACACACACACACACACACACACACACACACACACACACACACACACACACACACTGACTGACACACACTGACATTTATTATTGTATATAAGCACAAATTTATGCTTTTTAGAACTTCATTTTGGGAAAAGCCCTGATTTTTGGCATCCTTCAGGAATGCATCTCCTATTTAAAACACTATTGTTAAGGGGAAAACTGTTTTCGCAAGATGCTGTTTCGTGAAGCACCTGGTGTTATGTAAGTCATTTTTGTTTGAACAATTTGCCAACAAAATATAAACCCAAAATCAGTTACTGAAGATATTGGTAAATATTACGTACAATGCTTTTCAATACAAACAAGCGTTACGCCTCGGTCCCCCGTCGGGGAAGTGATGTGAGTTGACAAAATGGAAGACGCAGAAAACATGCTATGATATGATATTTCGCTCACAAGGTTCAGACATACATGGAGGCGGCCATCTTGGATTTTGGCATGGCACCCCAATTTTCAATAGCGTTCTTCCTTATGCCTAGATACACCCACACACCAGATTAGAAGTTGGTACTTCGCTTATTTTTCAAGATATTTCGCTCACAATGTTCAGACATATATATGGTGGCGGCCATCTTGGATTTTGACGTGGCGACCCAATTTACAATAGCGTTCTTCCTTATGCCTATATACACCCACACACCAAATTAGAAGTTGGTACTTCGCTTATTTTTCGAGATATTTCGCTCACAAGGTTCAGACATATATATGGTGGCGGCCATCTTGGATTTTGACGTGGCGACCCAATTTACAAAAGCCTTCTTCCTTATGCCGAGATACACCCACACACCAAATTAGAAGTTGGTACTTTGCTTATTTTTCAAGATATTCATCTCACAAGGTTCAGACATACATGGCGGTGGCCATCTTGGATTTTGACGTGGGTTCCACCCACACACCAAATTAGAAGTTGGTACTTCGCTTATTTTTCGAGATATTTCGCTCACAAGGTTCAGACATATATATGGTGGCGGCCATCTTGGATTTTGACGTGGCGACCCAATTTACAATAGCCTTCTTCCTTATGCCGAGATACACCCACACACCAAATTAGAAGTTGGTACTTTGCTTATTTTTCAAGATATTCATCTCACAAGGTTCAGACATACATGGCGGTGGCCATCTTGGATTTTGACGTGGGTTCCACCCACACACCAAATTAGAAGTTGGTACTTCGCTTATTTTTCAAGATATTCATCTCACAAGGTTCAGACATACATGGCGGTGGCCATCTTGGATTTTGACGTGGGTTCCACCCACACACCAAATTCGAATGCGGTCCTTCGCTTACGCATGCACGCACGCACGCACGCACGCAGGCCCGCACGCACACACGCATGCCCGCACGCACGCACGGACGGACGGACGGACGGACACACGGACGGAGGGGAAAAACCATAGTCCCCTTTTCGCTCCGCTGTGCGACGGGGGACAATAACATATTTCTCAAAAAAATAACTTAAAATCAACTTTTCAAAGTTATAATTTACATCAATTATTTATATATTAGTTCATGTTTCAAATATCATATTGTTTCACAATAATAACTAGAACGACACTCGGTGGAGTGCAAACCTCCGCCCGGCTGAACAGTTTGCCATGTACTGTATATCCCACTGCTAGACCAGATCTGGATTCAGACCTGAACCAAAGTCTAATCGGCTGGTTCTCATCACTTACCCAACTCATCCAGCTAGTTTTGTCACAATTCATCCATAACCTTTTGAAATATCATGCGATGTATAGTTTTTTCCCGATCACTCGATGGTGAAGAATCACTTAAACAATCTCGGATCCAGATATTCCCCAAAATCTAATCATTTCGTACTTGTCACACACCCAACATCTCCAGCACATTTCGTCCGAATCTGTCCAAAACTTTATGAGATATTGTGTTCACAGAACGAAACACAAACAGACAGGTGTGAAAACACAACCTCCATACACCTTCGGTAGCAGAGGTAATAATAGTGACGTAATTGAATCGTTTCCACTCGTTCAAGAACCCAGCTTTGTCAGTCTTACTTTTCCATCTTGAATAAACATTTCCAACTCGACCCAACCTCACTGAAGAGGTTTGATACTCATGGAGAGAATAAATATTGGTCTCGTGACGTCATTTGAATCAGTTATGTTAAAGATTCCAATTTAATGCTGTCTTGTGAAAACTCCTTTCAACAGGATTGGACACTTTATATAATTAACAAATTTCTCCCATAATCTATATAAATAAAACACAGTTTGTGTGTGTGTGTGTGTGTGAGTGTATGTTACCTATAGACTCCTAAACGGAGAGGTGCAGGTACTATATTTTTGGCATAGACATGGCCATTGGGCCTGGGAAGGACATGGCCCACCTAAAAATGACCTCCGATGATGAGATCCATATTTTTTATTCATATTTAACTTAGCGCATTTCAGCGAGGAACGTAATACACTGATCTCAGTCTGTGCCAGAGCAGCTCGCTGATTCGCTCAGAGCGATCACGTGATGTTCCATCCTCGCCGCCAGACTCCATGCTGCCTGCTATATTAGAGATCAGTGGCTATACTCCCACGCAGGCTGCATTGGGATTATGTGGGGATTATCAGCGGCAGCCTCGTCACCAGCGTCTGAAGAATGAAGTTTGGACGTACGAGCCAGGCCAGGCTGCCAAGTTCAAGTTGCCTGATACCCTGCCCGTTTACACTCTCTGCGAATGTACGGGGGTCGAGGCTCCTGTGTGTGTGTGGGGGGAGGGAGGGGGGTCTGTACAAGGTTTGTCTGAGGCCGAGTTTTTTTTCTTTCAGCTTTAGATCTATATTTTTAGCCATAACTTAGCGCATTTCCGATTGGGTTCTGAACATTACAGCCTCTGCCTCTGCCACAGCTTAGAGCGATCACGTGACAATTTTCAAGTTTGCAAGGAAGAAGGCACTAGACCCCAGCCCCACATATACATCACTGCCTGCGCTATCAATTTGCATGTTATCGGTTATATTTTATGACTCGCTCAGGATCTTCGTCAGGCTCGCGAGCGAGTTAGCCTATCACCTGGGAGAATGAGGCCACGTTGGCCACGCCCACAACGTGGCATCAGCAAGACGTCGATTGTTTGATTGCAGAGTCATTCAGGATCTTCATCTGGCTCGCGAGCGAGTTAGGTTACCACGTGTAAACATAAACGTAAAAGTGAAAAAAAATTGAATTTGTCTACGAGCTCACACATGGAAGACTGACTGTGATAAAGGCAATGCCACCTAAGAAAAGAAATTTGTCGCGTTCAACCTCCAGAGCAAAGAAAATCGCTGATCGGAGACTCCATGAAACCGATGAAGATACTTTTCACCGTCGACAAGCCAATCAAGAACGTGTCTCCAGCTTCAGACAGCGAGAGACAGAAGATGAGAGAGAGGCACGTCTAAACGCCAATCAACAACGTGTAGCGAGGGCCAGACAGCGAGAGACAGAAAATGAGAGAGTGGCATGTCTAAACGCCAATCAACAACGTGTGGCCCGGGCCAGACAGCGAGAGACAGCAGATGAGACAGAGGCACGTCTAAACGCCAATCAACAATGTGTGGCGAGGGCCAGACAGCGAGAGACAGAAGATGAGAGAGAGGCACGTCTAAACGCCAATCAACAACGTCTGGCGAGGGCCAGACAGCGAGAGACAGAAGACGAGAGAGCGGAACGTCTAAACGCCAATCAACAACGTCTGGCGAGGGCCAGACAGCGAGAGACAGAAGATGAGAGAGAGGCACGTCTAAACGCCAATCAACAACGTCTGGCGAGGGCCAGACAGCGAGAGACAGAAGATGAGAGAGAGGCACGTCTAAACGCCAATCACCAAAGTGTGGTGAGGGCCAGACAGCGAGAGACAGAAAATGAGAGAGCGGCACGTCTAAACGCCAATCAACAACGTGTGGCGAGGGCGAGACAGCGAGAGACAGAAGATGAGAGAGAGGCACGTCTAAACGCCAATCAACAACGTCTGGCGAGGGCCAGACAGCGAGAGACAGAAGATGAGACAGAGGCACGTCTAAACGCCAATCAACAACGTGTAGCGATGGCCAGACAGCGAGAGACAGAAGATGAGACAGAGGCACGTCTAAACGCCAATCAACAATGTGTAGCGAGGGCCAGACAGCGAGAGACAGAAGATGAGAGAGACGCACGCTAAACGCCAATCAACAACGTCTGGCGAGGGCCAGACAGCGAGAGACAGAAGACGAGAGAGCGGAACGTCTAAACGCCAATCAACAACGTCTGGCGAGGGCCAGACAGCGAGAGACAGAAGATGAGAGAGAGGCACGTCTAAACGCCAATCAACAACGTCTGGCGAGGGCCAGACAGCGAGAGACAGAAGATGAGAGAGAGGCACGTCTAAACGCCAATCACCAAAGTGTGGTGAGGGCCAGACAGCGAGAGACAGAAAATGAGAGAGCGGCACGTCTAAACGCCAATCAACAACGTGTGGCGAGGGCCAGACAGCGAGAGACAGAAGATGAGAGAGAGGCACGTCTAAACGCCAATCAACAACGTCTGGCGAGGGCCAGACAGCGAGAGACAGAAGATGAGACAGAGGCACGTCTAAACGCCAATCAACAACGTGTAGCGAGGGCCAGACAGCGAGAGACAGAAGATGAGACAGAGGCACGTCTAAACGCCAATCAACAACGTGTAGCGAGGGCCAGACAGCGAGAGACAGAAGATGAGAGAGACGCACGTCTAAACGCCAATCAACAATGTGTGGCGAGGGCCAGACAGCGAGAGACAGAAAATGAGACAGAGGCACGTCTAAACGCCAATCAACAACGTGTGGTGAGAGCCAGACAGCGAGAGACAGAAGATGAGAGAGAGGCATGTGTAAACGCCAATCAACAATGTGTGGCAAGGGCCAGACAGCGAGAGACAGAAGATGAGACATAGGCACGTCTAAACGCCAATGAACAACGTGTAGCGAGGACCAGACAGCGAGAGACAGAAGATGAGACAGAGGCACGTCTAAATGCCAATCAACAATGTGTGGCGAGGGCCAGACAGCGAGAGACAGAAGATGAGACAGAGGCACGTCTAAACGCCAATCAACAACGTGTAGCGAGGGCCAGACAGCAGGAGACAGAAGAACAGCGCCAAAAACGACTCAACAACTGGCAACCATCAGGCAGATGGCAACCGGCCATTGCATGGGAGAAGGCTGCATGCAGTTACAATCCGAACACTGACTACTCCTCAAAGGTTGATATCGGCTCCATGTCGTTCACCTGTCAGTTTTGCCATGCCTTGAAATGGAAGGGCCTTCTGCCTTTTGCCTTTTGCCATGCCAAATAAATCAAACAATTCCGGAAGTGTACAAAGTTGGTGGTACGGCTTCTTCTTCTTCCTGATCAGCCTCACAATATATATATATATTTTTTGTATACTGAATCGAGGCTCGTGAAAGAGCTAACATTTACTTCACAAACAAATCAACCAGACAAACAAAATATATAAAAAGAGGGAGCGGAAGACAAGATGGGGAGAGAAGGGGAAGCACACAAACACAACATTTGAGAGCAGTGAGATGTGTGGGAGGGAGAGGGCTTGGGGGGAGGAGGCGTGGGAAGGGAGGGGGGGGGGTGGGTGGGAGAAGTATAAAACAACAAGGACACCAAGGACTTCCAGGCCAGAAGTTGGTATTTCAAAAAAGTGGAATTTGGGGTGAAATTAGCGGGGGTAGAAAAGATCAAGATTTCGGATGGGGGCAGATAAGAGATGGTGGTGAACAGCTGTTTTAAAGACCTGGAGGGTGGAGTGGGATTGAAGAGAGTGAGGGAGTTTGTTCCAGAGGTGGGAGAAAAGATGAATGAAGGAGTGAAGGTGAGCAGAGAGTCTGGATTTTGGCAGTTTAACCATAAGAGGGTTGCATGCAGATCTTGTGCGACCTGTAGGAATATTTGCGGGACAGAGCCCAGAGAGAGCTGGGGGGGGGGGGGGGCAAGGCCAGAGAGGAGTCGGTAGAAGACGGAAAGACCACCAACCTGCCTGCGGTGAGTGAGTGAGAGGCCCTTGGAGTTAGCTTCATCGCGGGAGATTCCAATGATTCTGAATGCTTTGGTTTCAACAGCGTGAAGACGAGCTAGGTGTGAGGCAGGAGCACCAGCCCAGAGGCGAGAGCAGTATTCCAATGAGCTGTGGATGAAAGCCTTGTATGTGGTGAGGAGCTCAGGTGTGCCAAGGAAGGACTTCGCACGACGGAGGATGCCCAGTCGGCGACTGGCTTTGGAGGCCAGATTTGAAATGTGGTTTTCCCAGAAAAGATCATGGCAGATAGTGAGACCCAAATACTTGAGTGACAGAACTTCATGGAGAGGATTATTCATAAAGTGGATGGGAGGGTTGTCCAGTCGGTCTTTTCGGAGAGACATCGTAAGAGTGTGAGATTGGTCAGGATTGAAAGACATGTTCCACTTGTTTGCCCAGTCTGTGATTTTGTCCAGGTCTGCAGAGAGTGAGGAGGCTGCAGACTGCCGATCTGAGGGATGAAGAATGGAGCGACAGAGAGTAGAGTCATCAGCAAAGAGATAGAGAGGATTTTCAAGAGAGTCAGAGAGATCATTGATGAAGACCAGAAAAAGCACAGGGCCCAGAACATTGCCTTGGGGAACTCCAGCCTGAACAGGAAGAGGAGATGAGAGAAACCCATTCAGGGCCACACGTTGACTACGACTAGAGAGGAAGTCCGCTAGCCATGCGTGGAGATTTCCATGGATACCAAAAGAGGAGAGTTTGGTGAGCAGAGCGGGGTGCCAGACCGTATCGAAGGCACGTGATATGTCAAGGGAGACAGCTCTAATTTCCTGTTTGGCATTGAGGACCTCCATCCATTGTTACTCAGAGATGGCACTTACCTCAGAAATGTGATGAACGCCACATTAACCCCATTCACCCACCAACATATATATGAACCCCTTTCCTCTCCTGCCTCCCCCCCTTCCCTCCCCCCCCCACCCCTCCCCCTCCCCTCCCTCCTCCGCCCCCATCTGGCAACACCGGGTACTTCAGCTAGTATTACAATATCTCAACTAGAATGCCACTCAATAGAGCGCATACTCCCGCCGTGGGTCAAGTTGGAATAGTACGATTTTACAAATGTTTGAGGGAGTAGTTCAGTGACAACACAAGACAACACAAGACAGACACTGCACAGATATATATTTAGAATATATAGAAGATAATGTAAAAAAAAAAACAAGGCAATTTCACTTACATTTTCGGATTCAGCGTTCAATTCTATATAAGTGAGTGTATTTTGAGGCATGTGTGACTTCAAATAAAATTGTAAGCCAAGGAAAACGTTCGTTTCATTCCTTATGGATACAACATGTAAAACTGGCCCAAACGTGAAAACAAAACTCGCTCATTTTAAGTCGTACAAGCTAATGCGACCACTCATTCTTCTGGGAAGAATCCCGTGCACATGTTTGTCACACTTATAACTCGCCTAAGTATTTATAAGTTCATCAAATACCGACACCGCGATTGACATTCGCTGAGGTAAATGTTGATATTGTGGTGCTGTGCATGCACGACTCAATTGCCAGAAAGGTAGGCCACAACGCGTGGATACAAACGAAAGCACTTTAATACAAGCTCGCACATCAGCACTGGGCAGGCTCGACCTTAGAGCCCGCATATATATCCCGAGGCCACGCCTTGCCCCGGGGCGTGGCCGAACGGCCGAAAGGCGGTGCATGTATTTCAGTTCCACGCCCAGACGCTCGCGCCACCCACTGGTGCGCGGAATTATTGACCGTTGTGCCCGCCACACGCGCCCCCCCCCCCCCCCCAGAATTCCCGTGCACCTGAAGGGTGAGCTTGGGGGAAGCCGGATGACCCGGCCGAAACGCCCCCTGGCGATGCGTGCAGGGCTGGGGGGTACCGGGACGGCGGGGCTGGGGGGTGCCGGGGGCCTGACCGCCAGGGGGCGGCCTCGACGCGGAGGCAGAGCTGCTTGTGGGGGGTGGTCCAGATCGAGGTGGGCCGGCTTGAGGCGGTCCACGGAGATACGATCCGGGGCACCGCCGATGTCCACGGTGAAATGTTTGTCCCCGGTCTCCAGCACGCGGAAGGGCCTGTCGTACGGGGGCCGCAGCGGTGCCCGGTGGGCGTCGTGCCCGACGAAAACGTACTCCGCCGTGCGAAGCTCCGGGGCGACGTGGGAGGACGGGCAACCGTGGTGTGCCGTCGGCACCGGGGCGAACCTCCTGGCGGTCTCCTGCAGGGTGGAGCGCTGCTGCGCCGCGGACCAAGGAGCCGTGGAGTCGGGGATAAATTCGCCCGGCACCCGCAGCGGTTGTCCGAAGACCAGCTCCGTCGAGGACGCACGCAGGTCGTCCTGAGGCCCAGCAGGACCCAGGGGAGCATGTCGGCCCAGCTGCCGTCGCGGAGGCTGGCCCGGACCGCGGCCTTCATCGAGCGATGAAAGTGCTCACACAGGCCGTTGGCCTGGGGGTGGTGGGCCGTGGTGCAGTGCAGTTTGACGCCGAGCCCTTGTGCCACTGCTCCCTAGAGCTCCGAGGTGAACTGGGGGCCGCGGTCGGAAAAGATGTCTGAGGGGGCACCGAACCGGGCAACCCACGTGGCGATGAAGGCTTGTGCGACGTCAGCCGCAGTCGTCGCCGCCAATGGCACGGCCTCCGGCCACCGGGTGGTGCGGTCCACCAGGGTGAGGAGGTGGGTGAACCCCCGTGAGGGGGGCAGAGGTCCCACCAAGTCGACGTGGACGTGGTCGAACCGACGCTCGGGCACCGTAAACGGGGCCAACGGGGCCTGGGTGTGGCGGTGGACCTTTGCGCGCTGGCACGCGAGGCACATCCTGGCCCAGTCGCGGGTGTTCTTCCTAAGGCCATGCCAGACGAACTTCGCCGCGACGAGTTTCTGGGAGGCCTTCATGCCCAGGTGGGACAGGCCGTGGATGGCGTCGAAAACCGGGCGCTGCCAGCCAGCGGGCACGATGGGGCGAGGCCGGCCGATGGAGACGTCACACAAGAGAGCCATGCCCGCGATGTCGAATGGCACCTCGGTGATGCGGAGGCCCGTGACGGAGGTCCGCAAGGCCTGGACATCGGGGTCGGCGGTCTGGTCCTCCACCATCCGGGCATAGTCGATCCCGAGGTGGACCGCCTGTGCGACGGACCGGGAAAGGCAATCCGCCACCGGGTTGTCTCTACCCACGACGTGACGGATGTCCGTCGTGTACACGGACACGGCAGAGAGGTGACGTTGCTGCCGGGCCGACCATGGCTCGGCGACCTTGGCCATCGCGAACACAAGGGGCTTGTGCTCGACGAAAGCCGTGAACGGGCGACCCTCGAGCAGATGGCGGAAGTGTCGGACCGCCAGGTGGAGCCCGAGCAGCTCGCCGTCGAAGGTGCTGTACCGGCGTTCGTGCGGGCGAAGCTGCCGGCTAAAAAACGCCAGCGGCTGCCAAGCACCACACACCCACTGCTCTTGCACCGCGCCCACCGCGTAGTCCGACGCGTCGGTGGTGAGGGCGATTGGTGCATCGGGCGCCGGGTGCGCCAGCATGGTGGCGTTGGCCAAGGCCAGCTTTGCGCCTGCAAACGCCACGGCCATCGGCTCCGACCAGGCGATGTCACCTTTGCCTGGCTTTCCCCAGAGGGCCTCGTGCAGGGGGCGCAGGAGCTGGGTGATGCGGGGCACTAAGCGGTTGTAAAAATTGACCATGCCCAGGAATTCCTGGAGCCCCTTGATCGTGCGGGGGCGCGGGAAACTCCGGACGGCCTCCACCTTGGCCGGTAAAGGAATGGCCCCGTGCCTGGTGATGCGGTGCCCCAAGAAGTCGATGGCGGTGACGCCGAAACGGCACTTCGCGGGGTTGATGATCAGGCCATGCTGGCCCAGGCGTTCAAAGAGCATGCAGAGGTGGAGCAGGTGCTCCTCCCGGGACGCGCTCACGACTAGGATGTCGTCCAGGTAGACATAGATGAAAGGTAAGTCGCGCAAGATGCTGTCCATGAGCCGCTGGAACGTCTGGGCCACATTCTTCAACCCAAAAGGCATCCGCAGGAACTCAAAGAGGCTGAAAGGAGTGATGACGGCCGTCTTTGGGACATCGTCCGGTTGTACGGGGACCTGGTGGTAGCCCCGGATGAGGTCCACCTTGGAGAACACGGTCGTGTTTGCCAACCGGGCGGAAAAGTCTTGGATATGCGGGACCGGGTACCGGTCAGGGGTGGTGGCATCGTTGAGCCGGCGGTAGTCACCGCACGGCCGCCATCTGCCGCCGGGCTTCGGAACAATGTGCAGAGGAGAGGCCCAAGCGCTGTTGGAGCGCCGTACGATACACAGCCGTTCCAGCGTGGCGAACTCCGCTTTCGCCACGGCGAGCTTCGTGGCGTCGAGGCGGTGCGCCCGGGCGTAGACCGGTGGGCTGCCGGTGGGGATATGGTGCTCCACCCCGTGCTTGACGGCCACCGCTGAAAAGGTGGGCCGCGTGAGTGCCGGGAAACTGGCGAGGAGGTGAGTAAACTCGTCCGCTGCCGGAAGCGTACAAACTAATCTCGCCGGGACGGAACCATTCAGCAAGCCGCTTGGCAAGCCGCTCAGTGAGCCGCTCAGCGAGCTGCTCAACGAGCCGCTCAGCGAACAAGCGAGCGAGCTGAAGGTTTCGGCCTGGATGAGACGTCGACGCTTAACGTCCACCAACAGCCCATGCACACAAAGAAAGTCCGCATCGAGCAGGGCCATTGGCACGCTGGCGGTGACGAACGACCATTGGAAACGCTGCCCTCCGAACCGCAGTGAGAGGCAACGCTTCCCAAATGTGTGGATGGGTGTTCCGTTGGCGGCATGCAAAGCGGGGCCCTGGCCTGCTGCTTGATTGTCGGACGCGGAGGCAGGGAGGACGCTTACCTGCGCTCCCGTGTCGCATAGAAAACGATGACCAGACGAGGTGTCCATGATGAACAGGAGGCTGCCGGAATGGCCGACGCTCATGGCCGCAAGTGAGCGCTGGCCCGGTCATTTCCCGACCCGTCCAAAGAGCCTGGCGGGCGGCACGTTCTAGCCTTGCGGCCGAACCTGGCGTGATAGTAGCACCAGGTTTGCGGCGGTGGCGGCCGCGTTGGCCATGCCAGCGGCGGGGGTGGTGGCGGCGGTGGTAGTGGGCGGGGCATAGCAGCGGCCACGAGGGAAGCCGGGGGCGCTGTAGCCTCCGCACCGGGATCCACTACGGCAGCACCGTAAACCGACCGCGTGTTGCAGGCCGCGAAAAATTTGTCGGCCTCTCCGGCCAGGGCACGGGGTTCCGTGATTTTGGAACCGGCCAGCGCAAGGCGCACCTGTACAGGTAGCTGGCGGAGGAAAAGTGCTCGGAACAAGAAATCCGGGCGCTGGTCTCCAAGCAGGGACAGCATGAAATCCATCCGAACGGATGGTCATGTGTCGCCGATGGCGGGAAGGTCCAGGAGGCGGTCGGCACGTTCGACCTCCGTGAGCCCGAACGTGGCGATGAGGAGACGTTTGAGCGCCTCGTACTTGTGGTCGCCTGGCGGGCGCCGAAGGATGTACACGATGCGGGCGGCAGTGCCGGGCCCGAGGGCGGCGACCACGTGGTAGTACGGGGTCTCGTCCGCCGTGATGCCCCGGAGTTGGAATTGAGCTTCGGCTTGCACAAACCAAACGTCGGCTTGCGCTTCCCAGAACTCCGGGAGTTTGATGGCGACGGCGTTGATAGCCATGGCGCGTTCGGGGGTCAGCAACGGCTGAACCAGTCGGGGTCACCAGTGTGGTGCTGTGCACACACGACTCGATTGCCAGAAAGGTAGGCCACACCGCGTGGATACAAATGAAAGCACTTTAATACAAGCTCGCACATCAGCACTGGGCGGGCTCGACCTTACAGCCCGCATATATATCCCAAGGCCATGCCTTGCCCCCGGGCGTGGCCGAACGGCCGAAAGGCGGGGCATGTATTTCAGTTCCACGCCCAGACCCACTGGTGCGCGGAATTATTGACCGTTGTGTCCGCCACAATATCTCTGCTGAGGTAAAAAAATAAAAAATAAAAAAACAGTTTTAAAGCATTATACGTATCAAACGATACATTTTATGAAACGGGGAAACGTAATACACACGTTGTTGCTTTTAAAATGACAGAATATGTCTTTATTAGAAAGAAAAAAAAAGAACCCTGAAGACGACGCTCCTAACAAAATACACCGCGCTAACGCATAACCACGAGTTTAAACTACATTTCCAACAAATATGAAAACTATTTTCATAGCACAATGTTAAATATAGAATATATAGAAGATAATGTTTAAAAAAAGAGCCCTGTCTTCCAATGGTAAACAATCCTTCAAAAAATTCCTGGATCCGGAATAATATCCTGAACGTCACCAAAAACTAATCATTTCTTCCTTATCCCAAGGGCAATCATCCCACCAACTTTCATCCAAATCTGTTCAGAACTTTTCCAGATATCTTGTTCACAAACACACGAACATACGAACACACACATGCACACACACCCACACACACACACACACACACACACACACGGACACGACCGAATGCATTACTTCCTGACGGGAGTAACTAGAACGGCACTCAGTAAAGCGCATACTCCCGCCGTGGATTTAGTTGGAATAATACAGACAAGACCTGGACCCAAGACCTGCAGACCTGGACAAAATCACAGACAGGGCAAACAAGTGGAACATGTCTTTCAATCCTGACAAATCTCACACTCTTACGATGTCTCTCCGAAAAGACCGACTGGACAACCCTCCCATCCACTTTATGAATAATCCTCTCCAAGAAGTTCTGTCACTCAAGTATTTGGGTCTCACTATCTGCCATGATCTTTTCTGGGAAAACCACATTTCAAATCTGGCCTCCAAAGCCAGTCGCCGACTGGGCATCCTCCGTCGTGCGAAGTCCTTCCTTGGCACACCTGAGCTCCTCACCACATACAAGGCTTTCATCCGCAGCTCATTGGAATACTGCTCTCGCCTCTGGGCTGGTGCTCCTGCCTCACACCTCGCTCGTCTTCACGCTGTTGAAACCAAAGCATTCAGAATCATTGGAATCTCCCGCGATGAAGCTAACTCCAAGGGCCTCTCACTCACTCACCGCAGGCAGGTTGGTGGTCTTTCCGTCTTCTACCGACTCCTCTCTGGCCTTGCCCCCCCCCCCCCCCAGCTCTCTCTGGGCTCTGTCCCGCAAATATTCCTACAGGTCGCACAAGATCTGCCTGCAACCCTCTTATGGTTAAACTGCCAAAATCAAGACTCTCTGCTCACCTTCACTCCTTCATTCCTCTTTTCTCCCGCCTCTGGAACAAACTCCCTCACTCTCTTCAATCCCACTCCTCCCTCCAGGTCTTTAAAACGGATGTTCACCACCATCTCTTATCTTCCCGAATCCAAAACCTTGATCTTTTCTACCCCCGCTAATTTCACCCCAAATCCACTTTTTTGAGGTGCCGAGTTCTTTCCTGGAAGTCCTTGGTGTCCTTGTATTTTATACCTATGCTGCCTCCCCCCAGGCCCTCTCCCTCCCACACATCTCCCAATGCCCCTGCTCTCAAATGTTGTGTTTGTGTGCTTCCTCCCCTTCTCTCCACATCTTGTCGACCGCTCCCCTTTTTATATACTTTGTTTGCTTGTTTGTTTGATTTGTTTGTTTGATAAATGTTAGCTCTTTCACGAGCTAACTCGACTCTGTATACAAAAAAAATAAAAAAATAAAAATCCCACTCCTCCCTCCAGGTCTTTAAAACAGCTGTCGACCACCATCTCTTATCTTCCCCCTTCCAAAACTTTGATCATTTCTACCCCCGTTAATTCACTCCATATCCACTTTTTTAAAATACCGACTTCTTTCCTGGAAGTCCTTGGTGTCTTTGTGTTTTATACTTCTCCCTCCCTCTCCCCCCCCTCCCCCCTTCTCACGCCTCCTCCCTCCGAGCCCTCTCCCTCCCACAGATCTCCCGATGTCCCTGCTCTCAAATGTTGTGTTTGTGTGCTTCCCCATCTCTCCCCATCTTGTCTACCGCTCCCTTTATTTTGTGTTTTATGTGTCTGTTTGATTTTCTTGTGTGATTAATGTTAGCTCTTTCACGAGCCTCGATCTTGTATACAAAAAAAATAAAACCGAGCCCTGGACAAAATCTACGACAGGAGAGGAAGTCCGCCGATTTTGATATATCTCGGAATTAGAGGAGAAAAACATCATATTAAGAATAAGAATAAAAGCTTTAATTCAATAAAACAGAAAAAAATTCCCAAAGAATTCCCCCAATAAATTCCTGGATCCGGAATAATATCCTGAGTTTCAAGAAAAACGAATAAATTCTTCCTTATCCCAAGGGCAATCATCCCACCAACATTCATGCAAATCCGTTCAGAACTTTTCCAGATATATTGTTCACAAACACACGAATACACACACGCACACACGAACACACGAACATACGGACACACATGCGCACACACACACACACACACACACACACACACACACACACACACACACACACACACACACACACACCCACACACACACGGACACGATCGAATGCATTACTCCCTGGCGGGAGTAATGATGTCTACTTGTACAAATTTGACAAATATGTAACGCACTTCAATATTATAAAAGAGCATTTAAGCGATATGAATGTCACAAGTTCTCAAACAGCAAATACAGCTTTGCATCCTCGTGGGTATATCAACACGAACTGCATTTACTGATTTAAAAGCGAAGAGTTGTCTGATAATTCACTTTCACAATGTGAGATGGGTGGAAATGGATGCAATGTCCTGGTGTTTGCTAAGATTTAATTTAATTTTGTTCATTCACATGATTAGATTTGCCTGTTTGTTTTGGTGTTTACGTCTCATTGACTGTTTCGCTGTTCCCTTGTTTCTCATGTCAAATCATTTGGTTCATTATCCACTCTGGTGCTTTCCCTTTCCACATTCACTTCACGGTATTGAAAACAAATTCGGTCTCCCAGAAACGGTTGGGTTATTTAGACTTTGGCAAAGCATCACGAAGATTGTTGTAATTTAAGGTAAAGTCATATATACCTGAACACAGTTGAAACGAGGGAAACACACCAACAGCGAGTTAAAAGAACACAACAGAGGGACATTTGAAGGAAAAACGACCGAGGAGACGAAACTTCTACATGAAAGCATCTGAGGTCATAAAAATGGACGATTTACACCTGTAACATGAATGAACTCAGGAGTGCAACACTTTATCTCTGCTTTCTTCAAACTCCAACACTGAAGTAGAAACAATTTCACAGAGTTATTTGTTTTTCATTAATTTTACAGTTATTGGTTCTTCATTGTTGTTTTTTCGTATGTAGCCTGTAGCTGCTGGTTGCATCATTTTTTCTTGTTTTTGGTCGCACCGTTGTGCCTCCGATGCAGTGCCCCCTGTTACCATAAAGTTGTGACTCATTTTGACGACCTCGGAAAGATCACGGGCTGATTCAACCCGCTTTGTTTTATTTCAACGGGACGACAGGGGCTCAAATTCAAGACCCAAAGATCCAAAGACATCAACCTTAACCTTGAAGCCAACACCAGGCTGGTTCTTCATTAATTCTAGTTATTAATTTTACAGAAAGTAATTTTACAGAGTTGTTGGTTCTTCATTACGGTATTTCCTTGAAACTGTTTCTATAATTGTTCATTTCTACCTGTGTACATTGGTGTTTCTCCTTTTTTTCCGGTGTTTCTTCTTCTCTTTTTCCAGAAGCTCTTGAAATTTGTCGATTTTATGTTTTATTGATCCGGGACGTTTGAAACATCAAATCTGTTCAATATCCATAAATGCTTTATCCATTTGAGTTTTAATGTTTGAGACTAGTAAAACGTCGTCATTTCCACAATCAGCACCTGGTAAGGTTCCAACAATCCAACATTTTAAACAAGTTTCAACAATCCGACTCCGTCTGTTTTGAATCATGATGTTGTCAATATAGATTTTCTTTTGACCCTTTGTTGAAGTCTAAATAAGTTACAAATCTGTATTTCTACTGCTATATATTTGAATCCCACAATTATTCCCACCATGTGGGATTGGCCAGGGAACGCTTTTGTTTTGTTTTGGTCCATTATTTCACAAATGGGATGGTCAGACCTGACATTTGACTGAGGATGATAGGACTTTGTAATTTGTTCAGGTGTTATCGATAACTCACCAACTCTTCGTGAAAGACACGATGACATCTTCCACCTCCATCAATGACCAGTGCTGGTGAATTTCTCCTCCGACATTAAAGCCGTGTGTTCATACCTCTTGGGCATCTTGGCTTTCCAAGTAACCCTCCAAAATAGAACACAAAATTACCTTTGTATCCACCATAGGATATCCCTTTGTGAAATATAAAAACCTTTGTGAAATATAAAAACACAACCATACCCTCTTTCCCTCATGCAGTGATTTATTATTTTGTTCGATATTTAATTTTTCTGGTACTGCATGCACCAAAAATACCACTTGAGTGACAAATTTGTTTCAAATGAGATGCGATATTAAATGATTTCGAGCCCAAGAAAATATCTTTCAGAAGAAGCATTTTATCGGTGTATGCACAGATTGTATCCACATTGATGGTGCAGCACAGACCTAACTGGATGGTTATAAATATGAATGTGTATAACAAATCTGCTTTGGAGGATAAAGTAATTTGTGTGCCTATTAACACCATCATTTGGCTACTTTGTACAAACTCACACTTTATAACAAAAATCCTTTGAACAAAATGAGCAGGAAGAGAATGAATTCGTTTTTTTCTGGAGACACAAAAGTGATTGTATTTATAAGTTGCGTTTCTTTCATCCGAGAGAAGTTTATCTGATTTTGTTCGTAAAGAATCAACCACAAACCAAAAAAATTAAACTTAAAATGTCTTACTTTGTTTTTTAAGTTGGAACATCAATTCATTTGCTGTCTAAAGTTTTTAGACTTAATCTTTCAAAAGTTTTAAAAAGAAACGTAAAGAAAAATTGTATGCTAATGGTGTTTTGTGTTTTGTGTGAAATGAATATGTAGATTTTTATTCCTCAGACACACAATTAAGTTGCTTCAAAACAGATGATTGTGAATCAGGATAACGATGCCAGGAGATGATTTTTATTCCGAAAGATTCGCACATTTGTGAATCGCGTGAGGCTGCGGCGGATCTCTGCGGTTCGCACTCCATAGATAATTGGATTGGCGAGAGGCTGAACCAGATAGAACAAGGAATCACTCACGTGTTGTAAATATTGTGGGAAGAAGCTCGAAGACGATATACGCAAGGAAATCGCAGCAAAAACCAGGCTGAAAATAAGGAGTGAAAGTACCAAGCAGTGAGTGACACATGTGTGCAGGGCTTTCCTGTTCCCCTTTGAAGATGGTCCAGAATGTAGGCATACATACAAGATGCGGGTGTACGTGACAACAGCCACGGCGAAGACAGTGACAGCGGTGAGAGAAGTACATGCAATCCCATATAAACTGTTTATGGTGGCATCTTCACATGAAAGTTTAGCCACAGCCATGTTAATACAACACACCTTGTGAATCTCTGGATATTTGCAAAATGTTCGTCCAATCAAAAACACAACATAAATACCAGCAAGCAGAGATGACCAGCAAACGGTGAGCAACATCACTTTGTGAGCTTTGCTGTTGGTGAGCAGGACATTGTAGCGAAGAGGATGACAAACTGCCAGGTAGCGGTCTATGGCCATGATGCTGAGTATGTAAGATTGTATCACTCCAGTGAATGAAACAAGGAAGAGTTGAATAAAACAGGCAGGTTTTGTAATCATGTTACTTTCACTTATGCTGTACATCAGACGAGGCATTATTGTTGTACAACCAACAATATCCATGATCAATAAATGAGCGAGGAATATGTAGACAGGTTTGTGCAGCTTTTTTTCACAGAGAATGATCAATATGAGAATCAGGTTCAGTGTGATCGTGACGAGGTAGATGACGAATAAAACACCAAAAGCCCATGGTCTGATGCTTGCCGGCTCGTGGAAGATCGGGGCGAGGAGGAACACGTTGGGTGGCAATGATTGATTTCCTTCAAACATGATGTCCTCCATCAATCCTGTACCTGGAGATAAAAGGACCAATTACACCAATTAATACATCATGAAAATGTTCCACCTTACACTTCAACAACATGAAAAAAACATTGATATTTCTGGACCATGCATCTGTATCATTGGTTTCCTTTTTTCAATGCACTTTGTCTGAACATCACAATAATTAATTTTTATCACGATAAAATAATAATTACAAAAGCATTTTTGTTTTTATAATTTTTTTGTAATTTAATAATAATTACAAAATATTGACTCCAACATACGACATTTTGCTTACCTTGTGCGGTGTTCTTTAAGATCACACTGCTTACAATTTAATCATTTATATAGATCGTGGAAGAGGGTTTAAAATACAATCACCACAAGAAGTAAATGTCACCAGAGAGCATCATTGCAAACATATTTATTCCCTTCAGGGACTTTCAAATTTGTCGTCATCAGGGACATGAACAATATCCTCAGGTGCACTGAATGACGTCAACTTTCCATCTTTTTGAAGTGTTCGGCAATTCTGAAAGATAAATCTTTGGTTAAACTTAAAATTGGATTTCATATTTATTTCTGCACCAATATTTATGATTCTTTATTATATACGTTAAAAGTTCAAGGTATTCTTTCAACAGCTCTTTATAGGTATTACAGCAATCTCATCGATAAATGACTTGAACAGATTGTTACGAATACAAATGTGAAATGAAAATGCAAAAATATGTATAGATGGTAAAATACACAGAAGTCTTATGAATGTTCTTGAGCACAATTTACTATCTTTTGACTGTTTCACTGACAGTTTGTTGCACTTGATGTTCTTGGGTTCTGTTTCTGGGTCAGAGCTTGTTGATTTGTTGGGGCTTCCCTCCTTCGTTGAAACTTTTTAAAGCTAAGAATTCCACACCGGTTGGTTATGTCTGTTTTTCTGTTATTGTTTCACACTCTGTTTTTATTTGTGTGTTGAATCAATTCCCCAGTCTCATCCATACATTTGTGGTGTGTATTGTAAAATTCTACTTTGCTCCTCGATGTGCTTGTTGTTCACCATAACTGGATTGGAAACTGTCTTCCTGATGGGAAGCAAAGAGTAGTCTCAATGGCAGTATGATACAGTGCATTCAGAAAGTATTCAGACCCCTTCACTTTTTTCACATTTTGTTATGTTGCAGCCTTGTGCTGAAATCGTTTAAATTCATTTTTTACCATTCATTTTTTCCCCATTTTTTTCATTTTTTATTCATTTTTTTCATTTTTTCATTTTTCAATTCATTCATTTTTTCCCATTCATTCATCAATCTACACTCAATACCCCATAATTACAAAGAGAAAACAGGATTTCAGAAAGTTTTGCCAATTTATTAAAAAGGAAAAACTGAAATATCACATTGATATAAGTATTCATACCCTTTGCTATGACACTTGGAATTTAGCTCAAGTGCCTCCCATTTCTCTTGATCATCTTTGAGATGTTTCGACACCTTGATTGGAGTCCACCTGTGGTAAATTCAATTGATTGGACATGATTAGGAAAGGCACACACCTGTCTATATAAGGTCTCACAGCTGACAATGCATATCAGAGCAAAAACCAAGCCATGAGGTCGAAAGAACTGCCTGCAGAGCTCAGAGACAGGATTGTGTCGAGGCACACATCTGGGGAAGCCTACAGAAAATCTCTCCTGCATTGAAGGTTCCCAAGAGCACAGTGGCCTCCATGATTCTTAAATGGAAGAGTTTGGAGCAACCAGGACTCTTCCTCGAGCTGGTCGCCCGGCCAAACTGAGCAATCACGGGAGAAGTGCCTTGGTAAGAGAGGTGACAAAGAACCCGATGGTCACTCTGGCTGAGCTCCAGAGATCCTGTGTGGAGATGGAAAAAACTTCCAACAGGACGACTATCACTGCAACACTCCAACGATCTGGGCTTTATGGCAGAGTGCACAGACGGAAGCCTCTCCTCAGTGAAAGACACATGAAAGCCCACTTGGAGTTTGCAAAAAAGAACCTGAAGGACTCTCAGACTGTGAGAAACAAGATTCTGTGGTCTGATGAGACCAAGATTGAATTGTTTGGCTTTCGTCTGGCCACTCTGCCATAAAGCCCAGATCGGTGGGGTGTTGCAGTGATGGTTGTGAACTTATTCAAATTTCAAGTCAATCGGATAAAAATTGAGGATTTTAGAAATTCTAAAGAAAGTGGTCGAACTTTGTCCTTCGCTGATCTCAAAAATAAATGGTGGTTGATTTCATTTAGCCAAACTGTAAATCCTTTTCAAATTTCATGTAAATCGGATGAAAATTGAGGATTTTAGAAATTGGAAAAAAGTGATTGACCTTTGGCCTATGTTGACCTTTTGACCGTTTGACCTACAAAATTCATAGGATTTTGTCGGACAACGAACTCTACCATTTGGTGAAGTTTCGTGAAGATCGGTTTAAAATTGTGACCTGTAGGCAAGCATAAGTAAGCGGACAGACAAACAAATGAAATATCACACAGAGAGCGACACTTGGCAAAGGTGAATAAAGCAGAAAGGCACTAGGTATGGCATCTTTTTGACTTAACAAATAATTGGTGGTTGAATTCAGTGACCTGATATGGAAATCTTCTTCAAATTAAGTTAATCGAATGAAAATTGAGGATTTTAGAAATTTGGGAAAAGTGGTTGATCTTTGGCCTATGCTGACTTTTTAGCCTATTTTGAACTCAATAATAGTTGGTGATTGAATTCAGTTGACGGATATGAAAATCCTATTCAAATTTAAAGTCAATCGGATGAAAATTGAGGATTTTAGAAATCTGGCCTATGTTGACCTTTTGGCCTATTTTGATCTCAATAATAGTTGGTGATTGAATTCAGTTTACAGATATGAAAATCCTATTCTAATTTAAAGTCAATCGGATGAAAATTGAGCATTTTAAAAATTCGGGAAAAGTGGTTCATCTTTCGCCTATGTTGACCTTTGGGCCAATGTTGATCTCAAAAATAGTTGTTGGTTGAATTCAGTTTGCTGACATGAAAATCCCATTCAAATTCCAAGTCAATCAGATGAAAATTGAGGATTTTAGAAATTTGAAATGATTGTTGACCTTTGGCCTGTGTTGACCATTTGGCCTAAGTTGATCTCCAAAATAGTTGGTGGTTGAACTCTGTAATCTGATATGAAAATCCAATTCAAATTTCAAGTAAATTGGATGAAAATTGAGAATTTTAGAAATTTGAAATGGCTGTTGACCTTTGGCTTATGTTGACCTTTTGGCCTATGTTGACCTCAAACATAGTTGGGGGATGAATTCAGTGACAAGATGTGCATATCGTCTTCAAATTTTAAGTTAATCGGATGAAAATTGACAATTTTCGAAATTTGGCCAATGTTGACCTTTTGTCCAATGTTGACCTCAAAATTAGATTGTGCTTGGCTTCAGTGAGGTGACATGAAAATCATATTCAAATTTCAAGTCATTCAGATGAAAATTAAGAATTTTAGAAATTTGAGAAAAAGTGGTTGACCTTTTGGCCAAAGTTGATCTCCAAAATAGTTGGTGGTTGAATTCAGTAAGCTGATATGAAAATCTTATTCAAATTTCAAGTAAATCGGATGAAAATTGAGGATTTTAGAAATCTGGCCTATGATTGACCTTTTGGCCCATGTTGACCTCAAAAATAGTTGGGGGTTGAATTTGCTGAAGTTTCGCTTCGCTTCCCTCCCCCCGTTGGAACAGTGACCAGATATGCATATCATCTTCAAATTTTAAGTTAATAGGATGAAAATTGACAATTTTAGAAATTTGGCATCTGTTGACCTTTTGGCCAATGTTGACCTCAAAATGAGTTTGTGCTTGGTTTGAGTATGCTGATACGCAAATCCCATTCAGATTTCAAGTCAATTGGATGAAAATTGACAATTTTAGAAATTCGGTCTATGGTAACCTTTTGGTCAATGTTGAGCTTTTGGCCTTAGTCGATTTCCAATATAGATGCTGGTTGAATTCAGTAAGCTGATTTGAAAATCCCATTCAAATTTCAAGTAAATCGGATGAAAATTGAGGATTTTAGAAATTTGAAATGGTTGTTGACCTTAAATTAGCTAGTGCTTGGTTTCAGTACACTGATAAGCAAATCCTATTCAGATTTCAAGTCAATCCGATGAAAATTGAGGATATTAGAAATTTGAAAAAGTGATTGACCGTTGGCCTATGTTGACCTTTTGACCTTTTGACCTCAAAAATTTATAGGATTTTGTCGGACAATGAACTCTTCCAATTGGTGAAGTTTCGTGAAGATCGGTTTAAAATTGTGACCTGTCGGCAAACATAAGTGAGCGGACAGACAAACAAATGAAATATCACTCATAGAGCGACACTTGGCAAAGGTGAATAAAGTAGAAAGGCTTTTGTAGAAAGTAGTAGAAAGTAGAAAGTACTCGGCAGGGCATCCTTTTGACTTCACAAATAATTGGTGGTTGAATTCAGTGACCTGATATGGAAATCTTCTTCAAATTAAGTTAATCGGATGAAAATTGAGGATTTTAGAAATTTGGGGAAAGTGGTTGATCTTTGGCCTCTATTGTCCTTTTGGCCTATTTTGATCTCAATAATAGTTGGTGATTGAATTCAGTTGACGGATATGAAAATCGTATTCAAATTTAATGTCAATCGGATGAAAATTTAGGATTTTAGAAATTTTTTGTTGACCTTTTGGCCTATGGTGATCTCAAAAATAGTTGGTGGTTGAAATCAGTTTGCTGATATGTAAATCCCATTTAAATTTCAAGTGAACCAGATGAAAATTGAGGATTTTAGAAATTTTAAATTGTTGTTGACCTTTGGCCTATGTTAACCTTTTGGCTGATGCTGATCTCAAAAATAGTTGGTGGTTGAATTCACTCAGCTGATATGAAAATCCTATTGTACACCGCACCTTTCCTATGCCATCTCCAGGCATTGCAAATCGTCACTGCCGGGCACCGAAGGGGGCTCAGCAGTGACGCACGCTGAAAGGGAGTACTCAGTTTTCACTCTGGTTGTTTGTTTGTTTGTTTTCTTTCTTTCTTTCTTTCTTTCGTGTTGTACACCGCTCCCTTTCTATGCCATCTCCAGGCATTGCAAATCGTCATTGCGGGGCACCGAAGGGGGCTCGGCAGTGACGCACGCTGAAAGGGAGTACTCAGTTTTCACTCTGGTTGTTTGTTTTCTTTTTTGTTTTCTTTCTTGTTTGTTTGTTGTACACCGCTCCTTTCCTATGCCATCTCCAGGCATTGGAAATCGTCACTGCCGGGCACCGAAGGGGGCTCGGCAGTGACGCACGCTGAAAGGGAGTGCTCAGTTTTCGCTCTGGTTGTTTGTTTGTTTGTTTTCTTTCTTTCTTTCGTTCTTTCTTGTTTATTTGTTTGTTTGTTTGTTTGTCCGGGTGATATCTCAGCCATCCTTTGAGCTAGGAAGCTGAAATTTCGGCACAATAGTGAGCAAGTACTTTGTCAAAAACCATATTTTTTGTTTTTTGATGAATCAATTAATTGATAAGTTATTTAATTATTATCGATTAATTAAGTACTTATTTATTTTCTTTCTCCTCTGGGCAATATCTCAGGCAGCTTTTGAGCTAGGAAGCTAATATTTGGACATGACAGTGACCAAGTGATGTGGCTACAAAGGATATTTTAGATTTATTGATTAATCAATTAATTGATTGATTATTTATTGATTAATTAGTAATCATTTAATTTTTGATTAACTTAATTATTAGCGATTAATTAAGTACTTATTTAATTAATCAAATTTCCTTTCTCTTCTGACCATTAACTCAGGCACCTTTTGAGTTAGGAAGCTGATATTTGGACATGCCAATGACCAGGTGATTTGGCTGCAAAGGCTATTTTTGATTTATTAATTAATCAATTAATCACTGAATCGATTAATTATTTAATTATTCGATTAATGACTTTTTTTTTTTTTTAAGTTACAGATTCTGATGAAATGGTGGTGGTTTATGTGTTCTATGACCGAATTGATTAATAATTTAATTTTTTTATGATTATTATTTATTTATTTTCATTATTAATCATTTATTTATTTTCTTTCTCATTTGGCCAATATCTCAGGCACCTTTTGAGCTCGGAAGCTAATATTTGGACATGAGTGACCAAGGGATGCGGCTATCAAGGATATTTTTGATTTATTGATTAATCAATTAATCAAATAATCGATTAATTATTTAATTATTCGATTAAATACTAAAAAATAATAAAAAGAAATCCGTTACAGATTCTGATGAAATGGTGGTGGTTTATGTGTTCTGTGACCGAATTGATTAATAATTTAATTTTTTAATGATTATTATTGATTTATTTTCATTATTAATCATTTATTTATTTTCTTTCTCATTTGGCCAATATCTCAGGCACCTTTTGAGCTTGGAAGCTATTATTTGGACATGACAGTGACCAAGTGATGTGGCTATCAATGATATTTTTCATTTATTGATTAATCATTTAATTTATTAATTATTTATTGATTAATTGATTTATTATTTATTGATGAATCAATTAATTATTTAATTTTTTATTAATGACTTATTTAATTATATTTCTAAAAGATACATCTTCGGATGAAGCACTAGTGGTTTAGTTATGCTATTAGCCAATTGATTAAGAAAATATTTTGTGATAATCTTTTATTGATTTTAATTACACAATTAATCAATCAATTAGTGTACACCTCTCCCTTCCAATGCAGCCTCTATGAGCTGCACTGCGGTATTGCCAGGCGCCGGAGGCTCCCCGCCAATGCTGCGCTGTAGGATATTTAATTATTTGGCATGGGGGCGGTGTACTTTTTATGTATCTGTCCTTGTTCAGATTTCAAGTCAATCGGCTAATAATTGAGGATGTTATGAAATTCCAAAAAAAGCGGTTGACCTTTGGCATATGTTGACCTTATGACCTATATTAATCTCAAAAATAGTTGGTGGTTGAATTCAATTGGCTAATATGAAAATCCTATTCAAATTTCAAGTCAATCGGATGTAAATTGAGGATTTTAGAAATTCAAAAAAAAGTGGTTGACCTTTGGCCTATGTTGACCTTTTGGCCTAAGCTGATCTCAAAAATAGTTGGCGGTTGAATTCAGTGACCAGATGTGCATATTGACTGAAAATTGTAAGTTAATCGGATGAAAATTGACAATTTTAGCAATTTGGCCTACGTTGACCTTTTCTGCTATGTTGACCTCAAAATTAGTTATTGCTTGGTTTCTTTAAGGTGATATGAAAAGCCCATTCAAATTCCAAGTCAATCAGATGAAAATTGAGGATTTTAGAAATTAGAAATGGTTGTTGACCTTTGGACTATGTTGACCTTTTGTAGTATGTTGATCTCAAAAATAGTTGGTAGTTGAATTCAGTAAGCTGATATGAAAATCCCATTCAAATTCCAAGTAAATCGAATGAAAATTGAGGATTTTAGGAATTTTAAATGGTCGTTGATCTTTGGCTTATGTTGATTTTAATTAATAGTTTCTCGTTGAATTCGGTTAGCTGATGTAAAATTCCTATTCAAATTTCAAGTCAATGAGTTGAAAATTGAGGATTTTAGTAATTTGAAAAAAGTAGTTGACCTTTGGGCTATGTTGACCTTTTGGCCTCAGAAATATATCGGATTTTGTGGGACCACGAACTCTACTATTTGGTGAAGTTTCGTGAAGATTGGTTTGAAATTATTGAAACCTGGATGCAAGTATAAGTGAGCAGATAGAGAAACAAATGAAAAATCACTCAAAGAGTGACACTTGGCAAAACAGAACAAAGTAGAATGGCACTCATGAGAGCATCCTTTTGACCTCAAAAATAATTCGTGATTGAATTCAGTGACCTGATGTGCAAATCGTGTTCAGTTTTAGTTAATCTAATGAAAATTGACAATTTTAGAAATTTGGCCTATATTGACCTTTTATCCAATGCTGATCTCAAAAATAGTTGGTGGTTGAATTCAGTGACCACATATGTAAATCCTCTTCAGATTTCAAGTCAATCGGATGAAAATTGAATATTTTAGGAATTTCAAAAAGGTGGTTGACCTTAGGCCTATGTTGACTGTGTTGACCAACAACACCAGACTGTGTTGGTCTATGTTGACTATGTCGATCTCAAAAATAGTTGGTGGTTGAATTCTGCAAGCTGATGTGAAAATCGTATTCAAATTTCAAGTCAATCAGATGAAAATTGAGGATTTTAGAAATTAGCAAAAAAGTGGTTGACATTTGGCCTATGCTGACCTTGTGACCTGTGTTGATCAAAAAAATAGTTGGTGGCTGAATTCAGTTTGGTGATATGAAAATCCTATTCAAATTTCTCTTCAATCAGATGAAAATTGAGGATTTTAGAAATTCGAACAAAGTGGTTGACCTTTGGCCAATGTTGACCTTGTGACCTATGTTGACCTCAAAAATAGTTGTTGGTTGAATTCAGTTTAATGATATGTAACTCCCATTCAATTTTCAAGTCAATGAGATGAAAATTGAGGATTTTCGAAATTTGAAATGGTTGTTGACCTTTGTCCTATGTTGACCTTTTGGCCTATGTTGATCTCAAAAATAGTTGGTGGTTGAATTCGGTTTGCTGATATGTAAATCCGATTCAAATTTAAAATCAATTGGATGGAAATTGAGGATTTTAGAAATTTATAATTGTTGTTGACCTTCGGCTTATGTTGACCGTTTGGCCTATGCTTTTGGTTCTCCTTTTGTCGTATGTTGATCACAGAAAATAAAAACATCGAAAAGGATTGGCATATGCTGATCTCAAAAATAGTGGGTGGTTGAATTCATTTCGGCGATATGTAAATCCCATTCAAATTGCAAGTCAATCAGATTAAAATTGAGTATTTAATAATTTGAAAAAAAGTTGTTGACCTTTTGACCTCAAAAATATATAGGATTTTGTCGGACCACAAACTCTATCATTTGGTGAAGTTTCGTGAAGATCGGTTTGAAATTGTGACCTGTGGGCAAGTACAAGTGAGCGCACAGACAAACACACAAACCGGAGTGATCAACATACTTGTTTTAAAAAAAAGAAAAATTGCCTGGTAATGACGCACAGGACCAACCAATATTCTTAAAATTTTTTCCATTTTCGCAAGTAATAAACAAACATAGTCAGGGGTGAAAACATTACCTCCATCCACCTTCAGTGGTGGAGGTAAAAAAAAATTTTTTATTTATGTTTGTTTATTGGGAAAATAATTATTTCAAGTTGATTTCATTGCAAAACTTAATACAAAGTGTTTCCAACGAAAATTTTCCGAAACAATGTGTCAGTTTGTAAATGTTTAGATGCTCTTGCATGTTGAATAAACCTCTGCAGTTCGTGTAATATTCGATCATTTCTCTGGGGTTCACAATCCATGCCCAGCAAGTCCATTTCCTCATTAGTGAAAATAACTTTTGCGTAATTGAGGCAAAGTTGGCTATGATGATTTGCCTCTGCTGCTTCCAACAAGATCAGACCTGTTCTGCTCCTCCTGGGCTTGTGTTCTCCTTTCCCGAAGGAATGATATTGATAGAGTTACAATATGTGCATAAAACTTTCGTTTGTAACAAGGCATTTGTAATAAACAGTACAAGCATTAAGACATGAAATCACACAACAGTTTTATTTCCATCAAAGATTTTAATATTGCGTAACTTGTTGCCCTCTTTCTTTGTTAATTTTTTTGTTTTCCTCTTTAAATTCAATTTATCATTTAAAATGTGTGAGTCTTACAGAATGATGCAGGGGTCGCATACTTTGAATTCTAGTCCTGGCTTAAGATGGGTACTTTGCAGACAGACGACTTCACTGCAAAATACACGACACGCAAATCACAAAATACGTGCAATCACTTGGATGGACGTTAAGTTGGAATCCTGTATGCTAGCATGAGCTGGTGGATGTTAAATATCCCATTGGGTCTTCACAAAGATTAGACGAGTTATCGCTTGCACCCTGAACAAATTCCTGCCAACTTTGGTTGAATTTCAAGCATGGCTAGCCAGTTCATAAAAGTCTTGGGTACGAGGCACATATGCATTGCCTGTGAATTAGTGGGGAAATGGGAGAAGGATTAGGGAGTCAGGTCATGAGATGTATGAGATGATTGCCTGTTTCCTACCTTTCATTACTCCTGGGCCACAGCAAGACAGCAAAATGATGGATTGTTCTTGTGTGGAAGTATTCTGAGACAAGTAATCCAAATAAACTGAGGAAAGATGATGTAATCATCAAGTTGACTGCAGACAACATCACTGGGTTGTGCTTGCCATCATGAGTTTGTGCTTTTGTGCTTTTCTTTGCATTCCTTCAGGACAATGGTCCATCCTAAACTCATTTTTGTCCACCGTACCCAACTGTGATCTTTTGTTCCCATACTGTGATCCTCACTATCCCATTCCCTTTGTCGACCAAATCAATACAGGACATCCTGGGTAACACAATGTTGTTAAAGCATCATACTGCAAATACATTGTGCCAAACTTTAAGAAAACATTATTTTGAATGGTTTTACAAATATTAAAATTTTGCGCAAAACACTATTTTTGTAACATTTTTAAACGTTATGATGTTACAAATTAACATCATAAACTTTTAAATGTTTTAAGCATGCAATGAATGAAATGAATATGAATGATCGTTTTAAGGCCATTTTCCCCGCTTGAGCAGGGGTTAGCCTTGCGGGCCCCATGACAATCATGGTTCCCTGTTTGAGGCAATGTTTTATGGCCGGATGCCCTTCCTGAATATCAATGCAATGTTTTCTGATCATGTTTTCGACATATTTTCAAAACCCTGCAAAATAATGTTGTCAAAACATTTGGCTGCAGCATTTTTCAAATGTTTTATGTTTACTCGGGCTGGACTGTTGGGAAATCATATTCACCCAAATGCTAAATGAATCATTCATCTTTGAATTATATTGCTTGCGAATAGAGGTGCCCCACATCCCAGTTGGCTCCAAGACCATCTCGCTCCCATCCTCTTGCTCTCATGACTGAGTGGTTCGTTCGTTTGTTGGTGTCATCTTCTCAACAGGTTGACTGCCATTGATCTCCACATCTGTCTATCCTGTGCTGCCTTTACACATTCCACAAGGATCAACTGCATCTCCTGTAGTCCGTTATATCCATTTTCTCCTCTGCCTCTCTCTCCTATATTTCCCATCGATATTCCACTCCAATCTCTGGCTCTACCATCTGCTCTAATGATGTGACCGAAGTATTGTGTCTTTCTCTCTTTCATGTCATGCACGAATTTTCTCTTTTCTCCAGCCATTTCCAGCACTTCTTCATTAATTTTCCCTTCTGTGTAGAATATGCAGAACATTCTCCGATATGCCCACATCTCAACTGCATTCAGCTTGTCATTCGTCTCTGTATTTGTTGTTCATGTGTTCGCTGCATATACTAGGTGAAGTGGCATACCAGGCAAAGATGTTTTAATTAAATTCCTTATCCTAAAAATCTGAAATTGCATGCACATGATCTATGACCCATTTGTATTGTGAGTTGTGAGTTGTGAGTTCTTTGAAAAAAGTGCAAGGATGCCTACATTTCTGGCCACGGCTGTCCATCAATGATTTGGATGGAGGAGATAAGAGCTGACTTTCTAAATTTGCAGATTGGTGGTTGAAGGAAGGTGGGGAGGTCATCAGATTCAGAAAGATAATGTTGATTCAATTGATTGGGTAAAATATTGGCAGATGTAATTTCACATCAGGAAATATTTTGGAGTGGAGTTATGGAGGAGACACACACACACACACACACACACACTCACACACACACACACACACACACACACACACACACACACACACACACACACACACACACACTCACACACACACTGACTGACACACAGTGCCATTTATTATTATATATAAGAAGAAATTAATGCTTTTTAGAACTTCAGTAGGTTTTTCATTCATTCATGAAGAACTTCTTCAACAAAATATAAACCAAAAATCAGTTAATGAAGATATTGGTAAATATTCTGAGCAATGCTTTTCAATACAAATAACATATTTCTCAATAAAATAACTCAAAATCAACTTTTCAAAGTTATAATTTACATCAATTAATTTATATATTCGTTCTTGTTTCAAATATCATTTTGTTTCACTTGATAATAACGAGAACGACACTCGGTGGAGTGCAAACCTCCGCCCGGCTGAACAGTTTGCCATGTACTGTATATCCCACTGCGAGACCAGATCTGGATTCAGACCTGAACCAAAGTCTAATCGGCTTGTTCTCATCACTGACCGAACTCATCCACCGAGTTTTGTCACAATTCATCCACAACCTTTTGAAATATCATGCTATATATAGTTTTTTCCCGATCACTCGATGGTGAAGAATCACTTAAACAATTCTCGGATCCAGATATTCCCCAAAATCTAATCATTTCGTACTTGTCACACACCCAACATATCCAGCACATTTCGCCCGAATCTGTCCAAAACTTTATGAGATATCCTGTTCACAGAACGAAACACAAACAGACAGGTGTGAAAACACAACCTCCATCCACCTTCGGTAGCAGAGGTAATAATAGTGACGTAAATGAATCGTTTCCACTCTTTCAAGAACCCAGCTTTGTCAGCCTTACTTTTCCATCTTGAATGAACATTTCCAACTCGACCCAACCTCACTGAGGAGGTTTGATACTCATGGAGAGAATAAATATTGGTCTCGTGACGTCATTTGAATCAGTCATGTTTAAGATTCCAATTCAATGCTGTCTTGTGAAAACTCCTTTCTACAGGATTGGACACTTTATATAATTAACAAATTTCTCCCATAATATTACAATTTCTCAATGATGTCGCTTGTACAAATTTGTCAAATATGTAACGCACTTCAATATTATAAAAGAGCATTTAAGCGATATGAATGTCACAAGTTCTCAAACATCAAATACAGCTTTGCATCCTCGTGGGTATATCAACACTAACAGCATTTACTGATTTAAAAGCGAAGAGTTGTCTGATAATTCACTTTCACAATGTGAGATGGGTGGAAATGGATGCAATGTTCTGGTGTTTGCTAAGATTTAATTTAATTTTGTTCATTCACATGATTAGATTTGCCTGTTTGTTTTGGTGTTTAAGTCTCATTGACTGTTTCGCTGTTCCCTTGTTTCTCATGTCAAATCATTTGGTTCATTATCCACTCTGGTGCTTTCCCTTTCCACATTCACTTCTCGGTATTGAAAACAAATTCGGTCTCCCAGAAACGGTTGGGTTATTTAGACTTTGGCAAAGCATCACGAAGATTGCTGTAATTTAAGGTAAAGTCATATATACCTGAACACAGTTGAAACGAGGGAAACACACCAACAGAAAGTTAAAGGAACACAACAGAGGGACATTTGAAGGAAAAACGACCGAGGGGAAGAAACTTCTACATGAAAGCATCTGAGCTCATAAAAATGGACGATTTACACCTGTAACATGAATGAACTCAGGAGTGCAACACTTTATCTCTCCTTTCTTCAAACTCCAACACTGAAGTAGAAACAATTTCACAGAGTTATTTGTTTTTCATTAATTTTACAGATATTGGTTCTTCATTGTTGTTTTTTCGTATGTAGCCTGTAGCTGCTGGTTGCATCATTTTTTCTTGTTTTTGGTCGCACCGTTGTGCCTCCGATGCAGTGCCCCTGTTACCATAAAGTTGTGACTCATTTTGACGACCTCGGAAAGATGACGGGCTGATTCAACCCGCTTTGTTTTATTTCAACGGGACGACAGGGGCTCAAATTCAAGACCCAAAGATCCAAAGACATCAACCTTAACCTTGAAGCCAACACCAGGCTGGTTCTTCATTAATTTTAGTTATTAATTTTACAGAAAGTAATTTTACAGAGTTGTTGGTTCTTCATTACGGTATTTCCTTGAAACTGTTTCTATAATTAATTGTTCATTTCTACCTGTGTACATTGGTGTTTCTCCTTTTTTTCCGTTGTTTCTTCTTCTCTTTTTCCAGAAGCTCTTGAAATTTGTCGATTTTATGTTTTATTGATCCGGGACGTTTGAAACATCAAATCTGTTCAATATCCATAAATGCTTTATCCATTTGAGTTTTAATGTTTGAGACTAGTAAAACGTCGTCATTTCCACAATCAGCACCTGGTAAGGTTCCAACAATCCAACATTTTAAACAAGTTTCAACAATCCGACTCCGTCTGTTTTGAATCATGATATTGTCAATATAGATTTTCTTTTGACCCTTTGTTGAAGTCTAAATAAGTTACAAATCTGTATTTCTACTGCTATATATTTGAATCCCACAATTATTCCCACCATGTGGGATTGGCCAGGGAACGCTTTTGTTTTGTTTTGGTCCATTCTTTCACAAATGGGATGGTCAGACCTGACATTTGACTGAGGGTGATAGGACTTTGTAATTTGTTCAGGTGTTATCGATAACTCACCAACTCTTCGTGAAAGACACGATGACATCTTCCACCTCCATCAATGACCAGTGCTGGTGAATTTCTCCTCCGACATTAAAGACGTGTGTTCATACCTCTTGGGCATCTTGGCTTTCCTCGTAACCCTCCCAAATAGAACACAAAATTACCTTTGTATCCACCATAGGATATCCCTTTGTGAAATATAAAAACCTCTGGAAATATAAAAACACAACCACACCCTCTTTCCCTCATGCAGTGATTTATTATTTTGTTCGACATTTAATTTTGCTGGTACTGCATGCACCAAAAATACCACTTGAGTGACAAATTTGTTTCAAATGAGATGCGATATTAAATGATTTCGAGCCCAAGAAAATATCTTTCAGAAGAAGCATTTTATCGGTGTATGCACAGATTGTATCCACATTGATGGTGCAGCAGAGACCTAACTGGATGGTTATAAATACGAATGTGTATAACAAATCTGCTTTGGAGGATAAAGTAATTTGTGTGCCTATTCACACCATCATTTGGCTACTTTGTACAAACTCACACTTCATAACAAAAACCTTTTGAACAAAATGAGCAGGAAGATTATGAATTCGTTTTTTTCTGGAGACACAAAAGTGATTGTATTTATAAGTTGCGTTTCTTTCATCCGAGAGAAGTTTATCTGATTTTGTTCAGAAAGAATCAACCACAAACCAAAAAATTAAACTTAAAATGTCTTCCTTTGTTTTTTTAGTTAGAACATAAATTCATTTGCTATCTAAAGTTTTCAGACTAAATGTTTCAAAAGTTTTAACAAGAAACAAAGAAAAATTGTATTCCAATGGTGTTTTTCGTTTTGTACGAAATGAATATGTAGATTTTTATTCATCAGACACACAATTAAGTTGCTTCAAAACAGATGATTATGAATCAGGATAATTATGCCAGGAGATGATTTTTATTCCAAAATATTCGCACATTTGTGAATCGCGTGAGGCTGCGGCGGATCTCTGCGGTTCGCAGTCCATAGATAATTGGATTGGCGAGAGGCTGAACCAGATAGAACAAGGAATCACTCACGTGTTGTAAATATTGTGGGAAATTGTTTGTGGACGACATTCGCAAGGAAATCAAAGCAAAAACATTGGAGAAAATAAAGAGTGAAAGTACCAAGCAGTGAGTGACACATGTGTGCAGGGCTTTCCTGTTCCCCTTTGAAGATGGTCCAGAATGTAGGCATACATACAAGATGCGGGTGTACGTGACAACGACCACGACGATGAGAGTGACAATAGTGAGAGAAGTACATGCAATCCCATATAAACTGTTTATGGTGAAATCTTCACATGAAAGTTTAGCCACAGCCATGTGAATACAACCTACCTTGTGAATCTCTGGATATTTGCAAAATGTTCGTCCAATCAATAACACAACATAAATACCAATAAGCAGAGATGACCAGCAAACGGTGAGCAACATCACTTTGTGAGCTCTGCTGTTGGTGAGCAGGACATTGTAGCGAAGAGGATGACAAACTGCCAGGTAGCGGTCTATGGCCATTATGCTGAGTATGTAAGATTGCATCGCTGCAGTGAATGAAACAAAGAAGAGTTGAATAAAACAGGCAGGTTTTGTAATCATGATACTTTGACTGATGCTGTACATCAGACGAGGCGTTATTGTTGTACAACCAACAATATCCATGATCAATAAATGAGCGAGGAATATGTAGACAGGTTTGTGTAGCTTTTTTTCACAGAGAATGATCAAGATGAGAATCAGGTTCAGTGTGATCGTGACGAGGAAGATGACGAATAAAACACCAAAAGCCCATGGTCTGATGCTTGATTGCTCGTGAAAGATCGGGGTGAGGAGGAACACGTTGGGTGGCAATGATTGATTTCCTTCAAACATGATGTCCTCCATCAATCCTGTACCTGGAGATAAAAGGACCAATTACACCAATTAATACATCATGAAAATGTTCCACCTTACACTCCACCAATATATGAAAAACATTTATATTTCTGGACCATGCATCTGTATCATTGGTTTCCTTTTTTCAATGCACTTTGTCTGAACATCACAATAATTAATTTTTATCACGATAAAATAATAATTACAAAAGTAAATATTGACTCCAACATACGACATTTTGCTTACCTTGTGCGGTGTTCTTTGAGATCACACTGCTTACAATTTAATCATTTATATAGATCGTGGAAGAGGGTTTAAAATACAATCACCACAAGAAGTAAATGTCACCAGAGAGCATCATTGTGAACATATTTGTTCCCTTCAGGGACTTTCAAATTTGTCATCATCAGGGACATGAACAATATCCTCAGGTGCACTGAATGACGTCAACTTTCCATCTTTTTGAAGTGTTCGCCAATTCTGAAAGATAAATCTTTGGTTAAACTTAAAATTGGAATACATATTTATTTCTGCACCAATATTTATGATTCTTTATTATATACGTTAAAAGTTCAAGGTATTCTTTCAACAGCTCTTCATAGGTATTACAGCAATCTCATCGATAAATGACTTGAACAGATTGTTACGAATACAAATGTGAAATGAAAATGTAAAAATATGTATTGATGGTAAAATACACAGAAGCCTTATGAATGTTCTTGAGCACAATTTACTATCTTTTGACTGTTTCACTGACAGTTTGTTGCACTTGATGTTCTTGGGTTCTGTTTCTGGGTCAGAGCTTGTTGATTTGTTGGGTCTTCCCTCCTTCGTTGAAACTTTTTAAAGCTAAGAATTCCACACCGGTTGGTTCTGTCTGTTTTTCTGTTATTGTTTCACACTCTGTTTTTATTTGTGTGTTGAATCCATTCCCCAGTCTCATCCATACATTTGTTGGTGTGTGTTGTATAATTTTACTTTGCTCCTCGATGTGCTTGTTGTTAACCTAACTGGATTGGAAACTGTCTTCCTGATGGAAAGCAAAGAGTAGTCTGAATGGCAGTATGATACAGTGCATTCAGAAAGTATTCAGACCCCTTCACTGTTTTCACATTTTGTTATGTTGCAGCCTTATGCTGTAATCGTTTAAATTCATTTTTTCCCTCATCAATCTACACTCAATACCGCATAATGGCAAAGAGAAAACAGGATTTCGGAAAGTTTTGCAAATTTATGAAAAAGAAAAAACTGAAATATCACATTGACATAAGTATTCATACCCTTTGCTATGACACCTGAATTTAGCCCAGGTGCCTCCCATTTCTCTTGATCATCTTTGAGATGTTTCTACACCTTGATTGGAGTCCAACTGTGGTAAATTCAATTGAATGGACATGATTTGGAAAGGCACACACCTGTCTATAAAAGGTCTCACAGCTGACAATGCATATCAGAGCAAAAACCAAGCCATGAGGTCGAAAGAACTGCCTGCAGAGCCAGAGACAGGATTGTGTCGAGGCATAGATCTGGGGAAGCCGACAAAAAATATCTGCTGCATTGAAGGTTCCCAAGAGCACAGTGGCCTCCATAATTCTTAAATGGAAGAAGTTTGTAACAACCAGGACTCTTCCTAGAGCTGGCCGCCCGGCCAAACTGAGCAATCGGGGGAGAAGGGCCTTGGTAAGAGAGGTGACCAAGAACTTGATGGTCACTCTGGCTGAGCTCCAGAGATCCTGTGTGGAGATGGGAAAAACTTCCAAAAGGACAACCATCACTGCAACACTCCATCGATCTGGGATTTATGGCAAGGTCCACAGACGGAAGCCTCTCCTCGGTGAAAGACACATGAAAGCCCGCTTGGAGTTTGCAAAAAAGAACCTGAAGGACTCTCAGACTGTGAGAAACAATATTCTGTGGTCTGATGAAACCAAGATTGAATAGTTTGGCTTCCGTCTGGCCACTCTGCCGTAAAGCCCAGATCGGTGGCGTGTTGCAGTGATGGTTGTGAACTTATTCAGATAACTTATTCAGATTTCAAGTCAATCAGATGAAAATTGAGGATTTTAGAAATTTGAAATGGCTGTTGACCTTTGGCCTATGTTGACCTTTTGGTCGAAGTTGATCTCCAAAATAGTTGGTGGTTGAATTCAGTTTGCTGACATCAATCTTATTCAAATTTCAAGTCAATTGGATAAAAATTGAGGATTTTAGAAATTTGAAAGACAGTGGTCGACCTTTGGCCGATGTTGACCTTTTGGCCTATATTGATCTCAAAAATAGTTGGTGGTTGAATTCAGTTCGCTGATATGAAAATCCCTTTCAAATTCCCAGTCAATCGGATGAAAATTGAGGTTTTTTGAAAGTCGAAAAAGTGGTTGAACTTTGGCCTACGCTGATCTCAAAAATAAATGGTGGTTGATTTCATTTAGCCAAACTGTAAATCCTTTTCAAATTTCATGTCAATCGGATGAAAATTGAGGATTTTAGAAATTGGAAAAAATGTGATTGACCTTTGGTCTATGTTGACCTTTTGACCTCAAAAATATATAGGATTTTGTCGGACAACGAACTCTACCATTTGGTGAAGTTGTGTGAAGATCGGTTTGAAATTGTGATCTGTAGGCAAGCATAAGTGAGCGGACAGACAAACAAATGAAATATCACTGATAGAGCAAAACTTGGCAGAGGTGAATAAAGTAGAAAGGCACTCGGTGGGGCATCCTTTTGACTTAACAAAGAATTGGTGGTTGAATTCAGTGACCTGATATGGAAATCATCTTCAAATTAAATTAAATGGATGAAAATTGAGGATTTTAGAAATTTGGGAAAAGTGGTTGATCTTTGCCCTATGTTGACCTTTTGGCCTATTTTGATCTCAATAATAGTTGGTGATTGAATTCAGTTGACGGATATGAAAATCCTATTCTAATTTAAAGTCAATCGGATGAAAATTAAGAATTTTAAAAATTTCGGAAAAGTGGTTCATCTTTGGCCTATGTTGACCTTTTGGCCAATGTTGATCTCAAAAATAGTTGGTGGTTGAATTCAGTAAGCTGAAATGAAAATCCTATTCAAATTTCAAGTAAATTGGATGAAACTTGGGGATTTTAGAAATTTGAAATGGCTGTTGACCTTTGGCCTATGTTGACCTTTTGGCCGATGTTGACCTCAAACATAGTTGGGGGTTGAATTCAGTAAGCTGATATGAAAATCTTATTCAAATTTCAAGTAAATCGGATGAAAATTGAGGATTTTATAAATCTGGCCTATGTTGACCTTTTGGCCGATGTTGACCTCAAAAATATTTGGGTGTGGAGCTGTGTGTGCTCTCACGTCGAACTCCAACAATATGGACGCGACAACGAGCTGATTTTCACTGAGCTGTTTATTCCGAGCTCGGCACGAATGCACTGAAAAAGGCTACACCGAGCGGCAATATATCTTTCCAATTCAAACAGTAAGCCACGCCTCTCAACGGGGCGTGGTCTGCAACCCGAGTGACCGCCCGCCGATTACGTCACCAGCCGGTACAAGAGAATTGTGTCCGGTAACCGCTACATGCGCCCCCCCAGAATTCACTTGTACAGGGAGAGTCAGTTTGTGGGGGGCCTTAATGACCCGGCCGAAACAACCCCTGGCGATTCGTGTGGGGGTGGGAGGCGGCTTGACGGCGGATGGTTGGGCGTGGGGCTTGGTCGACGGGGGACAGCCCTGCCGTGGAGGAAGGGCCAACCGTGGAGGTTGGTCGAGGTCCAAATGGGCCGACTTGAGGCGGTCCACGGAGATATGGTCCGGTTTGCCGCCAATGTCGATGACGAACGACTTGTCGCCCCTCCTCAAGACCCAAAAAGGCCCATCATACGGCGGCCGGAGTGGTCCCCGGTGTGCGTCGTGGTGCACAAAAACGTACTCTGCTGTGCGAAGCGCTGGGGGGACATGGGGTTTAGGACAGCCATGATGAGACGTGGGCACTGGGGCAAATCTCCTGGTGGCCTCCTGGAGGACCGAGCGTTGGCGAGCCGTGGACCAGGGGCCGGTGTCGTCGGGGATGAACTCCCCCGGCACGCGCAGTGGTTGGCCGTAGACAAGCTCGGCGGTAGAAGCCTGGAGGTCTTCTTTAGGGGCCGTCCGGAGGCCCAATAGCACCCATGGGAGCCTATCAGCCCAACCGTCGTCCTGGAGGCTGGCCCTGAGAGCGGCCTTCATTGAGCGGTGAAACCTCTCGCACAAGCCATTGGCCTGGGGGTGGTAGGCCGTGGTGCGGTGAAGTTTGACCCCCAAGGCCTGAGCGACCATGCCCCACAGCTCAGAGGTGAACTGTGGGCCTCTGTCAGAGGAGATGTTCGAGGGGGTGCCGAAACGGGCAACCCAGGTGCCGATGAAGGCCTGCGCCACATCGGCGGACGTCGTTGACGTCAGCGGGATGGCCTCCGGCCAGCTGGTGGTCCTGTCCACCATCTTGAGGAGATGGGTGAAGCCCCGCGAGGGGGGAAGGGGTCCCACCAGGTCCACATTGACGTGGTCAAAACGCTGCGCGGGCACGTCGAATGGTGCCAACGGGGCCTGGGTGTGCCGGTGGACCTTCGCACGCTGGCAGGCGACACAGGCGTTGGCCCAGTCGCGGACGTCCTTCCGGAGCCCGTGCCAGACGAATTTCGCTGCCAAGAGCTTCTGAGACGCTTTCCCGCCTGGGTGGGAAAGGCCGTGGATGGCGTCAAAAACGAGCCGTTGCCATCTAGGGGGCACAATGGGACGAGGTGGCCCAGGGAAACGTCGCACAGGAGAACTGTGCCTCTGTCCTTGAAGGGGACGTCGGACAACCGCAGGCCCGTGTCCGCTGTCCGGAGGGCTTGCACCACGGGGTCGGAGACCTGGTCGGCCGCCATGCGGGCGTAATCCACGCCGAGGTGGACGGCGCCCGCGACGGACCGGGAGAGGCAACCGGCCACAGCATTGTCCTTGCCTGCGACATGCCGGATGTCCGTCATGAATTCGGACACGGCGGAGAGGTGGCGCTGCTGACGAGCCGACCATGGCTCTGAGACCTTGGCCATGGCGAAGACCAGGCGTTTGTGGTCCACAAACGCCGGGAATGGGCGGCCCTCTAAAAGGTGGCGGAAGTGGCGAACCGCCAGGTAAAGGCCGAGGAGCTCGCGGTCGAACGTGCTGTATTTGCGCTCGTTAGGGCAGAGCTGCCGGCTGAAGAAGGCCAGCAGCTGCCAAGCCCCGTTAACCCACTGCTCGTGTACGGCGCCCACCGCGTAGTCGGAAGCGTCCGTGGTAATGGCGATGGGTGCGTCGAGCGCCGGGTGCGCCAGCATGGTGGCGTTGGCGAGGGCCAGCTTAGCGCCCGTGAATGCCCCGTCCATCTCCTCGGTCCAGGCGATGTCATGCTTGGCCGGCTTATCCCTGAGGGCCTCGTACAGGGGGTGCATGAGTTGGGCGGCGCGAGGCACGAACCGGTGGTGGAAGTTTACTATACCCAAAAACTCTTGCAGGGCCTTGATGGAGTGGGGGCGCGGGAAACCTTTAACGGCCTCCACCTTGGTCGGCAGCGGAACGGCCCCGCGCTTCGTGATGCGGTGTCCCAGGAAGTCGATGGCAGCCATGCCAAACTGGCATTTCGCCGGGTTGATGATGAGGCCGTGCTGGCTGAGGCACGCAAAAAGCGTGCGCAGGTGAAGGAGGTGCTCCGCCCGGGAAGTGCTGGCGATGAGAATATCATCCAGGTAGACGAACAGAAAGGTGAGATCACGCAGCATACTGTCCGTCAGCCGCTGGAAGGCTTGGGCTGCATTCTTAAGGCCGAAGGGCATTTCGGGGAACTCGAAGAGGCCAAAAGGTGTAATTACAGCCGTCTTCAGAACGTCGGCCGGCCGGACAGGTACCTGGTGATAGCCCCGAATAAGGTCGACCTTGGAGAAGATCACCCGCCCCGCCAAAATGGCGGAAAAGTCCTGGATATGCGGTATCGGGTACCGGTCAGGGGTGGTGGCGTCGTTGAGGCGGCGATAATCGCCACACGGTCGCCATCCGCCACCCGGTTTGGGTACGATGTGCAGGGGCGAGGCCCATGTGCTGTTCGAGCGCCGCACAATGCCCAACTGCTCCAGCGCGTTGAATTCCGTCTTGGCCACAGCAAGTTTGGCAGGGTCGAGGCGATGAGCCCTGGCATAGACCGGTGGACCAGTGGTCGGAATGTGGTGTTCGACGCCGTGTTTGACGGCGACGGCTGAAAAATTTGGCAGCGTGAGGGCGGGGAACTCAACGAGGAGGCGAGTGAAGTCGTCCACGGCCGGGAGCGCGCAGGCTAGCCTGGTCGGTGCGGAGCCGCTCAACGAACAAGCGAGAGAGCTGAAGGTCTCCGCGTTTGACGAGCCGACGACGTTTTACGTCAACCAAAAGTCCGTGGGCGCAAAGAAAATCCGCACCCAACAAAGCCATGGGCATGTTCGCTGTGACGAAATCCCACATGAAACGCTGGCCCCCGAGCAGAGTGCGACGCTGTGTGAACCGAAGGTGCGGATAGAGGGGCCGTTTGCGGTGCCCAAGGCGGGGCCGCAAAGCGCGGCCTGCTTGTCCTGCCCCGAGGTGGGTATAACGCTCACCTGCACTCCCATATCGCACAGGAAACGCCGCCCTGACGTGGTGTCCATGATGAACAAAAGGTTGCCGGAATGGCCGACGCTCATGGCAGGAAGCGAGCGCCGGCCTGGTCGTTTCCCGACCTGCAGAAAGTGCATGGTGGGCGACACGTTCTGGCCTTCTGCCCGAACCTGGCATGGTAGTAACACACGGTCCACCCCAGTGGTGGCTGCGGCGCCGGTCGTGGCGAGTGCGACCAACGGGGTGTCATGGCGGCCGCGGCCGCAAGGGGTGCTGAATCGGCCGGTGGCTGTGCCAGTCGTGGCGGGGGCATTGCCTCGGCCGGGCCAGGTTTCCAGGCGGTACTGCAAAGCGGCCGAGAAAAATTTGTCGGCTTCCTAAGACAGGGCGCGAGGGTCCTCGATTGCCGAGTTAGCCAAAGCTAAGCGTACCTGCCCGGGTAGCTGTCGGAGAAACAGCTCGCGAAAGAGGAAATCTGGGCGGTGTTCGCCGAGCAGGGAGAGCATGTGGTTCATGCGCTCGGATGGTCGAGCCTCCCCGAGCTCAGGCAGATCGAGCAGCTGTCACGTGCGTTCGGCCTCAGTGAGGTCAAACGTACCGAGGAGTAGTCGTTGAAGTGCGCCGTACTTGTCGTCGGCCGGCGGGCTCCGTAGAAGGCTCAAGACCCGGGAGGCGGTGGTGGCGTTTAGCGCGGAGACCACGTGGTGGAAGCGAGTCTCGTCCGCCGTGATGTGCCGCAGAGCGAACTGGGACTCCGATTGAGCAAACCATACGGCGGCGTGCAATTCCCAGAAGCCAGGGAGCTTCAAAGCAATGGTCGACTCCATTGCCGTATTCGTAAAAGGGGTCACCAATGTGGAGCTGTGCTCTCACGTCGAACTCCAACAATATGGACGCGACAACGAGCTGATTTTCACTGAGCTGTTTATTCCGAGCTCGGCACGAATGAACTGAAAAAGGCTACACCGAGCGGCAATATATCTTTCCAATAACGCGTACGTATTATGTCGAAAACCAGATTATGCTGTCTCCCATTGGCTTGAGAATTCCGAAGCTCAATGAAGGCCGCCATCTTGCGGATGCGGAAGTATGCATAACAAATTGAAAAACGTTCAATTGGAGTTTCTTTCACCCGTCTTTGTTTGATTCACAATCTTATGCACCTCCAATTTGTAATTAAAATACTTTAAGACCAACCTCAGCCCGCACGGGCCTGGTTATCTTCAACGAAAATCGTCACTAAACACCGGAACCAATGAGATTCGAGCATTTGAAAAAATATTTCCAAAACCAAATCACGCAATGGAGGCCGCCATTGACCGGATGCGGAAGTTTGCATAAAATAATTGCGAAAAAGGTCAATAGGAGTTTGTTTCACCCGTCTTTGTTTGATTCACAATCTAATGCACCTCTAATTTGTAATTAAAATACGTTAAGACCAACCTCGTTATCTTCAACGAAAATCGTCACCAAACACTGGAACCAATGAGATTCGAGCATTTGAAAACTATTTTTAAAAAGCTTTTTATGCGTTTCGGACGCTGAAAACGGCGTCAAATATTCTAAAATTGACGAAGAATTATTTTTTAGAAATCTCGCGGCCGTAGGGGATAGTTTTTCATGGCCAGAAATACGGTCGGTATAAGCGGTTTACATAAAGAAAGAAAGCTCGGTTTGATTAACGACAGTCACACATTGCCGTTGAAATGGCGCTATCGTCTGATCTGTCGGCACTGATCTTTCTGCAAGCTAACTTCTTCTGGTGGAGGAAGCCGCAGTGCCCGGAGAGAACCACCCCTGACAGCGACTGAAGTTAGAAGACGACACACATACTGTGAAAACGTATTGTTACTGATCGCGGTTTAGATGTTATGATGGGCCGAGCGGATGGTCGAACCGCGACCGTTACAGGATCCCCAATTGGCCCGATTCCACCCGACATTGACCAGATCGCACCGCAGCTATTCAATAGGGAAAAGACAAAGGCGACACGGATGTGAAGAAGAAGAAGAAGAAGACAAAAAGTTGGAAATACTACTAAATTTATTCCTACTATTTACATGCTCAAAGTAACCAAGGAGAAGGAAAGATAATAAAATAATATACAGAAGAATCAGAGACACAGTGCAATTATTAACTTATACAAGCTTAATTAACCCAGGACAGAACAAACAGAACAAACTCACGTACACAAGAAGGATGGAATGGAATGAATGCTGGAAGGAGGAATGGGAAGGTTCAGCTGGGGCAGATGGTTCGGCCTTGATCCCGCACGGGACGTCGGCTGGACCTCGACGGCCACCGATGCCACCGCTATCTGGTCCCCGCGGGGTAACGGGTTGAAGCTGCCTGGTGGAGTCAACGCTGCTTGTGGAGCCAAAGCTGCTTCTCTGGCTCAGCTCAGGGCGCATCTGCCGTCTCTGGCGCAACTGCTGGTAATTTCCCTTGAACCTTCTCTCTCTTGGCCCTGGTGTCTCCTCACCACCGATAACTCAACGCAACCAACGCAACCACTGACCCTCCTCTGACGACCAACTCACGACTCTCTCTCTTGCTTCTTGCGTGCGCGCCTTTTATAGTGCCTCCAGCGATCAAGCCGCCGGCCTTCAGGACACGCCCATCGGTGTGCTCACCTCGGCCCTGGTTGGTCACGCGACCCTCTCGCTCCGCCCTTGATGACGACGGGCGGGCACGCCCCTCTTCCCCTCTATGACGAGGTGGAGACACGCCTTTCTTCTCCGACCCTGCCTCGTGGTCAATGGCGGTTATTGGAGGGGAGGTAATTGGCAATCGAGGCTCGGCAATGACGAAAGGGGATGTAAAAGGAAATGGAGATTTTGGGGATGGGAATGAAAGGGGATCTATTCTCTTTCACTGGTGCAATGGAGTACTTCAATTAATGGGAGACACAGCCTTACCCTAAAACACAGAATAAGAGATAACTATCAAACAGGGGTATTCTATTATTTGGCTGACGTGTATGCTTGTGGACTAATTATGGGATGCCCTTTCACCTTTACACAGCTCCGGATGTCGGGGGGCGCAGAATAAACAATAATAATAATAATACAGCACACAATCACAAAAATACAGTCCTCAGCTCCGCAACACTGCACCCTCCTCCTCTTAGGCACGTCCCGGGCCTACAACTTTTATTTAGTGTGACACGTAGGTGTAGTTCCCTCTACTTTTAACCTGACCCTGAGTGCGACAGTTTTAAAACATAAATAAATGTGTCCCGCTGCTCCATTGCACCCTGCCTAACAGACTTACGCCCACAGTTAACCGAATTGCGGAATGGTCTTCAAACTATACACTGACGGTGGGAAGCATTATTTACAATGACGCTATTTTTATTTACAAAACTAACCCAGGACCTGTGATTGTTCTTTCTGGGGGGGAGACAGTCTGCTCTGCATCAATGCACCATTAAAGCACCCAAAAACGCACCAATACACACCCAAGCACCAATCGGTGCAGTCATCACTGTTCATCAATGTTCAATCAAAATAAAATCAACAACCCCTAACCCTGCAGGTGATCTCTTGCTCTTCGGCTCCCTCTGCTGGTTATTATTATTTGGTCTTCCAGATGTTGTCATTCTTTCATTTTCTTACTGGCGGCCTATTTGCAATAAAGTATGCCCAATGTGTCCTTTTTATTTTCTTTATTTATGGCCCACAGGGCCGACTACATGTGGTTCACCTGTGGGGCATCGGTGCCCTGTGGCCAAGGTCCGCCAGCAAGATTTCGGGCCCTCATGGCCGGTTCCAGCAGAGGGGCCATGCCCCAACCCATGGGGTCCATAAGTGGTGCTCGGCCACAGGCATGTGGTCCATAATGTGGTGCATCGATGCAGACAGCTGGTTCTGGGAATTTCGGGCGCACAATGGCCGACCCACGCACGCTCCCCTCGGTGCCCCATGGCGCACAGGTCACGTGGGAGACAAAAGGGGAAAGACAAATGAGCGAGGGGTAAGGTCACAAGGGTACACATCAATAAGGCAATGCAAGGCGAAATGCGTACGGAGGGCGAAGTGAGAAAGCTCGTCCCTACCGTACGTCACCCCCCTGTCACCTACACTACCCTTGCCCTTACCCCATATGTACAAAAATCTACACATTACCAATCCGTCGCTACCGTCACGTCTTCCCCTTATTTCCCCTATACCAAATTCGTCTCCACAATCCCTCTACTTCAAAATTTGCCATCACCAAATTCATCATCAATCCTCATAAGGAGGAAGATATGGAACATCAAAGCACAATGTCACACCCACGTCATGATGCGTCTCACAATCCAAACATTTGCATCATAAAAAATAATAAAACATGGCATGGTGTGGAGTCACCTCATCTCAGGTGAGTGGATGCAGATGGTGCGAGGAGACTTCATCCTAACTACTTTCTAAATGACATTAACACACTTTACACTACCCGGGGTCTTTCCCCGCCAATCCATTGGCCAACTTACACTATGGGTTCTAAAAACCAATTCCCATTGACCAAACTGTGGTGCTTCTCAATTTGGGGTCTCACTCCCCCGATTCATCTCCCGGTGCCCTCACACAATTTCTGGGCTGCGACGTGTAGCTCTCCCAGCAGGTCTACCCACCTGCACACCTCCACCACTGTAGTTGCCACCCGAGCTTACGTGCTCCTTACCTAACCTATCTAATTTGGGAAGGCCCCTCCTGGCTCTGTCACCCCTTGGTGCCCTCTGGCACTGGGCTACCCGGGTCCGTCCTCCGGATCCTCGGGCCCCATCCACAACAACTACTACCGGCTCCCAGAGCCCACCTGCGGCCTCACCTGGCCGACATCCTCACAGTGGTGGAGTGCCTAAACCAACTACACACACTAACAGGCTACACGCCCAGCCATTTCCACAACACTAATGCACCCATCCAAATACCATTCTGTCATCCGCACCACAGATGCCAATATCCACCCACAATTTACCTGTACCCTCTACCTAACACTTACACTACCCGCCCCGGGTATCCGTGATGGGGGTCCACTCTTCCCCCATTCACACCTTTGCACCATCCACTCCACTCCACAATTTCCACCATACTCACTCCACGACCATCCATTCCAATACTCCATACCATTTATTCCATACACCTGTCCTCCATTCCTGCTGTTGCACACCTGTGCACTCACACCTGGTGCCACCTGCACCCTCCTCCTCTTCCTGGACCATTGGGTCAGCACAATACACAATCATCTTCACTCACTCATACACTGCTCCACACACCTGTTCAGTTGCACACTTGTGCAATCACACCTGTTCAATCACACCTGTTCAATCCTCAAACACACGGCATCATCTCATCTAACTACTCCCCTCTGAAACTTGCGCTTCCCAGTCGCCCCTTTAAACTATTGCGCTCCCACGTCATTATCATCCACACTAAACTACCTGCGTCCCCACTACAGGTATCAGTCACTAACTAAACCTTAACGTTACCTAATGTCAATCTCTTCTAGATCCCTACACACCATATCCTAACCCACCCGGGCTAGTTTTCACTGCCATCAACCCCATAAGCTAGTGCGCATTTGCCCCACCTACCCTTTGAGGGATGGTGGATTTGCCATCTCACCACATCGGGGAGGTCCTACTATCAATTTTGCACATCAAAATCCAACCAATCAAAAATTCTGCCAATCACCGTACCAATCATCAAATTTTGCCTTTTTTTTTTCTAATTTCGGGGCCAAAACACTATCCTCATCACCCGTCTACTTATTAGGTCCTCTCGGTGCGCCAATTCCCTTCTAAAGCTCGGCTTCGTACAGCCGAGCAATGAACGCGGGTTCTTTGGTGCTGGCGGCTGGATGCGTCCGGCACTCGGTGCAGGGACGGGGGCTTACCCGTGCCGAGATCCCACGCACCCCCTCGGCGCGGAGCCATCCAATTTCCCGATCTCGACCTGCCGGCACGTCTCAACAAAAAGTGGTCGCCATGACGACCCTTCCTATCGGGCTGCCCGCTCCGCCTAGTGGAGCCCGGACGCGGCCGTTCCAAGCGAGGCACAGCGTGGATCGCGTACGGCGGTCCTTTCGAACCCGCCGCGGCTCGGATCCCCGCTGGTTCTCGCGGCATGCGAAGCCCGGCACGCACCGAGGGCCCGATTCGGCTATAAGTCGCTCTAACCGCTAACCCGGTTATCGTCGATGCCTCACCTGCATGCTTACAAGCATACGCTACCCCTTTCTTGCTCATACCTCCAGCTGTTTCCATGCTCCTCGTACCTTTCCTTACACACCTCGGTACACTCATTCCGCTCACAGACTTGGTCACACACCTGACCACCGAACACCTTGGCACACATTCGTCGCTCGCACACCTCACCAACACACCTCTTCGCGCCCCTTCCTCGGTCACCTCCTCTGTGACCATCACAGGTGTGCTTTCACTCGCACACCCCACCACGTGCCTCACGACCAACTCAAGTGTGCATTCCCACACACGCTCTACCATTCCAGGTGTGCATCCTTCCATTCCAGGTGTACATCCTCGCTCACCTGTCACAACCAACTCACGCTCCGTGTCACTCTCACTACTCTCACCTCCACTCTCGGTCACGCACTCACCCTTACTCTCGACAGCGCACTCTTTCCCCATGCACCTGTCCGTTACACACCTTTCTCGTGCACACTCTTGCACACACTCTCCCGTTACATCCTCTGTAACACTCACCACAGGCGTGCATTCTCCCTTACTCTTGACAGCATGTGCTTCCCCCATGCACCCGTCCGTTACACACCTTTCTCGCGCATCCTCTTGCGCACACTTTTTCGTTACTTCCTCCGTAACACTTACCACACCGCGCTTCCATGTACCCCCTTGCACACGCGCTTCGACCAACTCACTCTTGACGGCACACTCTCCCGTTACATCCTCTGTAACACTCCTCACCACGCGCTTCCATGTGCTCCCTCGCACACGCGCTACGACCGACTCACTCTCGACAGCACACTCACTGGTCGGCGCGCACTTTTTCCTCACACACCCCATGGTCGGACATTCTCGCACACCTCTTTTTTCACACACCTGACCTGTCACACACTTCACCAACGGCCTTTCACGAACACCCGGATCCAAACCAATCCCCAAGCCGACTGAAGCTTTCCTCACATCATGTACATTTCCGATTATATCGCCACTCACCTTGGCACCTCGTCTCCGCACCTCTTTTGCCACCTGCAAACTTTTTATTTGGTTAGTGAGCAGCACATCACGATTCGAGCACAGACCTTGTACCAATTCCATTACTTCCTCCTTTATCTCCCTCTTAGTTTCTGTCCGTCCCTTCTTAATTTCACTCACCTCTTCTTCCACTTCCTCTAATTTTTGTTTAACCTCTTTTATTTCTCGGTGTGTCTCCTCAAGTTCGTCCTCTAAGGCTACCGTGACCGTCTCTATGTGCATCCTCACCTGCCGGTCCTTTGTCTCCATTATCTCTGTCACCTCGTCCACCCTCATTGTCAGTCCCTCACGTACCATCTGACATTGCTTCTGTGTCGTTATTAATTCGTTTTTAATTTCTTTTTGTGTCGCCTTTAACCCTCCTAGTACCGCAGTGTTGTTTTGAACCTGCTCCACTAACTCCGTCTGTCCCTCCATCAGCTGTTCCACCTCCTCCGTCAGATCTTCTATTCCCCCTTGTAACTTTGCCGCCCCATTTCTCACCTCTTTCTCCATACGCTTCTCACCTCGCTTTACCTCCTCGCGTAGCCCCGAGACCTCCTCACTCACACCTCGTCGTATCTCCTCTTTCATCTCCTCCATCTCCTTTGTAGATGCCACCCTCATCTGTTCCAATTCATCCCTCTGAGCATCCAATTTGGTTTCTACCCCGATTTTTACCTCCTCTATCTGCTCTCCCATTTGTTTAATTTCTCGGGGGGATTGCTCCCCTATCTCCCGCAATTTGCCTTCCATCCTGTTTTCTAACCCCGTTAACCCATTCTTTACCTCTTTTATCCCATTGTCTAACGCCTCACCGGTACCCCTCACTTCGTCCCTCATTACCCCCATTTGCTCACTCTGAGCCTTTATCTGGTTCCCCAAGTCATTCCTCAGGTCTTCACTTGTCTGGACCATGAGCGCCCTTATTTGTATCATAAAGAGGTCCAAATTCATCGGTGCTGCTACGGTCACGGGCGCGGCTAGATTTGGCGCCACAATAACCATGTGCGCGGGGGCGCCATTTTGTGCGCCTGATACCTCCTCAACCACCTCCTCATTGTTCTCCTCTACTTCGTCCCTCTGATCCTGGGTTACTCCTAACCCCTCCTCTAGCTCACCCACCTGCATCCGATCACCTTGACCAGCCATGGCGCGATTTCAAAGTTCAGGTTTTGTAAAACAAAACAAATTTCGGCCGCTCCAAATTTTGACCAAATTTTTTTTTAGATGTTTTAAAAATTTGGTTCGGGCCCCGAATCTCACTCCCAGACACCAATTGTTACTGATCGTGGTTTAGATGTTATGATGGGCCGAGCGGATGGTCCAACCGCGACCGTTACAGGATCCCCAATTGGCCCGATTCCACCCGACGTTGACCAGATCGCACCGCAGCTATTCAATAGGGAAAAGACAAAGGCGACACGGATGTGAAGAAGAAGAAGAAGAAGACAAAAGGTTGGAAATACTACTAAATTTATTCCTACTATTTACATGCTCAAAGTAACCAAGGAGAAGGAAAGATAATAAAATAATATACAGAAGAATCAGAGACACAGTGCAATTATTAACTTATACAAGCTTAATTAACCCAGGACAGAACAAACAGAACAAACTCACGTACACAAGAAGGATGGAATGGAATGAATGCTGGAAGGAGGAATGGGAAGGTTCAGCTGGGGCAGATGGTTCGGCCTTGATCCCGCACGGGACGTCGGCTGGACCTCGACGGCCACCGATGCCACCGCTATCTGGTCCCCGCGGGGTAACGGGTTGAAGCTGCCTGGTGGAGTCAACGCTGCTTGTGGAACCAAAGCTGCTTCTCTGGCTCAGCTCAGGGTGCGTCTGCCGTCTCTGGCGCAACTGCTAGTAATTTCCCTTGAACCTTCTCTCTCTTGGCCCTGGTGTCTCCTCACCACCGACAACTCAACGCAACCAACGCAACCACTGACCCTCCTCTGATGACCAACTCACGACTCTCTCTCTTGCTTCTTGCATGCGCGCCTTTTATAGCGCCTCCAGCGATCAAGCCGCCGGCCTTCAGGACACGCCCATCGGTGTGCTCACCTCGGCCCTGGTTGGTCACGCGACCCTCTCGCTCCGCCCTTGATGACGACGGGCGGGCACGCCCCTCTTCCCCTCTATGACGAGGTGGAGACACGCCTTTCTTCTCCGACCCTGCCTCGTGGTCAATGGCGGTTATTGGAGGGGAGGTAATTGGCAATCGAGGCTCGGCAATGACGAAAGGGGATGTAAAAGGAAATGGAGATTTTGGGGATGGGAATGAAAGGGGATCTATTCTCTTTCACTGGTGCAATGGAGTACTTCAATTAATGGGAGACACAGCCTTACCCTAAAACACAGAATAAGAGATAACTATCAAACAGGGGTATTCTATTATTTGGCTGACGTGTATGCTTGTGGACTAATTATGGGATGCCCTTTCACCTTTACACAGCTCCGGAGGTAGGGGGGCGCAGAATAAACAATAATAATAATAATACAGCACACAATCAAAAAAATACAGTCCTCATCTCCGCAACAGTATGTTAAGCCCAGTTAAAATTTCTTAAAATAGGCCCTAAGCTAGCACATCGTATAGTTACTTCCTTAAGCTTCTTGTGACATTTATTGTATGTAGGTATTGGGGAGGATTGTCAGCTCTTCTCTTTTACCAAGTCTTACCAGGTACGGTACCTACACCGACCTACTATCATCTACCTAACCTACTGATGCCATCGTGATGGGTAAAATAGTGGCAAGAAGCTTTGGCTTCGCCGGCTCATTGCAGCTTTGCAGTCGGGTACTAGTAGAGTTACAATATGTGCATAAAACTTTCGTTTGCAACAAGGCATTTGTTGTAAACAGTACAAGCATTAAGACATGAAATCACACAACAGTTTTGTATTCCATCAAAGATTTTAATTGCCGACGAAGCCGGTGTTGTCAATGAGTGCGTACGCATTATGTTGAAAAACCAGATCATGCTGGATCCCTTTGCTTGAGAATTTCGAGGCTTTGACCCACCAAATCACTCAATGGAGGCCGCCATCTTGCAGATGCGGACGTATGCATAAAATATTGCGAAAAAGTTCAATAGGAGTTTGTTTCACCCGTCTTTTTTTGATTCACCATCTTATGCACATCTAATTTGCAATTGAAATATTTTAAAACCAACCTCGGCCCGCACGGGCCTGGTTATCTTCAACGAAAATCGTCACCAAACACCGGAACCAATGAGATTCGAGCATTTGAAAAAATATTTCAAAAACCAAATCACTCAATGGAGGTCGCCATCTTCCGGATGCGGAAGTATGCATAAAAAAATTGCAAAAAAGTTCAATAGGAGTTTGTTTCACCCATCTTTGCTTGATTCACAATCTTATGCACCTCTAATTTGTAATTAAAATACTTTAAGAACAACCTCGTTATCTTCAACGAAAATCGTCACCAAACACCCGAACCAATGAGATTCGAGCATTTGAAAAAATATTTCAAAAACCAAATCACTCAATGGAGGCCGCCATATTCCGGATGCAGAAGTATGCATAACAAAATTGTGAAAAAGTTAAATAGGAGTTTGTTTCACCTGTCTTTGTTTGATTCACAATCTTATGCACCTCTAATTTGTAATTAAAATACTTTAAGACCAACCTTGTTATCTTCAACGAAAATCGTCACCAAACACCGGAACCAATGAGATTCGAGCATTTGAAAAAATATTTCAAATAAGCTTATTACGCATTTCGGAGGGTGAAAACGGCGTCAAATATACTAAAATTGACGAAGAATTATTTTTTTGAAATCTCGTGGCCGTCGGGGGTAGTTTTTCACGGCTGGAAATATCCGAAGTTGAGATGGAATTCACCTAATTAATCAAGAAGTAAATTTTATCAATTTGAATCTCATCCAGAAGGCAAATGGTGTCATTTTAGGTCTGAATTTGCGAAATTTTGTGAGTTGACCAATCAGCGATCAGCTTAGGTCAGCCAATCAGCGCCATCGACACGGTTTCATTAACGACAGTCACACATTGCCGTTGAAATGGCGCTATCGTCTCATCTGTCGGCACTGATCTTTCTGCAAGCTAACTTCTTCTGGTGGAGGAAGCCTCAGTGCCCGGAGAGAACCAGCCCTGACAGCAACTGAAGTTATAAGACTACACACATACTGTGAAAACGTATATTAAGCCCACTTAAAATTTCTTAAAATAGGCCCTAAGCTAGCACATCGTATAGTTACTTCCTTAAGCTTCTTGTGACATTTATTGTATGTAGGTATTGGGGAGGACTGTCAGCTCTTCTCTTTTACCAAGTCTTACCAGGTACGGTACCTACTACACCTACCTACTACCAACTACCTAACCTACTGATGCCATAGTGATGCGTAAAATAGTGGCAAGAGGCTTTGGCTTCGCCGGCTCATTGCGGCTTTGCAGTCGGGTACTAGTAGCCAGCAAAGCCGGTGTTGTGAATGAACGCGTACGTATTATGTTGAAAAAAACAGATTTTGCAGGATCCTTTTAGAATTCCAAGCTTTGACGCACCAAATCACTCAATGGAGGCAGCCATCTTGCGGATGCGGAAGTTTGCATAAAATATTACGAAAAAGTTCAATAGGAGTTTGTTTCACCCGTCTTTTTTTGATTCATAATCTTATGCACCTCTAATTTGTAATTAAAATACTTTAAGACCAACCTCGGCCCACACGGGCCTGGTTATCTTCAACGAAAATCGTCACCAAACACCGGAACCAATGAGATTCGAGCATTTGAAAAAATATTTCAAAAACCAAATCACTCAATGGAGGCCGCCATCTTGCGGATGCGGAAGTATGCATAAAAAAATTGAGAAAAAGTTCAATAGTAGTTTGTTTCACCCGTCTTTTTTTGATTCACAATCTTATGCACCTCTAATTTGTAATTAAAATACTTCAAGACCAACCTCGTTCCCCGGGCCCTGGTTATCTTCAACGAAAATCGTCACTAAACACCGGAACGAATGAGATTCGAGCATTTGAAAAAATATTTCAAAAAAGCTTATTACCGCGTTTCGGAGGCTGAAAACGGCATCAAATATTCTAAAATTGACGAAGAATTATTTTTTAGAAATATCGAGGCCGTCGTGGATAGTTTTTCACGGCCAGAAATATCCGAAGTTGAGACAGAATTCACCGAATTAATCAAGAAGGAAATTTTATAAATTTTAATCTCATCCAGAATTCAAATGGTGTCATTTTGAACTCGGTACGGTACCTACTACACCAACCTACTACCAACTACGTAACGTACTGATGCCAGAGTGATGGGTAAAATAGTGGCACGAGGCTGGCTTCGCCGGCTCATTGCGGCTTTGCAGTCGGGTACTAGTATTGCGTAATTTGTTACCCTCTTTCTTTGTTAATTTTTTTGTTTTTCCTCTTTAAATTAAATTTATCATTTAAAATTTGTGAGTCTTACAGAATGATGCAGGGCTCGCATACTTTGAATTCTAGTCCTGGCTTAAGATGGGCACTTTGCAGACAGACGACTTCACTGCAAAATACACGACACGCAAATCACAAAATACGTGCAATCACTTGAATGGACGTTAAGTTGGAATCCTGTATGCTAGCATTAGCTGGTGGATGTTAAATATCCCATTGGGTCTTCACAAAGATTAGACGAGTTATCGCTTGCACCCTGAACAAATTCCTGCCAACTTTGGTTGAATTTCAAGCATGGCTATCCAGTTCATAAAAGTCTTGGGTATGAGGCACATATGCATTGTCTGTGAATTAGTGGGGAAATGGGAGAAGGATTAGGGAGTCAGGTCATGAGATGTATGAGATGATTGCCTGTTTCCTACCTTCCATTACTCCTGGGCCACAGCAAGACAGCAAAATGATGGATTGTCCTTGTGTAGAAGAATTCTGAGACAAGTAATCCAAATAAACGAAGAAAAGATGATATAATCATCAAGTTAACTGCGGACAACATCACTGGGCTGTGCTTGCCATTATGAGTTTGTGCTTTTGTGCTTTTCTTTGCAGTCATTCTGGACAATGGTCCATCCTAAACTCATTTTTGTCCACCGTATCCAACTGTGATATTTTGTTCCCATACTGTGATCCTCACTATCCCATTCCCTTTGTCGACCAAATCAATACAGGACATCCTGGGTAACACAATGTTGTTAAAGCATCATACTGTAAATACATTATGCCAAACTTTAAGAAAACATTATTTTGAATGGTTTTACAAACATTAAAATTTTGCGCAAAACACTATTTTTGTAACATTTTTAAACGTTATGATGTTACAAATTAACATCATAAACTTTTAAATGTTTTAAGCATGCAATGTTTTCTTATAATGTTTTCGCCATGTTTTCAAAACCCTGCAAAATAATGTTGTCAAAACATTTGGCTCCAACATTTTTCAAATGTTTTATGTTTAATCGGGCTAGACTGTTGGAAAATCATATTCACCCAAATGCTAAATTAATCATTCATCTTTGAATTCTTGCTTGCGAATAGAGGTGCCCCATATCCCAGTTGGCTCCAAGCAGTAGCGGACTGGGTCTTAAAACCGGCCCGGGCATCCTTCACCTAGGTCGGCCCATTATTCATTTATATGTTGTTTATCTGAGGAAATAAAAGAAATGCTTGAAAAAAAAAAAACGAAATAAAATCCACTAAAAATTAAATTTATTTTCAATAACACAAGCACATGTCATGTCTAATAGTAAGGGCATTTTATGAGATATTTCACAAATCTGTTAACTAAATTGTTACCAAAAAATTTCTTCACCAATATGTTTGTAAAGGTGTGTAATAACATGTGTTAAAATGTTGAAGTTCAACTCCCGTGGGAAACCCAGAAAAAAAGCTGTTGAATTCGGGTACCGAAAAATTATTTTCGAGAATTTTTATTTTTTTTAATCGGCCCTTAAGTAACTTATGAGGGGTCAAATAAGGGTTTTTCATGATTCTGAGTTGATTGTTAACATTTATATTTTCCCTTTTACATTTACACACAAAGTAGCTTTTATTTCACATACATATATAATACTCAAGAGTTATTTCTCATTCACAATGTCAGAAGTTTCAACAGTCATTGTCTATGTCTTCTTCAGACTCAACAACATCATGACTGCAGTTTCTGCATGTAATGCCATTACAGACTCCACAGGCCGAGATGCACGTGACCCCATTCTTCTTGCAGCTGCATCGCCGGTTGCTGCAATCTCCATGACAATTACAGCTCGTGAACTGCAATAGCTCCTCAGGAGCCGTGGGGTCCAGTGTTGGAACTGGCTCATACCCATGCACACCTATTGTCCATCCATAGTCACTGGGGTTCAGAGACATGCTCTGTAGAAGGATCCAGTCCCGGGTCTGCAGGTAGGCACGGAGTGAATGTTGTGCAGCTGCACCCTCTGTTGGAGGTAGAGTCTCTGGTTTGATCACTCCTGCCGCTGCCTTCCTTGAGAACATGTTGTACCGAATTTCACCCAATGTAGTATCTCGTCCATGGTAAATGTACTTGAAAATCGCAGTACCAGCCTGAATCACTGAGCCAGGGAGGAGGAAAGCTCAGCGAGGGGGAGAAACATGATCGCGTTCGTTCCTATCTGTTTCCTGTTCGTAAATGGAATAATCTTTACTTCAGTTCCTCTCAGGATCTTAGCTTTGTCGAGTGCCTTCAACTTCACCCGGGGGAAAGCTGCTGTTGTCTGTGGATCTGGCAAAGGTGGTGCCGGAGAGGTGACTTCGATCCAACCCATTGAGTGAAAGGGAGTGTTTCCGTGAATAGAGACAATGTTTAAATCTATATTGTCTCCAACAAACTGAGTGACTGCATTGTTTGTTTCCCCAACCTCCATAAAGACCACCTGATCATTACTTGACAATTCACTTTCACTGGCTGGCACTTTGGCTGTCATCACTGATTTATCCTCAAGCGCAGCATCAACCGCAACCTCATCATTGATCTGATCATCGGTTTCCTCCACAATGGTGTCAAGAGTGCCAGAAGTATCTGGAACATCATCTCCACTCCTACTATTAAGGAAGCAGTATTTGTAGTTTTGTGTCTCCGTGTAAGACTCAGTGTATCCCAGCCGGTGGAACTTGTTGAGCATCCATTTTGACCCAAATCTATGATCAAGTTGTATGGCAAGCCCCATTTGGTGTGGCAATACTCCAGACCGAGGTCGACAGGCCTTAATAAAATTCTGCCCCCAAACGGCAACTCTTTCGTCTGTCTTGACAATCGGTCTCAAGAACATCTGAAGGCTTGCAGGAACAAGTGTCAGCTGACTATCGATGTCAGTCATACTGTGTGTGGTGGGGTATGACTTTGGACCTAAATCAATCAAGGCAATATCATTGGATATGAACGTGAGTGCCGTCTTTATGATCTGAGTCTTCTCATCTCCATGGTCAAGATTAGCATGATGCGCTCGCAGAATATTGTCGGTGCCATCTTTGAGACAGAGTACATCTGCCCTTCTTTCCTGTGTTGTGAAATACAAGGTGTCTTCGTATTTCTCTAGAAGTTTTATCTTTAGCCAATGCTTTGAATAAGAAAGGCTCTTCTCTGGTGACTGATCAAACTCCTGCAGCTTTTCATGGACTTGGTCCATGTTCATTACCCCATGCTCTAATTCTGAGTCTAACCATTCGCAGAATTCAATAAAAACTGCCTCTCGCTCCTCATCAATACTCCTCTGTCCTCTCTTCCTTTTTCCTTCCTCATCAGTCTTGGACAAACTGTCACCTCTCGCAAACATAAGTTTGCATCGCAAATGGTACAGTGTTTCTTCTGCTACCAAGTCGTTGATCCCTTCCAGGCGTCCAGTGACTTCAGTGCCCCAGTCATCCCCGCGACTCCGTGCTGTCTTCAGCAAGCTTGCCTTCAGTGTATCTGCAGTCAAATTATCTGGCACTCTGTATTTCTTTCTAGCTTGTGCTGGATTATTTTTGTAGAGCTGGGCTGGTTGGTTGCAAAGAATGCATACATCCTTATACAGGAGGTCAACTGACTGTGATCTTCTAGAACTGCAGCCAGTTGATGAACTGAACTCACAAGTAGTGCGTCTTCTCTTCAACTTTGATGCCTTTTTCTGCCTTTGATGCTTGAGCTGACTTCTTGGTGGTTGCAACAAAGTTGTTGTACAGATCATTTTTACACTTCTGGTGGTACCTCAGTTTTCCTTCCTTTTGAGCCTCCTTCATACGTTCCACAACAGTAACATTTTCGACAGTTTCTGCTTGTTTCAATAAAGTTGAGTATCCCTTTGGAGTTGCCTGTATGAGCCTTTCAGCTGGTGTATCCGAGCGTGCACAGATGAAGCAATTGAGCACAGGTGGAGTAACGTCTTCATCCATATTGCTAGACTCCATGTCCTGCAAAGTAGAAAATGAGATATATTTAGAAATTATTTTTCCACAAAGGAGTGTCTGTGGTGAAATATAAATGTTAACAATCAACTCAGAATCATGAAAAACCCTTATTTGACCCCTCATAAGTTACTTAAGGGCCGATTAAAAAAAATAAAAATTCTCGAAAATAATTTTTCGGTACCCGAATTCAACAGCTTTTTTCTGGGTTTCCCACGGGAGTTGACCTTCAACATTTTAACACATGTTATTACACACCTTTACAAACATATTGGTGAAGAAATTTTTTGGTAACAATTTAGTTAACAGATTTTCATATGTTTCCCTTACTATAAGCGAGTAGGTGCCTGCGCAGTTCGCTGCTTCTGGCAGCCACACCATCAATGATATCCTTTGTTTCAAGTTTGGCCAGGATCCCTTTTTCCACAGACATCAACATGAATGCCTCAAGATGTTCTTGTGTCATTGTACTTCGCAGACGGCTTTTGATTCTCTTCAAAGCAGAGAAAGACCGTTCACATGCCACTTGTGACACAGGCAGCGTTAGCAGCAGCTTGTAGGCAAGCCCAATGCTCTTGTAGGCATCAGTGAAGAGGTTCAACTTGAGGAGCACCTTGTAGCAGCAGAGAGGACAGGCTTTACATGACTTATATGTACTTGGCAGAGTCTTCCTGTCCTGTTCAGACTCACTGTCCTCCTGCACTGTATAAGCATCTGCTACTGATTCTTTCAGTTTTGACCATTGTTCTCCAAGGCTTTGCAGTTCTTTTCGTAGTTGTTCCGCAGTGACACCATCATCAAATCTCAGCAAATGTTTATGCAGCTCTTCCATAGCTCCCGATGGCACTTTATCAAAGTTCCTTGGGTGAAGAAGTGAGAAATCGGCATACAATGTTGATGTCGCTGATCTGTCAAACCGCTGCTCAATGCTGCTCACAATAGTGTCCACTATTCGGTTGTACACTTCAATGCGATACTTCTTTACTGGGTCAGAAGCTGATGTAGCCTCATCTATGGACAGTTCGCCATCAATACGTTTGTGCTGTCTTTGCCGTTTTATCGGAAGGGACTCTTCCATAACAAGATTTACATCCATTTCATCCAGCTGGTCATTAGCTCATTGAACAAACTTTGCAGCTGCATCATGACAAGCTTGGTAGTCATCCCGTAGCATCTGCATATTCTCCAGCAATTCATCCACCATCTGGTGCACATTCAGCAGATCCAGTTGCACAGTTTGTAGATACTTGGAGAGCGCTGTAGTGCAGGAGAATACTTGCAGATATACTTGTGCAGTCAGAATTGTTTCAAACTGCAGGAGACTGGCAATGTATCCCTTCACCTTGGCTTTAACAGCTGCTTGGATCTGGTTAGCAACTAGTATGGCATTAAAAGTGGTGATAACTTCCATGAAAAGCACTCCAGTTGGGTTGTTGAATGAACTCAAAAACCTTCTTCAAGGCGGCATCCTTTGACCACCATCTAGTTTCTCCGAAAGTTCCCATTCGTTTCACAGTAGTGGAGTGTCGACTCCAGATGTTCATTCGCTGATAAGATTCCCGAAAGAATACTGCAATGTCATTCAGTAGTGAGAACAGTGATGCGCTAGTCCCCACAACACTTGTAGCTTCGGTCACAACGAGATTTAAGACATGTGCGTGGCACCAAACATGGATCTGCATTGGAGCTTCCTTTGTTAGCAGAGTACTGAAGCCTTTGTAGCACCCCTGCATGTTTGCTGCACCATTAGTTGAGTTTCCAACATAGTTCTTGAGGCCAAGATTCAGTCCTAACAAGACTTCAGAAACAAGTTGCACAAAAGCTTCGCCAGTAGATTCCTCACATTTCACCACACTCACTAATCTTTCTTGGATAGTGCCAGTGCTATCAACATATCTAAGAACAACAGAGCACTGGTCTTGTGTTGAGATGTCTTGAGTGGTATCAATTTCCACAGCAAACATGTCTGTTACTTCTTCAGAAATCCACTGACGTATCATATCCCGGATAACTGTGATAACATAATTCACTGTTGTTTTAAACAGCAAAGTTACCAAGGAGCCTCGACCTAGTGAACTCTTTGCCTTCTCATGTTGCTTCTTGCTGTTCTGGACAACGTGAGAGAGATGATCGGCTGTGCAGGAATCATACTTCCGAAGTAGTCTTACAACTTCCAGAAATGTACCATGGTCGATCTCCTCATTGTCAAGTGTGTATGCTGCTTCTTCATTACTTCCTCTGTAGCTCAGTCCCCTCTTACCAATGAGTTTGACCACATCCACAACTCTTTCCATCACTTGTCGTCTCTTCCTAACCACATCATGATGGCTACGTGCGAGCAGGTGAGAAACGCTGAACTGTTGTCGATCTACCATGTATGCTGTAGAGCATCTCAAATGAAAAGAAGAGCGTTCATGTTCTTCAACACGTGTATGTACATGTCGCCAGTCAGTCATTCCTTTGATGAACGTGGACCAGTCTGAGGTGCTGGAAAACGCCAAGCACACTGAACAGTGAAGAGAATGATTGTCCTTGTTGTATGACAACCACCATCTGGTTGTTCCATCTTTTCGCATGAAACACCTCTTGACCACTCGGTTGTCAGTTTTTTCATTAGGGTGGTAATTCCAAAACAGCAAACAATCTTCATCTCTACATGGTTTCTTAAAGTAGTTAATCGAGGGATATCCCTCCCTGCAAGTATAGCAGCTGCAGCAGGTACATCTCTCTCAGCTGACCGCACCTGTTCGTGTTCACCAATTTGCACCAATTCTGCCGATTCAGCTGCCAATTGGTCATCTACTGATTCAGCTGCCAATTGATCATCTACCAATTCAGCTGCTGATGGTCCAGCTACCGATTCAGTATCCTTATCCCCGTGTTCACTGACTTCACCAGGCCCAGTGTTAGTACTCTTGAACAGATCCAAAAGGTTTCTGCACTTTGAAGCACTATCTGACAGTTTCTTTTTCTTTCGATCACGTTCCTTCTCAGCACCTCCTTTTCTTCTCTCTGGTTTGCTTTATCCATTGTTGGTTACAGATGCAAAAAAAAAAAAATTAGCATCGTAAGTCAGTTCACAACATTGTTATCAATACTAGATCAGTATTCAGCAGACCTACTGTATCTAAACTTACTTGGCCTATCGGCTCAAAATCCTTTTTACTGTTGATTTGGTAATTTTTACAATGAAGGAAACACGTATCGGGAGTACATACGACATAGCGATTGTGAATGTAACAGCTCTGAGGCGTCTTTCGCTTCGCTTCGCATCGCAGTGACAGTGAGCACCAACATGGCGGCTGTAAGACTAAAATCTGGCTTAAAACCCCCTCACGTCACAGCCCACAGTCTTCAACCAGACATATTAACACGCTCCTCCCCCTTCATTCCCATTCTTCAAAGCAAAGCGGTAAAAATAGTTGTGTCGCCATTATATATGACGAGCAACGGTACCCGCCCTAAGGGCGGGGCCTAGGAAGCCCTAAGGGCGGGGCTTCAATTAGGAGGCGCGATTTATTTTAGCATCCGTTAAATATCACACGCAAATCATCAAAATCTAAACAGTATTTTTAGAATTTCAATTTAAAAAACCACATCACTGTTCATATCGGAAAATATTATTCCATCGTGTTTCAAATCGTGATTAGTGATATCAACTGTTCGCTTTTCTTTAGGAAAAAAAATCGAATGATTTTGTACGGTACCTCTTCTTCAGATTAGAACTTCAGGATACACGACATTGCTGATAAAAGTTCCTTTTCTTTTCTCTCTTTGAAGCTCTTGGCAAACATTTTTATATTGTCACTGCTGCCAGCGACGCCATGGCATTATTAATAACATTCATTCTGTGGCGGACACAATGTCAGTGGGCAATAATTCCGCGCACCAGTGGGTGGCGCGAGTGTCCGGGCGTGTAAGCGCAGCTCGGGCCACGCCCGGAGCAAAGGCGTCACGAGGCGCAGGGTGGAACTGAGATACATGCCCCGCCTTTCGGCCGACCGGCCATGCCCGGGGGCAAGGCGTGGCCTCGGGACATATATGCGGGCTCGAAAGTCGAGCCCACCCAGTGTTTACGTGCGAGCTGTTATTAAAGTGTTTCAGTTTGTACAAAGCGTTGTGGCCTACCTTCTTGGCAAACGAACTGTGTGTGCACAGCACCACACTGGTGACCCCGACTGGTTCAGTCGTAGCTGACCCCTAAACGCGCCATGGCTACCAACGCTGTCGCCGTCGAACTCCCAGAGTTCTGGGAAGCGCAAGCCGACGTTTGGTTTGTGCAGGCCAAAGCTCAATTTCCAGCTCCGGGGCATCACGACGGACGACACCATGTACTACCACGTGGTCGCCGCCCTTGGGCCTGGCACTGCCGCCCACGTCGGGTGCATCCTTCGGCGCCCGCTGGGCGCCCACAAGTACGCGGCGCTCAAACGTCTTCTCCTCACCATGTTCGGGCTCACGGAGGTCAAACGCGCCAACCGCCTCCTGGGCCTTCCCGCCCTCGGCGACACACGACCATCCGTTAGGATGGATTTTATGTTGTCCCTTCTTGGAGACCAGCGCCCGGATTTCCTGTCCTGAGCGCTTTTCCTCCACCAGCTACCTGTGCAGGTGCGGCTCGCGATGGCCGGTTCGAACTTAACGGAACGCCGCGCCCTGGCCGGAGAGGCAGACAAATTTTTCGCAGCCTGCGACACGCGGTCGGTGTACGGTGCTGCCGTAGTGGATCCCGGTGCGGAGGGTACAGCGCCCCCTGCTTCCCTCGTGGCCGCTGCTACGCCCCGCCCACTACCACCGCCGCCACCACCACCGCCGCCGGCAGGGCCGGCGCGGCAGCCACCACCGCAAACCTGGTGCTACTATCATGCTAGGTTCAGCCGCAAGGCTAGAGTGTGCCGCCCGCCGTATTCTTTCGACGGGTCGGGAAACGACCGGGCCGGCACTCACTTGCGGCCATGAGCGTCGGCCATTCCGGCAGCCTCCTGTTCATCACAGACACCTCGTCTGGTCATCGTTTTCTGTGCAACACGGGAGCGCAGGTAAGCATCCTGCCTCCGCGTCCGACAAGCAAGCCGCGGGCCGGGGCCCCGCCTTGCTCGCTGCCAACGGAACACCCATCCACACATTCGGGAAGCGTTGCCTCTCGCTGTGGTTCGGAGGGCAGCGCTTCCAATGGTCTTTCATCACCGCCAGCATGCCAATGGCCCTGCTCAGTGCGGACTTCCTTTGTGCGAATGGGCTGTTGGTGGAAGTTAAGCGTCGACGCCTCGTCCAGGCCGAAAACTTCAGCTCGCTCGCTTGTTCACTGAGCGGCTCGTTGAGCAGCTCGCTGAGCGGCTCACCGAGCGGCTTACCAAGCGGCTTGCTGAGCGGTTCCGTCCCAGCGAAGTTAGTCTGTACGCTTCCGGCAGCGGACGAGTTTACCCGCCTCCTCGCCAGTTTCCCGGCGCTCACGCGGCCCAGCTTTTCGGCAGTGGCCATCAAACACGGGGTGGAGTACCATATCCCCACCGTCGGACCACCGGTCTACGCCTGGGCGCGCCGCCTCGACCCCACGAAGCTCGCCGTGGCGAAAGCGGAGTTCGCCACGCTGGAGCGGCTGGGCATCGTATGGCGCTCCAACAGCGCATGGGCCTCTCCTCTGTACATTGTGCCCAAGCCTGGCGGCGGATGGCGGCTGTGCGGTGACTACCGCCGGCTCAATGACGCCACCACCCCTGACCGCTACCCGGGCCCGCATATTCTGGGCTTTTCCGCCCGGTTGGCGAAAACGACCATTTCCTCCAAGGTGGACCTCATCCGGGGCTACCACCAGGTCCCTGTACAACCGGACGATGTACCAAAGACGGCCGTCATCACACTTTTCGGCCTCTTTGAGTTCTTGCGGATGCCCTTTGGGTTGAAAAATGCGGCCCAAGCGTTCCAGCGGCTCATGGACAGCATCTTGCGCGACTTGTCCTTCATCTTCATCTACCTGGACGACATCCTAGCCGCGAGCGCGTCCCGGGAGTAGTACCTGCTCCACCTCCGCACGCTCTTCAAACGCCTGGGCCAGCATGGCCTGATAATCAACCCCGCGAAGGGCTGTTTCAGCGTCACCGCCATCGACTTCTTGGGGGCACCGCATCACCAGGCACGGGGCCATCCCTTTACCGGCCAAGGTGGAGGCGGTCAGGAGTTTCCCGCGCCCCCGCACCATCAAGAGGCTCCAGGAATTCCTGGGCATGGTGAATTTTTATCACCGTTCCGTGCCCCGCGTCGCCCAGCTCTTGCGCCCCCTGCACGAGGCCCTCCGGGGGAAGCCATGCAAAGGTGACATAGCCTGGATGGAGCAAATGGCCGCGGCGTTTGTGGGCGCAAAGCTGGCCCTGGCCAATGCCACCATGCTTGCGCACCCGGCGCCCGATGCACCATTCGCCCTCACCACCGACGCTTCAGAATACGCGGTGGGCGCGGTGCACGAGCATTTGGTGAGTGGTGCTTGGCAGCCGCTGGCGTTTTTCAGCCGGCAGCTCCGCCCGCACAAACGCCGGTACAGCACCTTCGACCGCGAGCTGCTCGGGCTCCACCTGGCGGTCTGAAACTTCTGCCATCTTCTCGAGGACCGCCCGTTCACGGCCTTCGTCGATCACAAGCCCCTTGTTTTCGCAATGGCCAAGGTCGCCGAGCCATGGTCGGCCCGGCAGCAACATCACCTCTCTGCCGTGTCCGAGTACATGACGGACATCCGTCACATCGCGGGTAAGGACAACCCGGTGGCGGAATGCCTTTCCCGGTCCGTCGCACACGTGGTCCACCTCGGGATCGACTATGCCCTGATGGCGGCGGACCAGACCGCCGACCCCAACGTCCAGGCCTTGCGGACTGCCGTCACGGGCCTCCGTGTCACCGAGGTGCCGTTCGACATCGCGGGCACTGCCCTCTTGTGCGACGTCTCCCTCGGCCGGCCTCGCCCCATCGTGCCCCCTGGCTGGCAGCGCCCGGTTTTTGACGCCATCCACGGCTTGTCCCACCCGGGCACGAAGGCCTCCCAGAAGCTCGTCGCGGCGAAGTTCGTCTGGCATAGCCTCAGGAAAAACGTCCGCGAATGCGCGCTGGCATGGCGGAGTACGTGCCAGCGCACGAAAGTCCACCGCCACACCCAAGCCCTGTTGGCCCCATTTGCGGTGCCCGAACGTCGGTTCGACCACGTCCACGTCGATTTGGTGGGACCTCTGCCCCCCTCGCGGGGTTTCACCCACCTCCTCACCATGGTGGACCGCACCTCCCGGCGGTCGGAGGCCATGCCATTGGCAGCGACAGCTGCGGCTGACATCGCGCAAGCCTTCATCGCCACATGGGTTGCTCGGTTCGGCGCCCCCTTGGACATCTCGACCGACCACGGCCCCCATTTCACCTCAGAGCTCTGGGGAGCAGTGGCGCAAGGGCTCGGCGTCAAGGTGCACCGCACCACGGCTTACCACTCCCAGGCCAACGGCCTGTGCGAGCGCTTCCATCGCTCAATGAAGGCCGCGCTCCGGCACAGCCTCCGCGACGGCAGCTGGGCCGACAGGCTCCCCTGGGTCCTGCTGGGCCTCAGGACAGCGCCCAAGGACGACCTGCACGCGTCCTCGGCGGAGCTGGTTTTCGGGCAACCACTGCGTGTACCGGGCGAATTTATCCCCAACTCCACGGCCCCTTGGCCCGCGGCGCAACAGCGCTCCACCCTTCAGGAGACCGCCAGGAGGTTCGCCCCGGTGCCGACGGCACACCACGGTTGCCCGTCCTCCCACGTCGCCCCGGAGCTTCGCACGGCGGAGTACGTTTTTGTCAGGCACGACGCCCACTGGGCGCCGCTGCGGCCCCCATACGACGGGCCCTTCCGCGTGCTGGAGACCGTGGACAAGCATTTCACCGTGGACATCGGCGGTACTCCGGATCGTATCTCCGTGGACCGCCTCAAGCCGGCCCACCTCGATCTGGACCACCCCACGCAAGCAGCTCTGCCTCCGCGTCGAGGCCGCTGCCCGGCGGTCAGACCCCCGGCACCCCCAGCCCCGCCGTCCCGCTAACCCCTAGCCCTACACGCATCGCCAGGGGCGTTTCGGCCGGGTCATCCGGCTTCCCCGCAAGCTCACCCTTCAGGTGCGCGGGAATTCTGGGGGGGCGCGTGTGGCTGACACAATGTCAGTGGGCAATAATTCTGCGCACCAGTGGGTGGCGCGAGTGTCCGGGCATGGAAGCGCAGCTCGGGCCACGCCCGGAGCAAAGGCGTCACGAGGCGCAGGGTGGAACTGAGATACATGCCCCGCCTTTCGGCCGACCGGCCACCCCCGGGGGCAAGGCGTGGCCTCGGGACATATATGCGGGCTCGAAAGTCGAGCCCGCCCAGTGCTTACGTACGAGCTGTTATTAAAGTGTTTCAGTTTGTACAAAGCGTTGTGGCCTACCTTCTTGGCAAACGAACTGTGTGTGCACAGCACCACAATTCATTCATTTAATGATCATTAAAAATTATTCTTATGCTCATTAAACGTTCATTAAACGTTCATTAAACGATTACGAAAATAAAAACGAAAAACATTACGAAATTACGTTCACACCCTCACATCAAACACTACCGTGAACACAAAAGTCACAAACATCGTCACAAACGTTACGTTACGTAATTCAAACCGTGAACACATCGAATATTGGAGAGGCCATTGCGCAAACGATTTGTTTTCTCTGGTACGTGTTACTGGGCGGGTACAGTTGCTCGTAATTATAATGAGGCGTCTGGGGCGACCTTTTGAACTTTTGATATTTAGCGGGGAATCGGATGGAGGCAGAAGTTTTCCGTGACAATTTTTTTTTCACCAGTTTTTTTATCCAGCCCAGGTTCCCATTTTTTACACAGTGGTCCCAGCCCACCGGGCATTGCCCAAATGCCCTATGGCCAGTCCGCCCATGGCTCCAAGACCATCTCGCTCTCATCCTCTTGCTCTCATGACTGAGTGGTTCGTTCATTTGTTGGTGTCATCTTCTCAACAGGTTGACTGCCATTGATCTCCACATCTTTCTATCCTGTGCTGCCTTTACACATTCCACAAGGATCAACTGCAGATCTACTGTAGTCCGTTATATCCATTTTATCCTCTGCCTCTCTCTTCTACATTTTCCATCGATATTCCACTCCAATCTCTGGCTCTACCATCTGCTCTAATGATGTGACCGAAGTATTGTGTCTTTCTCCCTTTCATGTTATGCAAGAATTTTCTCTTTCTCCAGCCGTTTCTAGCACTTCTTCATTAATTTTCCCATCTGTGTAGAATATGCAGAACATTCTCCGATATGCCCACATCTCAACTGCATTCAGCTTGTCATTCGTCTCTGTATTTGTTGTTCATGTGTTCACTGCATATACTAGGTGAAGTGGTATACCAGGCAAAAATGTTTTAATTAAATTCCTTATCCTAAAAATCTGAAATTGCATGCACATGACCTATGACCCATTTGTATTGTGAGTTGTGAGTTGTGAGTTATTTGAAAAAAGTGCAAGGATGCCTATATTTTTGGCCACGGCTGCACATCAATGATTTGGATGGAGGAGATAAGAGCTGACTTTCTAAATTTGCAGATTGGTGGTTGAAGGGAGGTGGGGAGGTCATCAGATTCAGAAAGATCTTGTTGCTTCAATTGATTGGGTAAAATATTGGCAGATGCAACTCAACATCAGGAAATATTTTGGAGTGGAGTTATGGAAGAAACACACACACACAAGCACACACACACACACATATGTATAATCATATACATACACACACACACACACACACACACACACACACACACACTGACTGACACACACTGACATTTATTATTGTATATAAGCACAAATTTATGCTTTTTAGAACTTCATTTTGGGAAAAGCCCTGATTTTTGGCATCCTTCAGGAATGCATCTCCTATTTAAAACACTATTGTTAAGGGGAAAACTGTTTTCGCAAGATGCTGATTCGTGAAGCACCTGGTGTTATGTAAGTCATTTTTGTTTGAACAATTTGCCAACAAAATATAAACCCAAAATCAGTTACTGAAGATATTGGTAAATATTACGTACAATGCTTTTCAATACAAACAAGCGTTACGCCTCGGTCCCCCGTCGGGGAAGTGATGTGAGTTGACAAAATGGAAGACGCAGAAAACATGCTATGATATGATATTTCGCTCACAAGGTTCAGACATACATGGAGGCGGCCATCTTGGATTTTGAGATGGCACCCCAATTTTCAATAGCGTTCTTCCTTATGCCTAGATACACCCACACACCAGATTAGAAGTTGGTACTTCGCTTATTTTTCAAGATATTTCGCTCACAATGTTCAGACATATATATGGTGGCGGCCATCTTGGATTTTGACGTGGCGACCCAATTTACAATAGCTTTCTTCCTTATGCCTATATACACCCACACACCAAATTAGAAGTTGGTACTTCGCTTATTTTTCGAGATATTTCGCTCACAAGGTTCAGACATATATATGGTGGCGGCCATCTTGGATTTTGACGTGGCGACCCAATTTACAATAGCCTTCTTCCTTATGCCGAGATACACCCACACACCAAATTAGAAGTTGGTACTTCGCTTATTTTTCAAGATATTCATCTCACAAGGTTCAGACATACATGGCGGTGGCCATCTTGGATTTTGACGTGGGTTCCACCCACACACCAAATTCGAATGCGGTCCTTCGCTTACGCATGCACGCACGCACGCACGCACGCAGGCCCGCACGCACACACGCATGCCCGCACGCACGCACGGACGGACGGACGGACGGACACACGGACGGAGGGGAAAACCATAGTCCCCCTTTCGCTCCGCTGTGCGACGGGGGACAATAACATATTTCTCAATAAAATAACTTAAAATCAACTTTTCAAAGTTATAATTTACATCAATTATTTATATATTCGTTTGAAGGAACTGCGCTCCAACGCGAGTCGAAAGAATTGACGCGACCAAAGACGGAATTCGTCCGAGTTGCTTTATTGAAACCAAACAGCTCAGGTATTCTGACAAGCCCGTTTTTCGGGCAACAATATATATACACATTTATGTCGGGAAGTTTGCCCGGCAAAAGCTATACCGGGCATGCCCGGGTATCAAGGGCGAGCCTTGGAAAGGCGAGTCTGGACCTGCCCGGGCGTGTTTGGCTGCGGCCTGGCAAGTCGAGGCTGGGCGTGCCCGGGCGCTCTGGGCGAGCACTGGAAAGGCGATAGCGGGCATGCCCGGACGCTCTGGGCGAGCCCTGGAAAGGCGATAGCGGGCATGCCCGGACGCTCTGGGCGTGCCCTGGAAAGGCGATAGCGGGCATGCCCGGACGCTCTGGGCGAGCCCTGGAAAGGCGATAGCGGGCATGCCCGGACGCTCTGGGCGAGCCTTGGAAAGGCGAGAGCGGGCATGCCCGGGAAAGACGAGACCGGGCGTGCCCGGGAGGTTCGGGCGTGCCCGGGCACAGTGAGTCCGGGCATGCCCGGGAGAGGCGCGTCTGGCCGTGTTCTGGCCGGTGCAAGGCGATTATGTACATCCAGTGGTAACCGCTACACACGCCCCTCCAGAATCGACCTGCACCGGCAGGGTCAATTTAAGGGGGGTCCGGATGACCCGGCCGAAGCGACCCCTGGAGGGTCGTGGGGAGGGGTCTGACGTGGTGGTGGGTGGTCGAGCGGGGGGAACTGTGGACGGGGGGCGGCCTCGCCGCGGAGGAAGGGCCAACCGTGGTGGTCGGTCGACGTCCATGTGCGCCGGTTTGAGGCGGTCCACAGAAATCCGGTCCGGCCGGCCGCCGAAGTCGACGATGAAAGACTTGTCGCCCCGTCGCAGGACCCGCAAGGGCCCGTCGTACGGCAGCCGGAGTGGCCCCCGGTGCACGTCATGACGCACAAAGACGTACTCCGCTGTGCGAAACGCCGGGGGGACGTAGGACTGGGGGCCACCGTGGCGGGACGTCGGCACGGGGGCAAATCGTCGGGCGGCCTCCTGGAGGTCCGAGCGCTGGCGAGCGGCGGACCAGGGACCGGTAGCGTCAGGCACGAATTCGCCCGGGACGCGGAGTGGCTGGCCGTAGACGAGCTCGGCGGCGGACGCCTGGAGGTCTTCCTTGGGGGCCGTGCGAAGGCCCAAAAGGACCCACGGCAGCCGGTCGGCCCAACCGTCGTCCTGAAGGCCGGCCATGAGTGCGGCCTTCATGGAGCGGTGAAACCGCTCGCACAACCCATTGGCTTGGGGGTGGTAGGCCGTGGTGCAGTGCAGCGTGACCCCCAACGAACGGGCGACCGCGCCCCAAAGCTCAGACGTGAACTGTGGGCCGCGGTCGGACGAGATGTCCGCTGGTGCACCGAAGCGCGCGACCCAGGTGGCGATGAACGCCTGCGCCACGTCGGCGGTGGTGGTGGAGGTGAGGGGCACGGCCTCCGGCCACCTGGTGGTCCTGTCCACCATGGTGAGCAGGTGGGTGAACCCCCGCGAGGGGGGCAGGGGACCCACCAGGTCCACGTGGACGTGGTCGAAACGCCGTTCAGGCACGGCGAAAGGTGCCAGCGGGGCCTGGGTGTGGCGGTGGACCTTGGCTCGCTGGCAGGCCGTGCAGGCATTGGCCCAGTCGCGGATGTTTCGTCGAAGGCCGTGCCAGACGAAACGCGCCGACACCAGCTTCTGAGAAGCTTTCCGGCCCGGGTGAGAAAGGCCGTGGATGGAGGCGAAGATGCGGCGCTGCCAGGAAACGGGCACGATGGGGCGAGGCTGGCCCTGGGAGACGTCGCAGAGCAGGACGGTGCCCGCGAAGGGGATGTCGGCCAGGCGGAGGCCCGTGTCCGCCACGCGGAGTGCCTGCACCGAGGCGTCGGTGGTCTGGTCGGCCGCCATGAGCGTGAAGTCCACGCCGAGGTGGACCGCGTTCGCGCTGGCCCGCGAAAGGCAGTCGGCCATGGCGTTGTCTTTGCCGGCGACGTGCTGGATGTCCGTGGTGAACTCCGACACGGCGGAGAGGTGGCGCTGCTGGCGGGCCGACCACGGCTCCGTGACCTTAGCCATTGCGTAGACCAACGGCTTGTGGTCGACGAAAGCCGTGAACGGGCGGCCCTCCAGGAGGTGTCGGAAATGGCGAACGGCCAGGAATAGCCCGAGCAGCTCGCGGTCGAACGTGCTGTAGTTTAACTCGTTCGGCCGGAGTTGCCGGCTGAAAAAAGCGAGTGGCTGCCAAACCCCGTCCACCCATTGCTCATGGACGGCGCCCACCGCGTAGTTGGAGGCGTCCGTAGTGAGGGCGATGGGCGCGTTGAGCACCGGGTGAGCCAGCAGCGTTGCGTCGGCGAGGGCCCGTTTGGCACTGGCGAAGGCCGCGTCCATGGCCGTGGACCAAACAATGTCATGCTTGGCCGGCTTGCCCCGCAGGGCCTCGTAAAGGGGCCGCATGAGCTGAGCAGCGCGGGGCACGAATCGGTGATAAAAATTCACCATGCCGAGGAACTCTTGGAGGGCCTTGATGGAACGGGGGCGCGGGAACGTGGTGATGGCCTCGACCTTGGTCGGCAGCGGCACGGCCCCGGTCTTGGTGATGCGGTGGCCCAAAAAGTCAACGGTCGTCGCGCCGAAGTGGCATTTGACCGGGTTGACAATTAAGCCGTGCTCGCTGAGGCGACCGAACAGTGTTCGGCGGTGGAGGAGGTGCTCGGCACGAGACGTGCTGGCGACGAGGATGTCGTCCAGATAGACGAAAAGAAACGGCAGGTCGCGCAGCACGCCGTCCATCAAGCGCTGGAACGCCTGGGCCGCGTTCTTGAGGCCAAACGGCATCCGCAAAAATTCGAACAGGCCGAACGGCGTGATGACGGCCGTCTTCGGGACGTCGGCCGCCCGGACAGGTACCTGGTGGTAGCCCCGTATCAGGTCAATTTTCGAAAAGATGACCCGTCCCGCCAAACGGGCGGAAAAGTCCTGAATATGCGGGATCGGGTACCTGTCGGGGGTGGTAGCGTCATTGAGACGGCGGTAGTCGCCACACGGGCGCCATCCACCCCCCGGCTTTGGCACGATGTGCAGTGGCGAGGCCCACGCGCTATCGGAGCGCCGCACGATGCCGAGGTGCTCCAACGCGTCGAATTCGGCCTTTGCCACGGCGAGCTTGGCTGGGTCGAGGCGGCGGGCCCTGGCGTAGACCGGCGGGCCCGTAGTGGGTATGTGGTGCTCGATCCCGTGCCGCACCGCGACGGCCGAAAACGTCGGCCGCGTGAGGGCCGGGAATTCCACGAGCAGGCGAGCGAACTCGTTCGTTGCCGGGAGGGCGCACGCCAGTTCGGTCGGCGCGGAGCTGCTCATTGTGCACGCCAGGGAGCTGAAGGTCTCGGCGTGGACAAGGTGACGTCGTTTGACGTCGACCAGCAGCCCGTGCGCGCAGAGGAAGTCGGCGCCCAGCAAAGCCACGGGGACGCTGGCGGTAACAAAAGTCCATTGAAAGCGCTGGCTGCCGAAGCAGAGGGTGACGACGCATGGGCCGAAAGTGCGTATGGCCGAGCCATTAGCAGCGACCAAAGAGGGGCCGCAAACTGCGTCCAGCCTGTCCTGCTCGGAGGCAGGTATGACGCTCAGTTGGGCGCCGGTGTCGCACAGGAAACGCCGTCCAGACGCTTTGTCCCGAATAAACAGCAAGTTGCCCGAGTGGCCGGCGCTCATGGCTGGGAATGAACGCTGGCCCGGCCGTTTCCCGACCTGCCGAAAGTGCACGGGGGCCGGCACGTCCGAGCCTTGTGTCCGAACCTGGCGTGGTAATAACACCACGCCCGGTCAGGTGGAGGCCCCGGCCGTCGTGTCGGAAGCGGGCGGTGCGGCGTGGCGGCCGCCAGTTGCACCGGCAGTTCGGCCTCCAACCGCGCAGGGCGCTCGGGCGTCGTGGGCGTCGCCTCGGACGGCGGCGGGCTCCAGGTAACCGCGCCGATGTGCTGGCCCGCCGAGGAGATCTTATCGGCTTCCCTGGCGAGGGCGCGGGAATCCGTGATCAACGTGCCAGCCAGGGCGAGGCGTACCGGGTTAGGCAGCTGACGGAGGAACAGCTCCCGGAACAGGAATGCCGGAGAGTGCTCGCCGAGCAACGAGAGCATATAGTCCATGCGCTCGGACGGGCGCATGTCGCCGAGCTCGGGCAGGTCAAGCAGGCGCCGTGCGCGTGCTGCCGGTGAGAGGGCGAAAGCGCCGAGGAGGAGCGTCTTCAGTGCGTCGTATTTGTCAGCAGCCGGCGGGTGCTGGAGGAGGCTCAAGGCGCGGGCCGCGGTGGCGGAGCCGAGCGCCGCCACAACATGGTGGAAGCGGGTGTCGTCCGCGGTGATGCCTCGCAGGGCGAACTGGGAGTCCGCCTGGGTGAACCAAACAGCCGCGTGAGTCTCCCAGAAGGTAGGCAGTTTAAGCGTCACTGCCGTATCCATGTCGGTAGGTCACCAATGAAGGAACTGCGCTCCAACGCGAGTCGAAAGAATTGACGCGACCAAAGACGGAATTCGTCCGAGTTGCTTTATTGAAACCAAACAGCTCAGGTATTCTGACAAGCCCGTTTTTCGGGCAACAATATATATATACACATTTATGTCGGGAAGTTTGCCCGGCAAAAGCTATACCGGGCATGCCCGGGTATCAAGGGCGAGCCTTGGAAAGGCGAGTCTGGACCTGCCCGGGCGTGTTTGGCTGCGGCCTGGCAAGTCGAGGCTGGGCGTGCCCGGGCGCTCTGGGCGAGCACTGGAAAGGCGATAGCGGGCATGCCCGGACGCTCTGGGCGAGCCATGGAAAGGCGATAGCGGGCATGCCCGGACGCTCTGGGCGAGCCCTGGAAAGGCGATAGCGGGCATGCCCGGACGCTCTGGGCGAGCCCTGGAAAGGCGAGAGCGGGCATGCCCGGACGCTCTGGGCGAGCCCTGGAAAGGCGATAGCGGGCATGCCCGGACGCTCTGGGCGAGCCCGGGAAAGACGAGACCGGGCGTGCCCGGGAGGTTCGGGCGTGCCCGGGAACAGTGAGTCCGGGCATGCCCGGGAGAGGCGCGTCTGGCCGTGTTCTGGCCGGTGCAAGGCGATTATGTACATCCAGCGGTAACCGCTACACGTTCATGTTTCAAATATCATATTGTTTCACAATAATAACTAGAACGACACTCGGTGGAGTGCAAACCTCCGCCCGGCTGAACAGTTTGCCATGTACTGTATATCCCACTGCTAGACCAGATCTGGATTCAGACCTGAACCAAAGTCTAATCGGCTGGTTCTCATCACTTACCCAACTCATCCACCTAGTTTTGTCACAATTCATCCATAACCTTTTGAAATATCATGCGATGTATAGTTTTTGCCCGATCACTCGATGGTGAAGAATCACTTAAACAATCTCGGATCCAGATATTCCCCAAAATCTAATCATTTCGTACTTGTCACACACCCAACATCTCCAGCACATTTCGTCCGAATCTGTCCAAAACTTTATGAGATATTGTGTTCACAGAACGAAACAGAAACAGACAGGTGTGAAAACACAACCTCCATACACCTTCGGTAGCAGAGGTAATAATAGTGACGTAATTGAATCGTTTCCACTCGTTCAAGAACCCAGCTTTGTCAGTCTTACTTTTCCATCTTGAATAAACATTTCCAACTCGACCCAACCTCACTGAAGAGGTTTGATACTCATGGAGAGAATAAATATTGGTCTCGTGACGTCATTTGAATCAGTTATGTTAAAGATTCCAATTCAATGCTGTCTTGTGAAAACTCCTTTCAACAGGATTGGACACTTTATATAATTAACAAATTTCTCCCATAATCTATATAAATAAAACACAGTTTGTGTGTGTGTGTGTGTGTGTGTGTGAGTGTATGTTACCTATAGACTCCTAAACGGAGAGGTGCAAGTACTATATTTTTGGCATAGACATGGCCATTGGGCCTGGGAAGGACATGGCCCACCTAAAAATGACCTCCGATGATGAGATCCATATTTTTTATTCATATTTAACTTAGCGCATTTCAGCGAGGAACATAATACACTGATCTCAGTCTGTGCCAGAGCAGCTCGCTGATTCGCTCAGAGCGATCACGTGATGTTCCATCCTCGCCGCCAGACTCCATGCTGCCTGCTATACTATAGATCAGTGGCTATACTCCCACGCAGGCTGCATTGGGATTATGTGGGGATTATCAGCGGCAGCCCCGTCACCAGCGTCTGAAGAATGAAGTTTGGACGTACGAGCCAGGCCAGGCTGCCAAGTTCAAGTTGCCTGATACCCTGCCCGTTTACACTCTCTGCGAATGTACGGGGGTCGAGGCTCCTGTGTGTGTGTGGGGGGGAGGGAGGGGGGTCTGTACAAGGTTTGTCTGAGGCCGAGTTTTTTTTCTTTCAGCTTTAGATCTATATTTTTAGCCATAACTTAGCGCATTTCCGATTGGGTTCTGAACATTACAGCCTCTGCCTCTGCCACAGCTTAGAGCGATCACGTGACAATTTTCAAGTTTGCAAGGAAGAAGGCACTAGACCCCAGCCCCACATATACATCACTGCCTGCGCTATCAATTTGCATGTTATCGGTTATATTTTATGACTCGCTCAGGATCTTCGTCAGGCTCGCGAGCGAGTTAGCCTATCACCTGGGAGAATGAGGCCACGTTGGCCACGCCCACGACGTGGCATCAGCAAGACGTCGATTGTTTGATTGCAGAGTCATTCAGGATCTTCATCTGGCTCGTGAGCGAGTTAGGTTACCACGTGTAAACATAAACGTAAAAGTGAAAAAAAATTGAATTTGTCTATGAGCTCACACATGGAAGACTGACTGTGATAAAGGCAATGCCACCTAAGAAAAGAAATTTGTCGCGTTCAACCTCCAGAGCAAGGAAAATCGCTGATCGGAGACTCCATGAAACCGATGAAGATACTTTTCACCGTCGACAAGCCAATCAAGAACGTGTCTCCAGCTTCAGACAGCGAGAGACAGAAGATGAGAGAGAGGCACGTCTAAACGCCAATCAACAACGTGTAGCGAGGGCCAGACAGCGAGAGACAGAAAATGAGAGAGTGGCATGTCTAAACGCCAATCAACAACGTGTGGCCCGGGCCAGACAGCGAGAGACAGCAGATGAGACAGAGGCACGTCTAAACGCCAATCAACAATGTGTGGCGAGGGCCAGACAGCGAGAGACAGAAGATGAGAGAGAGGCACGTCTAAACGCCAATCAACAACGTCTGGCGAGGGCCAGACAGTGAGAGACAGAAGATGAGAGAGCGGAACGTCTAAACGCCAATCAACAACGTCTGGCGAGGGCCAGACAGCGAGAGACAGAAGATGAGAGAGAGGCACGTCTAAACGCCAATCACCAACGTCTGGCGAGGGCCAGACAGCGAGAGACAGAAGATGAGAGAGAGGCACGTCTAAACGCCAATCAACAAAGTGTGGTGAGGGCCAGACAGCGAGAGACAGAAAATGAGAGAGCGGCACGTCTAAACGCCAATCAACAACGTGTGGCGAGGGCCAGACAGCGAGAGACAGAAGATGAGAGAGAGGCACGTCTAAACGCCAATCAACAACGTCTGGCGAGGGCCAGACAGCGAGAGACAGAAGATGAGACAGAGGCACGTCTAAACGCCAATCAACAACGTGTAGCGAGGGCCAGACAGCGAGAGACAGAAGATGAGAGAGACGCACGTCTAAACGCCAATCAACAATGTGTGGCGAGGGCCAGACAGCGAGAGACAGAAAATGAGACAGAGGCACGTCTAAACGCCAATCAACAACGTGTGGTGAGAGCCAGACAGCGAGAGACAGAAGATGAGAGAGAGGCATGTGTAAACGCCAATCAACAATGTGTGGCAAGGGCCAGACAGCAAGAGACAGAAGATGAGACATAGGCACGTCTAAACACCAATGAACAACGTGTAGCGAGGACCAGACAGCGAGAGACAGAAGATGAGACAGAGGCACGTCTAAATGCCAATCAACAATGTGTGGCGAGGGCCAGACAGCGAGAGACAGAAGATGAGACAGAGGCACGTCTAAACGCCAATCAACAACGTGTAGCGAGGGCCAGACAGCAGGAGACAGAAGAACAGCGCCAAAAACGACTCAACAACTGGCAACCATCAGGCAGATGGCAACCGGCCATTGCATGGGAGAAGGCTGCATGCAGTTACAATCCGAACACTGACTACTCCTCAAAGGTTGATATCGGCTCCATGTCGTTCACCTGTCAGTTTTGCCATGCCTTGAAATGGAAGGGCCTTCTGCCTTTTGCCTTTTGCCATGCCAAATAAATCAAACAATTCCGGAAGTGTACAAAGTTGGTGGTACGGCTTCTTCTTCTTCCTGATCAGCCTCACAATATATATATATATTTTTTGTATACTGAATCGAGGCTCGTGAAAGAGCTAACATTTACTTCACAAACAAATCAACCAGACAAACAAAATATATAAAAAGAGGGAGCGGAAGACAAGATGGGGAGAGAAGGGGAAGCACACAAACACAACATTTGAGAGCAGTGAGATGTGTGGGAGGGAGAGGGCTTGGGGGGAGGAGGCGTGGGAAGGGAGGAGGGGGGGGGGGTGGGAGAAGTATAAAACAACAAGGACACCAAGGACTTCCAGGACAGAAGTTGGTATTTCAAAAAAGTGGAATTGGGGTGAAATTAGCGGGGGTAGAAAAGATCAAGATTTTGGATGGGGGCAGATAAGAGATGGTGGTGAACAGCTGTTTTAAAGACCTGGAGGGTGGAGTGGGATTGAAGAGAGTGAGGGAGTTTGTTCCAGAGGCGGGAGAAAAGATGAATGAAGGAGTGAAGGTGAGCAGAGAGTCTTGATTTTGGCAGTTTAACCATAAGAGGGTTGCAGGCAGATCTTGTGCGACCTGTAGGAATATTTGCGGGACAGAGCCCAGAGAGAGCTGGGGGGGGGGGGGCAAGGCCAGAGAGGAGTCGGTAGAAGACGGAAAGACCACCAACCTGCCTGCGGTGAGTGAGTGAGAGGCCCTTGGAGTTAGCTTCATCGCGGGAGATTCCAATGATTCTGAATGCTTTGGTTTCAACAGCGTGAAGACGAGCTAGGTGTGAGGCAGGAGCACCAGCCCAGAGGCGAGAGCAATATTCCAATGAGCTGCGGATGAAAGCCTTGTATGTGGTGAGGAGCTCAGGTGTGCCAAGGAAGGACTTCGCACGACGGAGGATGCCCAGTCGGCGACTGGCTTTGGAGGCCAGATTTGAAATGTGGTTTTCCCAGAAAAGATCATGGCAGATAGTGAGACCCAAATACTTGAGTGACAGAACTTCTTGGAGAGGATTATTCATAAAGTGGATGGGAGGGTTGTCCAGTCGGTCTTTTCGGAGAGACATCGTAAGAGTGTGAGATTTGTCAGGATTGAAAGACATGTTCCACTTGTTTGCTCAGTCTGTGATTTTGTCCAGGTCTGCAGAGAGTGAGGAGGCTGCAGACTGCCGATCTGAGGGATGAAGAATGGAGCGACAGAGAGTAGAGTCATCAGCAAAGAGATAGAGAGGATTTTCAAGAGAGTCAGAGAGATCATTGATGAAGACCAGAAAAAGCACAGGGCCCAGAACACTGCCTTGGGGAACTCCAGCCTGAACAGGAAGAGGAGATGAGAGAAACCCATTCAGGGCCACACGTTGACTACGACTCGAGAGGAAGTCCGCCAGCCATGCGTGGAGATTTCCATGGATACCAAAAGAGGAGAATTTGGTGAGCAGAGCAGGGTGCCAGACCGTATCGAAGGCACGTGATATGTCAAGGGAGACAGCTCTAATTTCCTGTTTGGCATTGAGGACCTCGATCCATTGTTACTCAGAGATGGCACTTACCTCAGAAATGTGATGAACGCCACATTCACCCCATTCACCCACCAACATATATATGAACCCCTTTCCTCTCCTGCCTCCCCCCCCTTCCCTTCCCCCCCCCACCCCTCCCCCTCCCCCTCCCTCCTCCTCCCCCATCTGGCAACACCGGGTACTTCAGCTAGTATTACAATATCTCAACTAGAACGCCACTCAATAGAGCGCATACTCCCGCCGTGGGTCAAGTTGGAATAGTACGATTTTACAAAAGTTTGAGGGAGTAGTTCAGTGACAACACAAGACAAGACAACACAAGACAGACACTGCACAGATATATATTTAGAATATATAGAAGATAATGTAAAAAAAAAAACAAGGCAATTTCACTTATATTTTCGGATTCAGCGTTCAATTCTATATAAGTCAGTGTATTTTGAGGCATGTGTGACTTCAAATAAAATTGTAAGCCAAGGAAAACGTTCGTTTCATTCCTTATGGATACAACATGTAAAACTGGCCCAAACGTGAAAACAAAACTCGCTCATTTTAAGTCGTACAAGCTAATGCGACCACTCATTCTTCTGGGAAGAATCCCGTGCACATGCTTGTCACACTTATAACTCGCCTAAGTATTTATAAGTTCATCAAATACCGACACCGCGATTGACATTCGCTGAGGTAAATGTTGATATTGTGGTGCTGTGCATGCACGACTCAATTGCCAGAAAGGTAGGCCACAACGCGTGGATACAAACGAAAGCACTTTAATACAAGCTCGCACATCAGCACTGGGCAGGCTTGACCTTAGAGCCCGCATATATATCCCGAGGCCACGCCTTGCCCCGGGGCGTGGCCGAACGGCCGAAAGGCGGTGCATGTATTTCAGTTCCACGCCCGGACGCTCGCGCCACCCACTGGTGCGCGGAATTATTGACCGTTGTGCCCGCCACATGCGCCCCCCCCAGAATTCCCGTGCACCTGAAGGGTGAGCTTGGGGGAAGCTGGATGACCCGGCCGAAACGCCCCCTGGCGATGCGTGCAGGGCTGGGGGGTACCGGGACGGCGGGGCTGGGGGGTGCCGGGGGCCTGACCGCCAGGGGGTGGCCTCGACGCGGAGGCAGAGCTGCTTGCGGGGGGTGGTCCAGATCGAGGTGGGCCGGCTTGAGGCGGTCCACGGAGATACGATCCGGGGCACCGCCGATGTCCACGGTGAAATGTTTGTCCCCGGTCTCCAGCACGCGGAAGGGCCCGTCGTACGGGGGCCGCAGCGGTGCCCGGTGGGCGTCGTGCCCGACGAAAACGTACTCCGCCGTGCGAAGCTCCGGGGCGACGTGGGAGGACGGGCAACCGTGGTGTGCCGTCGGCACCGGGGCGAACCTCCTGGCGGTCTCCTGCAGGGTGGAGCGCTGCTGCGCCGCGGACCAAGGAGCCGTGGAGTCGGGGATAAATTCGCCCGGCACCCGCAGCGGTTGTCCGAAGACCAGCTCCGTCGAGGACGCATGCAGGTCGTCCTGAGGCCCAGCAGGACCCAGGGGAGCCTGTCGGCCCAGCTGCCGTCGCGGAGGCTGGCCCGGACCGCGGCCTTCATCGAGCGATGAAAGTGCTCGCACAGGCCGTTGGCCTGGGGGTGGTGGGACGTGGTGCAGTGCAGTTTGACGCCGAGTCCTTGTGCCACTGCTCCCCAGAGCTCCGAGGTGAACTGTGGGCCGCGGTCGGAAAAGATGTCTGAGGGGGCACCGAACCGGGCAACCCACGTGGCGATGAAGGCTTGTGCGACGTCAGCCGCAGTCGTCGCCGCCAATGGCACGGCCTCCGGCCACCGGGTGGTGCGGTCCACCAGGGTGAGGAGGTGGGTGAACCCCCGTGAGGGGGGCAGAGGTCCCACCAAGTCGACGTGGACGTGGTCGAACCGACGCTCGGGCACCGTAAACGGGGCCAACGGGGCCTGGGTGTGGCGGTGGACCTTTGCGCGCTGGCACGCGAGGCACGTCCTGGCCCAGTCGCGGACGTTCTTCCTAAGGCCATGCCAGACGAACTTCGCCGCGACGAGTTTCTGGGAGGCCTTCATGCCCAGGTGGGACATGCCGTGGATGGCGTCGAAAACCGGGCGCTGCCAGCCAGCGGGCACGATGGGGCGAGGCCGGCCGAGGGAGACGTTGCACAAGAGAGCCGTGCCCGCGATGTCGAATGGCACCTCGGTGACGCGGAGGCCCGTGACGGCGGTCCGCAAGGCCTGGACATCGGGGTCGGCGGTCTGGTCCTCCACCATCCGGGCATAGTCGATCCCGAGGTGGACCGCCTGTGCGATGGACCGGGAAAGGCAATCTGCCACCGGGTTGTCTCTACCCACGACGTGACGGATGTCCGTCGTGTACATGGACACGGCAGAGAGGTGACGTTGCTGCCGGGCCGACTATGGCTCGGCGACCTTGGCCATCGCGAACACAAGGGGCTTGTGGTCGACGAAAGCCGTGAACGGGCGACCCTCGAGCAGATGGCGGAAGTGTCGGACCGCCAGGTGGAGCCCGAGCAGCTCGCCGTCGAAGGTGCTGTAGCGGCGTTCGTGCGGGCGAAGCTGCCGGCTAAAAAACGCCAGCGGCTGCCAAGCACCACACACCCACTGCTCTTGCACCGCGCCCACCGCGTAGTCCGACGCGTCGGTGGTGAGGGCGATTGGTGCATCGGGCGCCGGGTGCGCCAGCATGGTGGCGTTGGCCAAGGCCAGCTTTGCGCCCGCAAACGCCACGGCCATCGGCTCCGACCAGGCGATGTCACCTTTGCCTGGCTTTCCTCAGAGGGCCTCATGCAGGGGGCGCAGGAGCTGGGCGATGCGGGGCACGGAGCGGTTTGTAAAAATTGACCATGCCCAGGAATTCCTGGAGCCCCTTGATCGTGCGGGGGCGCGGGAAACTCCGGACTGCCTCCACCTTGGCCGGTAAAGGAATGGCCCCGTGCCTGGTGATGCGGTGCCCCAAGAAGTCGATGGCGGTGACGCCGAAACGGCACTTCGCGGGGTTGATGATCAGGCCATGCTGGCCCAGGCGTTCAAAGAGCATGCAGAGGTGGAGCAGGTGCTCCTCCCGGGACGCGCTCGCGACTAGGATGTCGTCCAGGTAGACATAGATGAAAGGTAAGTCGCGCAAGACGCTGTCCATGGGCCGCTGGAACGTCTGGGCCACATTCTTCAACCCAAAATGCATCCGCAGGAACTCAAAGAGGCCGAAAGGGGTGATGACGGCCGTCTTTGGGACATCGTCCGGTTGTACGGGGACCTGGTGGTAGCCCCGGATGAGGTCCACCTTGGAGAACACGGTCGTGTTTGCCAACCGGGCGGAAAAGTCTTGGATATGCGGGACCGGGTACCGGTCAGGGGTGGTGGCATCGTTGAGCCGGCGGTAGTCACCGCACAGCCGCCATCTGCCGCCGGGCTTCGGAACAATGTGCAGAGGAGAGGCCCAAGCGCTGTTGGAGCGCCGTATGATACACAGCCGTTCCAGCGTGGCGAACTCCGCTTTCGCCACGGCGAGCTTCGTGGTGTCGAGGCGGCGCGCCCGGGCGTAGACCGGTGGGCTGCCGGTGGGGATATGGTGCTCCACCCCATGCTTGACGGCCACCGCTGAAAAGGTGGGCCGCGTGAGTGCCGGGAAACTGGCGAGGAGGTGAGTAAACTCGTCCGCTGCCGGAAGCGTACAAACTAATCTCGCCGGGACGGAACCATTCAGCAAGCCGCTTGGCAAGCCGCTCGGTGAGCCGCTCAGCGAGCTGCTCAACGAGCCGCTCAGCGAACAAGCGAGTGAGCTGAAGGTTTCGGCCTGGATGAGACGTCGACGCTTAACGTCCACCAACAGCCCATGCACACAAAGAAAGTCCGCATCGAGCAGGGCCATTGGCACGCTGGCGGTGACGAACGACCATTGGAAACGCTGCCCTCCGAACCGCAGTGAGAGGCAACGCTTCCCGAATGTGTGGATGGGTGTTCCGTTGGCGGCATGCAAAGCGGGGCCCCGGCCCGCCGCTTGATTGTCGGACGCGGAGGCAGGGAGGACGCTTACCTGCGCTCCCGTGTCGCATAGAAAACGACGACCAGACGAGGTGTCCATGATGAACAGGAGGCTGCCGGAATGGCCGACGCTCATGGCCGCAAGTGAGCGCTGGCCCGGTCATTTCCCGACCCGTCCAAAGAGCATGGCGGGCGGCACGTTCTAGCCTTGCGGCCGAACCTGGCGTGATAGTAGCACCAGGTTTGCGGCGGTGGCGGCCGCGTCGGCCGTGCCGGCGGCGGGGGTGGTGGCGGCGGTGGTAATGGGCGGGGCATAGCAGCGGCCACGAGGGAAGCCGGGGGCGCTGTAGCCTCCGCACCGGGATCCACTACGGCAGCACCGTAAACCGACCGCGTGTCGCAGGCCGCGAAAAATTTGTCGGCCTCTCCGGCCAGGGCACGGGGTTCCGTGATTTTGGAACCGGCCAGCGCGAGGCGCACCTGTACAGGTAGCTGGCGGAGGAAAAGTGCTCGGAACAAGAAATCCGGGCGCTGGTCTCCAAGCAGGGACAGCATGAAATCCATCCAAACGGATGGTCATGTGTCGCCGAGGGCGGGAAGGTCCAGGAGGCGGTCGGCACGTTCGACCTCCGTGAGCCCGAACGTGGCGAGGAGGAGACGTTTGAGTGCCTCGTACTTGTGGTCGCCTGGCGGGCGCCGAAGGATGGACACGATGCGGGCGGCAGTGCCGGGCCCGAGGGCGGCGACCACGTGGTAGTACGGGGTCTCGTCCGCCGTGATGCCCCGGAGTTGGAATTGAGCTTCGGCTTGCACAAACCAAACGTCGGCTTGCGCTTCCCAGAACTCCGGGAGTTTGATGGCGACGGCGTTGATAGCCATGGCGCGTTCGGGGGTCAGCAACGGCTGAACCAGTGGGGTCACCAGTGTGGTGCTGTGCACACACGACTCGATTGCCAGAAAGGTAGGCCACAACGCGTGGATACAAATGAAAGCACTTTAATACAAGCTCGCACATCAGCACTGGGCGGGCTCGACCTTAGAGCCCGCATATATATCCCAAGGCCATGCCTTGCCCCCGGGCGTGGCCGAACGGCCGAAAGGCGGGGCATGTATTTCAGTTCCACGCCCAGACCCACTGGTGCGCGGAATTATTGACCGTTGTGCCCGCCACAATATCTCTGCTGAGGTAAAAAAATAAAAAATAAAAAAACAGTTTTAAAGCATTATACGTATCAAACGATACATTTTATGAAACGGGGAAACGTAATACACACGTTGTTGCTTTTAAAATGACAGAATATGTCTTTATTAGAAAGAAAAAAAAAAGAAACCTGAAGACGACGCTCCTAACAAAATACACCGCTCTAACGCATAACCACGAGTTTAAACTACATTTCCAACAAATATGAAAACTATTTTCATATCACAATGTTAAATATAGAATATATAGAAGATAATGTTAAAAAAAAGAGCCCTGTCTTCCAATGGTAAACAATCCTTCAAAAAATTCGTGGATCCGGAATAATCCCCTGAACGTCACCAAAAACGAATCATTTCTTCCTTATCCCAAGGGCAATCATCCCACCAACTTTCATCCAAATCTGTTCAGAACTTTTCCAGATATCTTGTTCACAAACACACGAACAAACGAACACACACATGCACACACACCCACACACACACACACACACGGACACGATCGAATGCATTACTTCCTGACGGGAGTAACTAGAACGGCACTCAGTAAAGCGCATACTCCCGCCGTGGATTTAGTTGGAATAATACAGACAAGACCTGGACCCAAGACCTGCAGACCTGGACAAAATCACAGACTGGGCAAACAAGTGCCACATGTCTTTCAATCCTGACAAATCTCACACTCTTACGATGTCTCTCCGAAAAGACCGACTGGACAACCCTCCCATCTACTTTCTGAATAATCCTCTCCAAGAAATTGTGTCACTTAAGTTTTTGGGTCTCACTTTCTGTCATGATCTTTCCTGGGAAAACCATATTTTCCAAGCTGGCCTCCAAAGCCAGTCGCCGACTGGGCATCCTCCGTCCTGTGAAGTCCTTCCTTGGCACACCTGAGCTCCTCACCACACACAAGGCTTTCATCCGCAGCTCATTGGAGTACTGCTCTCCCCTCTGGGCTGGTGCTCCTGCCTCACACCTAGCTCGTCTTCACGCTGTTGAAACCAAAGCGTTCAGAATCATTGGAATCTCCCGCGATGACGCTATCTCCGAGGGCCTTTCACTTACTCACCTCAGGCAGGTTGGTGGTCTTTCCGTCTTCTACCGACTCCTCTCCGGCCTTGCTCCCCCAGCTCTCTCTGGGCTCTGTCCCCCAAATATTCCTACAGGTCGCACAAGATCTGCCTGCAACCCTCTTATGGTTAAACTGCCAAAATCAAGACTTTCTGCTCACCTTCACTCCTTCATTCCTCTTTTCTCCAACCTCTGGAACAAACTCCCTCACTCTCTTCAATCCCACTCCTCCCTCCAGGTCTTTAAAACGGATGTTCACCACCATCTCTTATCTTCCCGAATCCAAAACCTTGATCTTTTCTACCCCCGCTAATTTCACCCCAAATCCACTTTTTTGAGGTGCCGACTTCTTTCCTGGAAGTCCTTGGTGTCCTTGTGTTTTATACCTATGCTGCCTCCCCCCAGGCCCTCTCCCTCCCACACATCTCCCAATGTCCCTGCTCTCAAATGTTGTGTTTGTGTGCTTCCTCCCCTTCTCTCCACATCTTGTCGACCGCTCCCCTTTTTATATACTTTGTTTGCTTGTTTGTTTGATTTGTTTGTTTGATAAATGTTAGCTCTTTCACGAGCTAACTCGACTCTGTATACAAAAAAAATGAAAAAACAAAAATCCCACTCCTCCCTCCAGGTCTTTAAAACAGCTGTCGACCACCATCTCTTATCTTCCCCCTTCCAAAACTTTGATCATTTCTACCCCCGTTAATTCACTCCATATCCACTTTTTTAAAATACCGACTTCTTTCCTGGAAGTCCTTGGTGTCTTTGTGTTTTATACTTCTCTCCCCCTCCCCCCCTCCTCCCTTCTCACGCCTCCTCCCTCCGAGCCCTCTCCCTCCCACAGATCTCCCGATGTCCCTGCTCTCAAATGTTGTGTTTGTGTGCTTCCCCATCTCTCCCCATCTTGTCTACCGCTCCCCTTATTTTGTGTTTTATGTGTCTGTTTGATTTTCTTGTGTGATTAATGTTAGCTCTTTCAAGAGCCTCCATCTTGTATACAAAAAAAATAAAACCGAGCCCTGGACAAAATCTACGACAAGAGAGGAAGTCCGCCGATTTTGATATATCTCGGAATTAGAGGAGAAAAACATCATCTATCTATAATTCCAGTAATCTCTGTGTGTTTGTTTGTTTGTACGTTTGTACGTTTGTTTGTCTGTGACCGCTGTTTCTCGACAACCAAGGGTCCGATATACTTTAAACTTGCCAGGTATATTGCTGGGGACCCGAGGATGTGCCTTTTCAAGGTTTCATATTAATCGGACAATTACTTACCGAGCTATGTCCAAAAAACGATTCAACCAATCAGAGAGCAGCGAGCTATCGCGTGTGCCGAACGTGGCGAACACACTCTGCCTCGGATGGCACATTTGAGAGCGTATTCATTTATTTCCCGTCGGCAAACTATGTTGGCGCTATGTTGGCGTTAAACGATGTTTTAAAACTAATTAAAACCCCGGGGGGATTGTCACTGTACTCGCAAGCCGTTCGCCGTTCGCTTTGGCGTTGCGAATGGACCAAAACATTTCATGCACCAAACCATTTCATGTAAAGCGTTCGCCGTTCGCTTTGGCGTTGCGAATGAACCAAAACATTTCATTCACCAAACCATTTCATGTAAATAGAGGGGGGGATATAATTTTAGATATAGATATAGTACGGGCATGCCCTAGTCTATCTATAATTCCAGTAATCTCTGTGTGTTTGTTTGTACGTTTGTACGTTTGTTTGTCTGTGACCGCTGTTTCTCGACAACCACGGGTCCGATATACTTTAAACTTGCCAGGTATATTGCTGGGGACCCGAGGATGTGCCTTTTCAAGGTTTCATATTAATCGGACAAGTAGTTACCGAGCTATGTCCAAAAAACGATTCGACCAATCAGAGAGCAGCGAGCTACCGAGCTATGGCGATTTAGCCGTTCGCCGTTCGCTTTGGCTTTGCGAATGGACCAAACCATTTCATGTAAATAGAGGGGGGGGGGGGGTTCTACCGTACTCGCAAGCCGTTCGCTTTGGCTTTGCGAATGGACCAAACCATTTCATGTAAATAGAGGGGGGGGATATAATTTTAAATATATATATAGTACGGGCATGCCCTAGTATTAAGAATAAGAATAAAAGCTTTAATTCAATAAAACAGAAAAAAATTCCCAAAGAATTCCCCCAATAAATTCCTGGATCCGGAATAATATCCTGAGTTTCAAGAAAAACGAATAAATTCTTCCTTATCCCAAGGGCAATCATCCCACCAACATTCATGCAAATCCGTTCAGAACCTTTCCAGATATCTTGTTCACAAACACACGAATACACACACGCACACACGAACATACGGACACACATGCGCGCACACACACACACACACACACACACACACACACACACACACGCACACCCACACACACACGGACACGATCGAATGCATTACTCCCTGGCGTGAGTAACTAGAACACCACTCAGTCGAGCGCATACCCCCGCCATGGGTCAAGTTGGAATAATACGTTTTGTTTAACATCCCATCTCCCCAAAACAATAAATGAAAAAGAAAGTAGGCCCTAACAGTCAAATAATTTATTTTGATATATCTCGGAATTAGAGGAGAAAAACATCATATTAAGATTAAGAATAAAAGCTTTAATTCAGTAAAACAGAAAAATTGTTCCAAAAAAATCACCAAAAAAATTCCTGGATCTGGAATTATATCCTGAGCTTCACCAAAAACTAATCATTTCTTCCTTATCGCAAGGGCAATCATCCCACCAACTTTCATCCAAATCCGTTCACAACTTTTCCAGATATCTTGTTCACAAACACACGAACACACGAACACACATTCGGACATGCACACGGACGGACACGATCGAATGCATTACTCCCTGGCGGGAGTAATGATGTCTACTTGTACAAATTTGTCAAATATGTAACGCACTTCAATATTATAAAAGAGCATTTAAGCGATATGAATGTCACAAGTTCTCAAACAGCAAATACAGCTTTGCATCCTCGTGGGTATATCAACACTAACAGCGTTTACTGATTTAAAAGCGAAGAGTTGTCTGATAATTCACTTTCACAATGTGAGATGGGTGGAAATGGATGCAATGTCCTGGTGTTTGCTCAGATTTAATTTAATTTTGTTCATTCACATGATTAGATTTGCCTGTTTGTTTTGGTGTTTAAGTCTCATTGACTGTTTCGCTGTTCCCTTGTTTCTCATGTCAAATCATTTGGTTCATTATCCACTCTGGTGCTTTCCCTTTCCACATTCACTTCTCGGTATTGAAAACAAATTCGGTCTCCCAGAAACGGTTGGGTTATTTAGACTTTGGCAAAGCATCACGAAGATTGTTGTAATTTAAGGTAAAGTCATATATACCTGAACACAGTTGAAACGAGGGAAACACACCAACAGAAAGTTAAAGGAACACAACAGAGGGACATTTGAAGGAAAAACGACCGAGGGGAAGAAACTTCTACATGAAAGCATCTGAGCTCATAAAAATGGACGATTTACACCTGTAACATGAATGAACTCAGGAGTGCAACACTTTATCTCTCCTTTCTTCAAACTCCAACACTGAAGTAGAAACAATTTCACAGAGTTATTTGTTTTTCATTAATTTTACAGATATTGGTTCTTCATTGTTGTTTTTTCGTATGTAGCCTGTAGCTGCTGGTTGCATCATTTTTTCTTGTTTTTGGTCGCACCGTTGTGCCTCCGATGCAGTGCCCCTGTTACCATAAAGTTGTGACTCATTTTGACGACCTCGGAAAGATCACGGGCTGATTCAACCCGCTTTGTTTTATTTCAACGGGACGACAGGGGCTCAAATTCAAGACCCAAAGATCCAAAGACATCAACCTTAACCTTGAAGCCAACACCAGGCTGGTTCTTCATTAATTTTAGTTGTTAATTTTACAGAAAGTAATTTTACAGAGTTGTTGGTTCTTCATTACGGTATTTCCTTGAAACTGTTTCTATAATTGTTCATTTCTACCTGTGTACATTGGTGCTTCTCCTTTTTTTCCGGTGTTTCTTCTTCTCTTTTTCCAGAAGCTCTTGAAATTTGTCGATTTTATGTTTTATTGATCCGGGACGTTTGAAACATCAAATCTGTTCAATATCCATAAATGCTTTATCCATTTGAGTTTTAATGTTTGAGACTAGTAAAACGTCGTCATTTCCACAATCAGCACCTGGTAAGGTTCCAACAATCCAACATTTTAAACAAGTTTCAACAATCCGACTCCGTCTGTTTTGAATCATGATATTGTCAATATAGATTTTCTTTTGACCCTTTGTTGAAGTCTAAATAAGTTACAAATCTGTATTTCTACTGCTATATATTTGAATGCGACAATTATTCTCACCATGTGGGATTGGCCAGGGAACGCTTTTGTTTTGTTTTGGTCCATTCTTTCACAAATGGGATGGTCAGACCTGACATTTGACTGAGGGTGATAGGACTTTGTAATTTGTTCAGGTGTTATCGATAACTCACCAACTCTTCGTGAAAGACACGATGACATCTTCCACCTCCATCAATGACCAGTGCTGGTGAATTTCTCCTCCGACATTAAAGCCGTGTGTTCATACCTCTTGGGCATCTTGGCTTTCCTCGTAACCCTCCCAAATAGAACACAAAATTACCTTTGTATCCACCATAGGATATCCCTTTGTGAAATATAAAAACCTTTGTGAAATATAAAAACATAACCACACCCTCTCTCCCTCATGCAGTGATTTATTATTTTGTTCGACATTTAATTTTGCTGGTACTGCATGCACCAAAAATACCACTTGAGTGACAAATTTGTTTCAAATGAGATGCGATATTAAATGATTTCGAGCCCAAGAAAATATCTTTCAGAAGAAGCATTTTATCGGTGTATGCACAGATTGTATCCACATTGATGGTGCAGCACAGACCTAACTGGATGGTTATAAATATGAATGTGTATAACAAATCTGCTTTGGAGGATAAAGTAATTTGTGTGCCTATTAACACCATCATTTGGCTACTTTGTACAAACTCACACTTCATAACAAAAACCTTTTGAACAAAATGAGCAGGAAGATTATGAATTCGTTTTTTTCTGGAGACACAAAAGTGATTGTATTTATAAGTTGCGTTTCTTTCATCCGAGAGAAGTTTATCTGATTTTGTTCAGAAAGAATCAACCACAAACCAAAAAATTAAACTTAAATGTCTTACTATGTTTTTTAAGTTAGAACATAAATTCATTTGCTATCTAAAGTTTTCAGAGTAAATGTTTCAAAAATTTTAATAAGAAACAAAGAAAAATTGTATTCCAATGGTGTTTTTTGTTTTGTACGAAATGAATATGTAGATTTTTATTCATCAGACACACAATTAAGTTGCTTCAAAACAGATGATTATGAATCAGGATAATTATGCCAGGAGATGATTTTTATTCCAAAATATTCGCACATTTGTGAATCGCGTGAGGCTGTGGCGGATCTCTGCGGTTCGCAGTCCATAGATAATTGGATTGGCGAGAGGCTGAACCAGATAGAACAAGGAATCACTCACGTGTTGTAAATATTGTGGGAAATAGTTTGTGGACGACATTCGCAAGGAAATCAAAGCAAAAACAATGGAGAAAATAAAGAGTGAAAGTACCAAGCAGTGAGTGACACATGTGTGCAGGGCTTTCCTGTTCCCCTTTGAAGATGGTCCAGAATGTAGGCATACATACAAGATGCGGGTGTATGTGAAAACGACCACGACGATGAGAGCGACAGTGGTGAGAGAAGTACATGCAATCCCATATAAACTGTTTATGGTGAAATCTTCACATGAAAGTTTAGCCACAGCCATGTGAATACAACCTACCTTGTGAATCTCTGGATATTTGCAAAATGTTCGTCCAATCAATAACACAACATAAATACCAATAAGCAGAGATGACCAGCAAACGGTGAGCAACATCACTTTGTGAGCTCTGCTGTTGGTGAGCAGGACATTGTAGCGAAGAGGATGACAAACTGCCAGGTAGCGGTCTATGGCCATGATGCTGAGTATGTAAGATTGCATTGCGGCAGTGAATGAAACAAAGAAGAGTTGAATAAAACAGGCAGGTTTTGTAATCATGTTATTTTCACTGATGCTGTACATCAGACGAGGCGTTATTGTTGTACAACCAACAATATCCATTGTCATTAAATGAGCGAGGAATATGTAGACCGGTTTGTGCAGCTTTTTTCGACAGAGAATGATCAATATGAGAATCAGGTTCAGTGTGATCGTGACGAGGTAGATGACGAAGAAAACACCAAAAGCCCATGGTCTGATGCTTGCTGGCTCGTGGAAGATGGGGGTGAGGAGGAACACGTTGGGTGGCAATGATTGATTTCCTTCAAACATGATGTCCTCCATCAATCCTGTACCTGGTGATAAAAGGGCAAATTACACCGATTAATACATCATGAAAATGTTCCACCTTACACTTCACCAAAATAAAAAAAACATTTAGATTTCTGGACCATGCATCTGTATCATTGGTTTCCTTTTTTCAATGAACTTTGTCTGAACATCACAATAATTAATTTTTATCACGATAAAATAATAATTTCAAAAGTAAATATTGACTCCAACATACGACATTTTGCTTACCTTGTACGGTGTTCTTTAAGATCAAACTACTTGCAATTTAATCATTTATATAGATCGTGGAAGAGGGTTTAAAATACAATCACCACAAGAAATAAATGTCACCGGAGAGCATCATTGTAAACATATTGATTCCCTTCAGGGACTTCAAATTTGTCGTCATCAGGGACATGAACAATATCCTCAGGTGCAGGGAAGGACATCAACTTTCCATCTTTTTGAAGTGTTAGCCAATTCTGAAACATAAATCTTTGGTTGAAGTTAAAATTGGAATACATATTTATTTCTGTACCAATATTTATGATTCTTTATTATACGTCAAAAGTTCAATGTATTCTTTCAAACAGCTCTTTATAGGTATTACAGCAATCTCATCGATAAACGACTTGAACAGATTGTTAAGAATAGAAATGTGAAATGAAAATGCAAAAATATGTATAGATGGTAAAATACACAGAAGTCTTATGAATGTTCTTGAGCACAATTTACTATCTTTTGACTGTTTCACTGACAGTTTGTTGCACTTGATGTTCTTGGGTTCTGTTTCTGGGTCAGAGCTTGTTCATTTGTTGGGTCTTCCCTCTTTCGTTGACACTTTTTAAAGCTAAGAATACCACTCCGGTTGGTTATGTCTGTTTTTCTGTTATTGTTTCATGCTCTGTTTTTATTTGTGTGTTGAATCCATTCCCCAGTCTCATCCATACATTTGTGGTGTGGATTGGATAATTCGACTTTGCTCCTCGATGTGCTTGTTGTTTACCTAACTGGATTGGAAACTGCCTTCCTGATGTTACGTGCTCCTCCCCAAACCCCGGTCACGGTGTACCTCCGAGCCCCGAGAGGAGTCACGGCAGAAAGATGTGTTATTCTGTGTGTCAAAGATCAATGGTGAAACCACACCAATTGTTACCAACACACAAGTATTGCATTAAAGTCACACAAGAATAACAACACAAAAGCAATAGTAATCAATTGTACAACCAATATATCATTGCTATGATGGTACCATCAGTTTCGCACAATATAACTCACTGTGCTCCAAGTGAGCGAAAATAACATTCCCAATGTCTCTTTCCCGGCTTCAAGCCAAAGTCGATCCACGCTCCGGTGATCGTCAGAACGATGTCGTATCGAGACCAGAATCCCATTCGTTTGACAGTCACACTGCCAAAGATGGGCAAAGGTATCCTCAAGAGGCGACGGGGAAATCACACCTTCAGGTATGGACGTTCAACAGCTCCCAATCGGCGAACCGCAAATTCCCACTCAAAATCAACGTTACACATGCAAACCAGGTTAATGTCTGGATGCAGTTAAATGGTTGAAGCGAGGTGAAAAGCCTGGAGCGATGCGAAAATGGGCGCGAGGCAAAATGGCCAATGGGCCCGTTCTCGAGGCGTAACAACTCTGTCGCAGGAATCCCTTTCCCAGGAAACCCAAAGTTCACTCGTGACCCCCGATCGCCAGCGTTTTCTCAAGACCTCAAAGCAGCTCGGCTTTCTTGTCCGACCTCTCTTGCTCCACCTTCTCTTCCTCTTCCTCTTCGTCCAGTTCCTGATCTGGTTTCCGAATTCTTTTAAAACATTAATTTTTTTTTACCTTTTGTAAACAGTTATCTCCATCTCACTTAAACGATAACAACAATAGCACATGGAACCAAAAATGTATACAGTGGATGAGAACCACAACAACGGAAGTGACGAATCCATAACACTGATGGGAAGCAAAGAGTAGTCTGAATGGTAGTATGATACAGTATGTTACCTCAGGGAACAATTCCAAGACCGTTGTTATTCATAATCTGCATCAATGATTTCGATAGTGGGGTTCAGAGTCGACTTTCTGAATTTGCAGATTGGGAAGGCGTGGGATGTTTATCAGATTCAGGAAGATCTTGTTACCTCCATTGATTCGGCAAAATATTGGCAGATGCAATATAACATCAGGAAATGTAGGGTGCATAGGTTGGATAAGAATAAACAAGCATTCTGAGTATTGCGCTGCAATACATGGCCCCTACCGGCAGTCTGTCATCCGGAAAACTGTTGGGGAAATTTCCAAAGTTCAAAGTGCCATAACTTTGTCAAAAATGATCGAAACGTCGTGAAGTTGGAACTTGATCTGTAACTTATCATGGGGAAACCATGCACCAAGTTTGAAATGATTAGCATTAAGAGTTTAGACAAAAAGTCCGGAAAACTGTTCTTTGCGTGACGGACGGACAGACTGACAGATTGACAGACTGACAGACGGAGGGACGGAGTGCAAACCTATAGGGTCCTCAGGGTGTACACCGGTAGGGGACTAATAAAATATGGACAGCATAGTGGTGCAAAGTGCAGTCCCAGTGTGTGTGTTGATCGAAATGTTTTGGGAGTTATTTATTTTACACTTGGGCAAAGGCTCGTGGGTTGGCGTGGTTTACACTTGGGTTGATCTTTGGCCTATGTTGACCTTTTGGCCGATGTTGACATCCAAAATAGTTGGTGGTTGAATTCAGTTCGCTGATATGACAACAGTTTTCAAATTTCAAGTCAAACAGATGAAAATTGAGGATTTTATAAATTTCAAAAAAGTTGTTGCCCTTTGGCCTATGTTGACCTTTTTGGCCTATGTTGACCTTAAAATTAGTTGGTGCATGGTTTCAGTATGCTGATATGCAAATCCCATTCAGATTTCAAGTCAATCGGAAGAAAATGGACAATTTTAGAAATTTGGCCTATGTTGACCTTTTGGCCTATTTTGATCTCAACAATAGTTGGTGATTGAATTCAGTTGACGGATATGAAAATCCTATTCAAATTTAAAGTCAATCGGATGAAAATTGAGGATTTTAGAAATCTGGCTTTTGTTGACCTTTTGGCCTATTTTGATCTCAATAATTGTTGGTGATTGAATTCAGTTGACGGATATGAAAATACTATTCAAATTTAAAGTCAATCGGATGAAAATTGAGGATTTTAGAAATTTGAAATGGTTGTTGACGTTTGGCCTTTGTTGACCTCAAAATTAGTTTGTTCTTGGGTTCAGTTGGTTGATATGCCAATCATATTCAGATTTCAAGTCAAATGGATGAAAATTGAGGATTTTCGAAATTTGAAAAAAGGGATTTGGCCTATGGTGACCTTTTTGCGAATGCTGATCTCAAAAATAGTTGGTGGTTGAATTCTGTTCGCTGATATGAAAATCCCATGCAAATTCCAAGTCAATCAAATGAAAATTGAGGATTTTAGAAATTTCAAATGGTTGTTGACCTTTGGCCTGTGTTGACCTTTTGGCCAAGTTGATCTCCACAATAGTTGGTGGTTGAATTCAGTAAGCTGATATGAAAATCCGATTCAAATTTCAAGTCAATCGGATGAAAATTTAGGATTTTAGAAATTTGAAAAAAGTGGTTGACCTTTGGCCTATGTTGACCTTTTGGCCAATGCTGATCTCAAAAATAGTTGTTGGTTGAATTCAGTTTGCTGATATGTAAATGTCATTCAAATTTCAAGTGAATCGGATTAAAATAGTGGATTTTAGAAATTTTTGATTTTTGTTGAATTTTTGGCCAATGGTGATATCAAAAATACAGACTTGGCATTTAATATGGAATTTTTTTTTGTGGGGGTGAACTTACTTTTCAAGATGTCTTAGAACCAAAAGTTCATTGGAATTATGTTGAAATTATTCTAGATTTTGTTAACGTGACCTTTAAAAGAAACAAAAACCACATTTGACATTTCTAAACAAATAAATTGATCCTTGAAAGTGATGTAAACTGATATCGAACTCAATTCATGGACAGTGCTGTGTTAAACTTCTGTACGTTTTCCAGAAGTGTCTCTTTATTTTTCACATTAGCCAATTAATTTTTTTACAAAAACAAAAGTTAAATTACGACTGGGATTACGGACAGTAAAATTACAGTTCAGTACTTCGTGTAACCCCCACGAGCATTCAGGAGAGCACGTACACGTTGAGGCATGCTGTTCACGAGATTTGCCAAGGTTTGGACAGGAATCGCTTGCCATGCAGTGACAATAGACTGCTGCAATTCACGCACAGAGGTCGGCTGCTGGTCCAAGTGGTCGATTTGACGCGTTAATTCTGCCCACAAGTTCTCTATCGGATTCATATCCGGGGACATGGCAGGCCACTCCATATGCTCTACACCGCGGTCAGCAAGAAAGTGTTGGATCATGCGAGCACGATGAGGCCGCGCATTGTCATCTTGGAAGACAAAGTTTCCTCAAAAGGCTGCACGAGCAAATGGAAGCAATGTTTCTTCCAGAATGGCCCTGTACTTGAACTGGTTCAGGTTTCCATTCAGAACAACCAGGTCAGTTTTGCCCCCTGCATGAAAAGCAGCCCAAACGGTCACCCCACCACCTCCAGCTTGGACTCTTGGCACTATACAATCTTTGTTGTAGGCTTCATGCACTTGTCTGCACACTTGGACATGGCCATCTTGACGATAGACCAGAAATCTAGACTCGTCACTGAAGATCACGTGATTCCAGTGTCCTGGCTGCCATTGACTGTGCTCGCTGGCCCATTGCAATCGGCGCTGGCGGTGTTGTCTGGTCAGGCATGGCTTTCTCAGCGGACGCCTGGCATGATAGCCTGCGTGAACCAGTCGTTGGTTGACTAACCTTCTGGATTCAGGCACATTTGTCAGTTGCTGCCACTCAGCCCTAAGCCGATTAGCTGACTTGGTACGGCCATTGCGGACTAACCGGTGCAGCTGGCGATCATCCCTCCTTATGGTTCTGCGGGGACGTCCTGGCCTCGGTATTGGAGTAGGGACACCCCTCTGAGCATTTCGTTTCAGGATCTTTGACACCTGACCTTGAGTGATGCCATACTGCCGAGCAACAGCACGCTGTTTCATGCCGTAATTTCGTAAAGCCACCACTCCATGACAAACAGCATTGTCGAGTTGACGGACCATCTCCAGAGGAAGCGGCAATAACTTTTGGAGACGTGCAGCGGTTGTTTTCCACTAATACAGAACGCAACAACCCTTGTATACCCGACTGTGAAGCCAATCATCAAATGCACCTGTCCGAAAATTTTGCCACGCCACCTGTGATATAATCCTGTTGTTCACTTCTTGCTGCGACAGACAATCAGTGACATGGTTCTTTTAACAAATAAATCACCAAAGTGTAAAAGAAACTCACCAGATTGATATACTGAGTTAAGAAAGTAAACTCAAGTCAAGAAAAAAAAAATATTCCATATTAAATGCCATGTCTGTAGTTGGTGGTTGAAATCAGTTTGCTGATATGTAAATCCCATTTAAATTTCAAGTGAATCAGATGAAAATTGAGGATTTAAAATTTTTTAAATTGTTTGTGACCTTTGGCCTATGATAACCTTTTGGCCGATGCTGATCTTACAAATAGTTGGTGGTTGAATTCATTCAGCTGATATGAAAATCCTATTCAGATTTCAAGTCAATCGGCTAATAATTGAGGATTTTATGAAATTCCAAAAAAGCAGTTGACCTTTGGCATATGTTGAATTTATGACCAATATTAATCTCAAAAATAGTTGGTGGATGAATTCAATTAACTAGTATGAAAAGCCTATTCAAATTTCAAGTCAATCGGATGTAACTTGAAGATTTTAGAAATTCAAAAAAAGTGGTTGACCTTTGGCCTATGTTGACCTTAACCCGACAGAATAACCAAACCAACCCGCATTACCAAAACACCCACCATAACCAAACCACCCTGCATATTAATAAAACCATCCTGCATAACTAAAACACCCTGCATAACTAAAACTTTATGCATAACCGCACAGAGGTTGAAAATCCTCTCTATCTCTTTGCTGACGACTCTACTCTCTGTCGCTCCATTCCTCATCCCTCAGATCGGCAGTCTGCAGCCTCCTCACTCTCTGCAGACCTGGACCAAATCACAGACTGGGCAAACAAATGGAACATGTCTTTCAATCCTGATAAATCTCACACTCTTACGATGTCTCTCCGAAAAGACCGACTGGAAAACCCTCCCATCCACTTTCTGAATAATCCTCTCCAAGAAGTTCTGTCACTCAAGCTTTTGGGTCTCACTATTTGCCATGATCTTTCCTGGGAAAACCACATTTCAAATCTGGCCTCCAAAGCCAGTCGCCGACTGGGCATCCTCCGTCGTGCGAAGTCCTTCCTTGGCACACCTGAGCTCCTCACCACATACAAGGCTTTCATCCGCAGCTCTATGGAATACTGCTCTCCCCTCTGGTCTGGTGCTCCTGCCTCACACCTAGCCCGTCTTCACGCTGTTGAAACCAAAGCGTTCAGAATCATTGGAATCTCCCGCAATGAAGCTAACTCCAAGGGCCTTTCACTCACTCACCGCAGGCAGGTTGGTGGTCTTTCCGTCTTCTACCGACTCCTCTCTGGCCTTGCCCCCCCCCCCCAGCCCTCTCTGGGCTCTGTCCCCCAAATATTCCTACAGGTCGCACAAGATCTGCCTGCAACCCTCTTATGGTTAAACTGCCAAAATCAAGACTTTCTGCTCACCTTCACTCCTTCATTCCTTCATTCCTCTTTTCTCCCACCTCTGGAACAAACTCCCTCACTCTCTTCAATCCCACTGCACCCTCCAGGTCTTTAAAACAGCTGTTCACCACCATCTCTTATCCTCCCCCATCCAAAACCTTGATCTTTTCTACCCCTGCTAATTTCGGTCCCCTTGTGTTTTATACCTCTCCCCCCCGCCCTCCCCCTCCCACGCCTCCTGCCCCCAAGCCCTCTCCCTCCCACACTTCTCCCTGCTCTCAAATGTTGTGGTTGTGTGCTTCCCCTTCTATCCCCATCTTGTCTTCCGCTCCCTCTTTTTGTGTGTTTTGTTTGTCTGGTTGATTTGTTTGTGAAATAAATGTTAGCTCTTTCACGAGCCTCGATTCAGTATACAAAAAAAACCAAAAAAAAAAAAAAAACCAAACCACGCTGCATAACCAAAAAACCCTGCATCAACAAAATACCCTGTGTAATCAAACTAAGCCCAACAAAGCCTCGACACAGGAACGTTTTTTGGAAGCAACGACACTGTGCAACAAATCTGGCACGATGATGATGATGATGACGATGACGTTGATGATGATGATGACGATGACGTTGATGATGATGATGATGACGATGACGTTGATGATGATGACGATGATGATATCGATGATGATGACGATAATGATAATGATGATAACGGTGTCAATGACGATAATGATATCGATGATGATGACGGAGACAATGATGATTATGGTGATAATGATGAGGATGATCCCCTCACACATACGTCTCATTCGTACATCGTGAATAGATGGCCCTGAATGCGCATGCGAAGTCCCATTGAAGTATCCCAATCGCCACTCCCATCCCTCTTTTTCATCACCACCTGAGGTTGTTCCGAAATGACCATTAATGGTTCATGAGGTCGTTGTTCAAAACGAAATGATCATAAGGTCGTTGTTCAAAACGGTTGCATATCCAAGGAAGGTTGAAGCAGCCCATGATAAACACCACAGTGGTCCACATGATGGCGTTCACAGTCTGTGTGTGAACGGGTCACCATGGCAACATGCAAACGCATCTGTTGGGGTTCCCACCTTATGACATTACACTCTGCTGTGCACAACGACTTGATATATTATTTATTTGCAAACTTTTTATTAGTTATTTTTTTATTAAATATTTGAGCATTTTTGACGTAAATACCAATGTGATATTTTGACATAAGCAAATTTCGATATTTTAAAAATACATTCCATCTAACAAGACAGGTCAGACAGAGTTCATCATGGATCGAGTTAATGTCCATATTACAGTGCACACAGGAAGTAGATTCACTTATTCATCTTTACATTTCCAAGAACCACAATAGACAATTTATCTCCTTCTCGAAAGCAACATTACGTCATCAGTATATCAGCAAATCTTGATCAAAACTCTGGAAGTTGAGAATTTCAGAAAATAAACTTAGTCCTGTGGAGACTTTTGAGATGGTGAGAGGACATCTTGAAGATAATGACCTGCCCAAGACAAGTTTAAGATGATCATGTAAAGCCCAGGAGTTTCAGAGAGCTAATAGGTTTTATATGATAATGTAAGGTCCAGGAGTTTCTGAGGGTATGTATGTAGGTTTTAGATGATAATGTAAGGCCGAGGAGTTTATAATCTGCTCGTCTTTCTGGAAGGATAAAGTGATAATTTGAGATGTCGTTGCATTAAAAACATGTTAATGGGAGATGACCCGTTGGATATTTTTTGTGGATTGACAAAGAGGATTGTTGCTGCATCCTATCTGGCCTCAGGCTGAGGACGTATCCTGCACAGCATGGAGTCATCTGCAAACATTGAGGACATGTGATCACCTGCATAACCAATACACCCTGCATAATAACGGAAACACCCTGCATAACCAAATCACCCTGCATAACCAAAACATCCTGCATAACCAAAACACCCAACCAAACCACACTACATAAACAAAACACCCTGCATAATAACCAAAGCACTTGACAAAACGAAACCACCCTGCATAATAACCAAATCATCCTGCATAATTAAAACACCCTCCATAATCAAGGCACCCTGCATAACCAAATCACCCTGTGAAATATCCAAAACACACTGCATAAACAAAACACCCTGCATAACAACCAAAGCACACTGATTAACCAAAACAATCACCAAAACCAAACCACCCTGCATATCCAAAAACCCTGCATAACCAAACCATCCTGCATAATAACCAAACCACTCTGCAAAACCAAACCACCCTGCATAATAATCAAACCACTCTGCAAAACCAAAACACCCTGCACAATAAACAAACCACTCTGCAAAACCAAAACACCCTGCACAACAAACAAACCACTCTGCAAAACCAAACCACCCTGCATAATAATCAAATCACCCTGGATAACCAAAAACCCTGCATAACTAAACCACCCTGCATAATAACCAAACCACCTTGCATAATACCCAAGGGGAGCCACGTACCTCCGAACACCGAGGGGAGCCACGGCAGAAAAATATGTTATTCTGTGTCAGTAATCAATGGTGAAACCACACCAATGATTATAAACGAACAAATGTTGTATTAAAAATCACACTCAAGAATAACGGTGCAACCAATAGCAATCAAAGTGCACTCAATATATCTTAAGATGGTACCATCAGCTAAAGTAAGATAACTCACTGCGCTCCCAGTGAATGAAAAAGAACACTCCTCAATGTCTCTATAACTCAAAGATAATCCCCTCCTGCGAGTAGTGATGAGGCGAAGATGCGATGAGGCGAGTAATGAGGCACAGGCAAAGTGTGGACAGTCACGTGGTCCAAACCAACAGCAAACTGGCGGTGAAAAGGGAAATCCCAAAGGTGCGAACCAGACGTGCACATTCACAGATCAATCAGCGAACCGCAGCGTAATCTTCAAATGCCGCTTTTGCGCACACACATCCCCTGCAGACGACCGGAGGGTGAGAAAAGCTGACGTGGAGCAAAACCTTTTTCGGTGAACGAAGCGCGAGGTTCAAAATGGCCGACGGCTCTTACTTGAGTCGAAGCGCCCAAGCGAGGATCCTTCAGAATATCAACACCTAAACCTGACTACGCAGATTTCTCAATCCCAGCGATAATACCTATCGCAGGATGTCCTTTCAAGTAACTCAAAATTCCCTCGCGACCTTCCTTAGACAACGCTCGCTACGGAGTTCGACGTCACGCGTCTTGTCCGACTTTTCTCGCCATGCCTCTTCTTCCTCCCTCTCGTCATCTTCCGGTTCGGTTTCCTGTATCATTTTAAAGTTAACCTTTTTAACTTTTGATAACTGTTCATGAACAATAAACCTTTTGAAGATAATAATAGTACCTAATATCAGAAATATGTCAAGTGGGTGAAAACCACAACAACGGAAGTGACGAATCCATAACACTTCCACCCCTCAAGAAAGAAAGTTTGAACACCGCGAAAACTTTCTTTGCAGGCACTCTCTTTAAACAAACAAACGTAAACTCACAACCAAATCATCAATTCCTGTGAGCAACAATAATCAATATTTCCCAAAAATAAAGTGACAAAATTTCACACAACCCCCAGAGATTTCCAAAGTTAATTCACTTTGGACAAAGCGTCAGCAACGACAGTGTCCCTGCCCTTCACATGTTCAATTTCCCAGTTGGACTCCTGCAAAGCCAAACTCCATCTCATCACCCTCTGATTTTACTTTTCGTTTCTTTTGAATGAAGGTTAAGGGGTTGTGATCAAAAACCCAAAGGCCAGCAAATCTATAGTACTTTTCCCGGGAGGCCGAGCTGAAAGCCAGGTTCCATGGTGGTTGGGTGGTGAGGCCTGGAAGTATTCACGACATGGACGCCTTGAGGAACGTGGAGTTCACGGTTAGTCCGTGCAGAAGTTCACTAAATGGACGCCTTTAGGAACGTGGCGTTCACGGTTAATCCGTGTAGGAATTTTGGCTCGGCTGCTCCGCAGCATTCAGTTCTTCCACTCTTTCTAACTTTCGTAAATAATCACGGATGGATGGCTTGTCACTGTTGTCACGTGAATAGCGGTCTCCTTCTCGGCCACTACCCTGATAATCATTCCTTTGGGAGCTGCCGTAACTCTGGGAGCCTCCATAGTAATATCGAATGCGGCCACCACCAAAACTACCGCCACGGTTTCCTCTTCTGCAGCCCCCTCGATGCCTACGGCCTGCCTTCTCTATGGCTCTGGTCCGACCATCCAAATCCTTGCCATTCCAATCCTTCTCTGCCTCTTTGGCGTCCTTTGTGTTTTCAAACGTGACAAAGCCAAACACTCTTGACTTTTGCGTTTCCCTGTCTTTTACCAGCCGCACTTCCAAAAGCGGTCCATATTTGCTGAAGACAGAAGTCAGAACTTCTTCCTTTGTTTTGAAGTTCAGTCCACCAACAAATAACTTGCCAAATTTGCCACCATCCCTGACTGGTGTGGTGTTATTTTCCCTACTGGGCTTTTTAACAACCATCGGGTTACCAGAAACTTGACCACCAGCCAAATAATTCCCGATAACAAAAGATTCTCCCTCTACAGGAAGAGTGGCTTGTAAACCTACGGTGACTGGTCCTGACACCAAATCAGACTCTAAATGGATGACATGAAGTGGAGCTTTAACACAGCCACCAACCCCCTGTAAACGAACACTAACACCAGTTGCCGTCTTTTCGGACAATGGCAAAATGCCTTCAAGCATCAAAGATTGATGTGCTCCTGTGTCCCTCAATACCCTAACCGGTTTCTGGTTAGTCGAGTCTCCATCCAATGACACAAACCCCTCTGAAATAAATGGTTGGTAACCCTTTTGAGGGCGATTTCTCACATTTGCCATTGCATTCGGAGTTGTACTGTTGGAACCCATCTGTGGATCGGTCCCATCGGCCGATGGGTCTGACCCATCTGTGGATGCACGAGAAATGACAATGCAGACCCATCGGCCGATGGGTCTGCGCCATCTGCGGATGTGTTGTTCACCTTGAAGGAATGTGTATGCATCAATGGTGGATGAGTTAACCTAACCCTAACCCTAACCCTAACCCTAACCCTAATCATTAGCACCTGCCACTCTCTACCCTGCCACCATTCCCCTCCGCCATTATCAGAAGAACACCTAATGTTTTGTATGAATGTTGAGTATGTTATGTAAAGCTTTACTAAAACTGCCATGTATCTGTTAATTACAAAATGTATTGACAAAATGTATAAATAGATGGGTAGAAATAGATAATAAAACATTTAAAAATCATGTCTGTTAAATTCCTACCACATGTAATTCCAATGACTGTGTACCTGATTGAAGAGCACCATTCTGTCAACACATTCCTTCAAGGTGAACAACACATCCGCGGATGGCGCAGACCCATCGGCCGATGGGTCTGCATTGTAATTTCTCGTGCATCCACAGATGGGTCAGACCCATCGGCCGATGGGACCGATCCACAGATGGGTTCCAACAGTACTAGTCTGACTCCGCTCCTGATTTTGCCTTTCCATAGCATAACATCAGGACATCAAGTGTCCAGGTTTCTTGCAAAAAGCGCAAGTAGGCCCGGCGGAGAAACTCGTGGTTTGTCTCGAGCCCCCCGCAGGATAAGTCTGCCTTGCAACTGTTGCCTTCTGATTTCTAGAAGTCGTGGTATCAGAGTGGTCCTCATAGTCATCTCGAGGCCGCCCCCATGAATTTTCGTTCTCCGCCCCTGATGTACTCCCCTGGCTGAGTCTAGGCGAAAAGTTAGGTTTGTGGAACCCCATCCTGTGCGTTAAGGCACAGTCATCTGCGATGGTTGCTGCCTCGTACAACTTTGGTACCTTCCTCTCATCCAGATGTACTTTAATGTCCGCGTGGACACACTGTTGGAATTCCTCCACCAGGATCAATTGTCGCAATAGTTCGAAGTCTTTCCCAACCCCTTTTGAATCACACCACCGATCAAACATGGTTTCTTTCATTCTGGCAAACTCCACATGGGTCTCACTCTCCCTCTTCCTGGCATTCCGGAATTTTTGCCGGTAAGCTTCAGGGATCAATTCATTGGCTTTGAGAATGGTTTTCTTCACTATCTCATAATCTGCACATTGGTCAAACGGTAAAGCCGAATAAATATCTTGAGCTTTACCCACCAGAACACTTTGCACTAACATAGTCCAGGACCCCACAGGCCATTTTAGCATTCGAGCCACTTTCTCAAAGTGTAAAAAAAAATTTGGCTACCTCCTTTTCATGGTAAAGTGGAACCAGCCTCACATGTTTGCCAACATCCCAGGTTTTCTGACTAGGTGTCGAACCAGTCAGCATGGATGGTACCTCTCCCCGTTCTTTCATTAAATCCAGCTCCTTGAGTTTAATTTCCTGCTGAAGCGCCAAGTCCCGTTCCCTTAACTCCCTTTCGGCTTTTCTCTCCCCTGCTTTTTTCTCTTCTAACCTTTCCTGGAGTTCTCTTTTAACTCTCCTTTCCTCTGCTTTTTTCTCTTCTAACCTTTCCTGGAGGTCTCGATCAACTCTCCTTTCCTCTGCTTTTCTTTCCTCAAGTTCTCTTTCCTGTGCTGCTCTTCTTTCCTCGAGTTCTCTTGCAGCTCTCCTATCCTCTGCTTTTAACCTTTCCTGGCTCTTTTTTTTTTTTTTTTTTGTATACAGAGTCGAGGCTTGTGAAAGAGCTAACATTTATCAAACAAACAAATCAAACAAACAAGCAAACAAAGTATATAAAAAGGGGAGCGGTCGACAAGATGGGGAGAGAAGGGGAGGTAGCACACAAACACAACATTTGAGAGCAGGGACATCGGGAGATGTTTTTGGAGGGAGAGGGCCTGGGGGGAGGCAGGATAGGTATAAAACGCAGGGACACCAAGGAATTCCAGGAAAGAAGTCAAAAGTCACCTCAAAAAAGTGGATTTGGGGTGAAATTAGCGGGGGTAGAAAAGATCAAGGGTTTGGATTGGGGAAGATAAGAGATGGTGGTGAACAGCCGTTTTAAAGACCTGGAGGGAGGAGTGGGATTGAAGAGAGTGAGGGAGTTTGTTCCAGAGGCAGGAGAAAAGAGGAATGAAGGAGTGAAGGTGAGCAGAGAGTCTTGATTTTGGCAGTTTAACCATAAGAGGGTTGCAGGCAGATCTTGTGCGACCTGCAGGAATATTTGGGGGACAGAGCCCAGAGAGAGCTGGGGGAGCAAGGCCGGAGAGGAGTCGGTAGAAGACGGAAAGACCACCAACCTGCCTGCGGTGTTTAAGTGAAAGGCCCTCGGAGATAGCGTCATCGCGGGAGATTCCAATGATTCTGAACGCTTTGGTTTCAACAGCGTGAAGACGAGCTAGGTGTGAGGCAGGAGCACCAGCCCAGAGGGGAGAGCAGTACTCCATTGAGCTGCGGATGAAAGCCTTGTATGTGGTGAGGAGCACAGGTGTGCCAAACTCTGCAATTGCATCTCCATTTTCCGGAGCTCCACATTTTCTTGTTCCTCGGGTAACCAATCCAAGGCTACCTCTTCCGATGTTCCTTGTCCCACCAGAGATTCTATCCCCAATCTCTGCATCTCTGCTTTCCTCATATTCGCTCGGACCTCCAAGCTAAAATGTCTGGCCAATACCAAGAGGTCCGATTTTTTTAATGCTTGGAACTGTGCCTCACTAGGGGACGCTGCAAACTTTCCTGCATCAAACACCATGGTGACTATCCGTTAACACCTGTTAACCTTCACACAAAAATTTTCCAATTTTTAATTTTTTTTTGGAATGTTGGAAAAATTTCCAAATTTGGGAATTCTGGGAATGTCAGGGAATTCTTTCCCAGACGAAATTTAGGGAATTTAATTCACAGTACGAGATTTAGGGAATTGAATCAGCAAGGCCGAGCCCCCAATTTCTCCACAGTACGAGCCCCCAATTTCAATCTGGGTCACTCCCGAACGAATGTTATTAGGGAATTTTAGATCCCGGACGAAGACCCAATTTCGAGCCCACAAGTCAATTGGACGAGCCCCCAATTTCTGTTACGTGTTCCTCCCCGACCTCCTGGTCTCGGTACACCTCCGAACCCCGAGAGGAGCCACGGCAGAAAAATATGTTATTCTGTGTCAGTAATCAATAGTGAAACCACACCAATGATTTATAAACGAACAAATGTTGTATTAAAAATCACACACAAGAATAACGGTGCAAGCAATAGCAATCAAAGTGCATTCAATATATCTTAAGATGGTACCATCAGCTAAAGTAAGATAACTCATTGCGCTCCCAGTGAATGAAAAAGAACACTCCTCAATGTCTCTATAACTCAAAGATAATCCCCTCCTGCGAGTAGTGATGAGGCGAAGAGGCGATGAGGCGAGTAATGAGGCGTAGGCAAAGTGTGGACAGTCACGTGGTCCAAACCAACAGCAAACTGGCGGTGAAAAGGGAAATCCCAAAGGCGTGAACCAGATGTGCACGTTCACAGTTCAATCAGCGAACCACAGCGTAATCTTCAAATGCCGCTTTTGCGCACACACATCCCCGGCAGATGACTGGAGGGTGAGAAAAGCTGATGTGGAGCAAAACCTTTTTCGGTGAACGAAGCGCGAGGTTGAAAATGGCCGACGGCTCTTACTTGAGTCGAAGCGCCCAGGCGAGGATCCTTCAGAATCTCAACGCCTAAACCTGTCTGCACAGATTTCTCAATCCCAGCGATAATACCTATCGCAGGATGTCCTTTCAAGTAACTTAAAATTCCCTCGCGACATTCATTAGACAATGCTCGCTACGGAGCTCGATGTCACGCGTCCTGTCTGACTTTTCTCGCCACGCCTCTTCTTCCTCCCTTTCGTCGTGTTCCCGTTCGGTTTCCTGTTCATTTTAAAGTCAACCTTGTTAACTTTTGATAACTGTTCATGAACAATAAACCTTTTGAAGATAATAATAGTACCTAATATCAGAAATATGTCAAGTGGGTGAAAACCACAACAACGGAAGTGACGAATCCGTAACACCTTCTCTAAAGCAACATTACGTCATCAGTATATCAGCAAATCTTGATCAAAACTCTGGAAGTTGAGAATTTCAGAAAATAAACTTAGTCCTGTGGAGACTTTTGAGATGGTGAGAGAACATCTTGTAGATAATGACCTGCCCAAGATAAGTTTAAGATGATCATGTAAAGCCCAGGAGTTTCAGAGACCTAATAGGTTTTATAGGATAAGGTAAGGTCCAGGCGTTTCTGAGAGCATGTATGTAGGTTTTAGATGATAATGTAAGGCCTGGGAGTTTATAATCTGCTCGTCTTTCTGGAAGGATAAAGTGATAATTTGAGATGTCGTTGCATTAAAACATGTTAATGGGAGATGACCCGTTGGATATTTTTTATGGATTGACAAAGAGGAATGTTGCTGCATCCTATCTGGCCTCAGGCTGAGGAGGTATCCTGCACAGCATGAGTCATCTGCAAACATTGAGGACATGTGATCAACTGCATAACCAATACACCCTGCATAACCAAATCACCCTGCATAACCAAAACACCCAACCAAACCACACTGCATCAACAAAACACCCTGCATAATAACCAAAGCATCCTGAATAACCAAAACAACCACCAAAACAAAACCACCCTGGATAACCAAAAACCCTGCATAACCAAACCATCCTGCACAATGACCAAACCACTCGGCAAAACCAAACCACCCTGCATAACAACAAAACCACTCTGCAAAACCAAACCACCCTGCATAATAACCAAACCACCCTGCAAAACCAAAACACCCTGTATAATAACCGAAACACACTGCATAACCAAAACACCCACCATAACCAAACCACCCATCATAACCAAACCACCCTGCATAACCAAAACACCCACCATAACCAAACCACCCTGCATAACCAAAACATCCTGCATAACCAAAACACCCAACCAAACCATTCTGCAAAACCAAAACACCCTGCATAATAACCAAATCATCCTGAATAACTAAAACACCCTGCAAAACCAAAGCACACTGCATAACCAAGACACCCTGCATAATAACCAAATCATCCTGCATAACTAAAACACCCTGCAGAACTAAAACACCCTGCATCATATCCAAAGCACCCTGCATAACCAAACCACCTTGCATCATAACCAAACCACCCTGCATAACCAAAACACCCAGCATAATATCCAAATCATCCTGCATCACTAAAACACCCTGCAAAACCAAAGCACCCTGCATAACCAAAGTACCCTGCATAATAAACAAACCACCCAGCATAATAACCAAACCACCCTGCATAATAACCAATACACCCTGTATAATAACCAAACCACCATGGATAACCAAAAACCCTGCATATTCAAACCACCCTACATAATAACCAAAAGAACGAGACGGTGGCCGATTACATCGTGTGATTGAAGAAGCTCACGTCTCCGTGCTCATTTGGGGCCTTTCTGAACGAAGCCCGACGAGACAAGATGGTACCGGGACTCCACCATAAAATGTCTCGGACTCAGACGAACGTATTGTCCAAGGCGGATTTGTCGTTTGAGGAGGCCAGGGTTAAATGTCTGGCGGACGAGATGGCCAGCAAAGCGAACCGAGAGCACATGGGTCAGATATCTTCGGAGGCGACCAAGGACGGAGCAGCGGAGGCGAATCGAGTCCAGCAGGGGAAGAGAAGTTTCGTACAAGGTGGGAGGAAAAGGGAAGCACACAACAAGCCGGCGGCCGGAGTCTGGTGCAAATGTGGCGGTCGGACAAATCGTCGCACAGAAAACTGCCGACTCAGGAATGTGAACTGTCATTCCTGCGATGAAAAGGGACATATTTCCAAGGTATGTCCAGGGAACATCAATCAACAGGAACGAAGACAGAAGAAGTACGGCTTAAAAACTGCAAGTTCCGCCAAGTGCGTGGATTCCAACAGCGATCATGACTCAGAGAGGGAACGAGACCATGAAGGATTTGGGTTGTACCGAAACGGTGAAGACTCTCACAATAAGGTTAAACCCATTAAAGTAAAGGTGGCTGAAGGACATTGTGATATCACCATGGATCTGGATACTGGGGTGTCACGCTCCACGATTTCAGAGACTGTGTATAGAAATAACCTGTCTAAGTATACCTTGATTGATATAAACCTAACTCCTCGTAGTTACACGGGGGAAGTAGTCCTTATATTGGGTTGTGTGAAGGTACCAGTCAAATACCTGGATAACCCAGAGATGTTTGTCGAACTTATGGTGGTAGAGGGGACACGTCCATGCCTATTGGGGAGAGATTGGTTGAGTAAAACCAAACTGAATTGGGATGGGAAAATATTTTCTCAGTGTCAGACATCTCCAAAACAAAGGTCCCAGAATCAAAGGATTTCCCCCCAAAGTTCAATAGGTTACGAGATCAGAACAAGGTACTATTCTCGACTACCGGGGCAGGGATAAAAGGATACACAGCGACACTCAAATTAAAGCCGAATGCTAAACCGGTATTCCAGAAAGCGAGGCAGATTCCATACTCTGTGGCAGGAAAAGTAGACAAAGAGTATGAGAGGCTGATAAAAGCAGAAATACTGAAATCAGTAGCAGTGAGTGATTGGGCGTCACCAGTTGTACATGTTCCCAAACCCAGTCAATCGATCAGAGTTTGTGGTGATTACAAAGCCCTAAACGAGGCCATTGAGGATGATAATTACAAACGACAAAACACTCAGGACTTGTTTGCCAACATTACACAGAATGGCACACAGCCGAAAGTGTTTCCCAAGCTTGATTTGACAGGAGCATTCAATCAGTTATTTCTTGACGTGGCTTCCTTTAAATTACTCGTGCTGAACACACAGAAAGGTCTTCTAGCTCCAAAAAGACGAAGTTTTGGTGTAAAAACAGCACCATCTCAGTTTCAAACAACCATGGACAAAATTCTGTTGGGAATAGAAAATGTCCATTGCTGTATGGAGGACATCGTGGTGGCCATGGATACAGTAGATCAGCATGTGAAGGTGTTGGGAAAGGTCTTGCAAGCATTGAAGAAGCACAATGTGCGACTAAATGGTGTAAAATGTCAATTTTGGGGGATTTTGGGATGTAAAATGTCAACGAGGGGATTGGTCCATTGCAAAACAAGGTCGCGGAAATTCGAAAAGTGGGAAAACCAACGAATGTATCCGAATTGAAATCCCTGTTAGGAATGGTTAACTACTATGGAAAATTCATTCTAAATTTGTCCTCAAACCTGGTACCCCTCCATGACTTATTGAACCATTCCAAGAAATGGACGTGGTCTCAGCAAGGTGAACAAGCGTTCAAGTACGCGAAGATGGTTCTCACGGGAGATATAGTCTCAGTACATCATGATCCTATGAAACCGCTCGTGTTCAGCGTAGATGCCCAAAAGGGTGAGGGTCTTGTCTCAGCCATACATTGGCAGATGGGACCGAACGTCCGATGACATACGCGTCGCGTACCCTGAGTGCAGCAGAAAGAAATTACGCACAAATCGAAAAAGAGGGATTGGCAATAGTGTATGGATTGAAGAAGATTCAATCGTCCGTGTTTGGGCGGAAGTTCAAATTGATCTCGGATCACAAGCCACTGACCCGAATATTCGGTCCCAAAGTAGGAATACCTCCATGAGCAGCGGCTGGAATGCAACGGTGGGCGTTGTTGCTAAGTGGGTACACCTACGACATTGAATAGGTGCAACAAAACCATGCGTTGCAACAAAACGCGAACGCCGACATGTTAAGCCCATTTCCAGTCGACGATCCAGTGTTCGGCGGATCCGGAAGAAAACTTTGTTTTCAAAACAATGGTGGACTCGTTACCGTTGAATGCAAAACATATTGCAGAGAGTACGGGGAAAGATCCGGTATTAGCGAAATGGATGAGTACACTTCATCGGGATGGCCGAGTTATTGTGAGGATAAGACGTCACAACAGTACTTCACACGGCGAGACGAGCTGTCGGTCGGCCCGTTACAAACGCGAATGTTCGATGAACTTCACGAAAGTCACCCCGGTGTTTGTCGAATGAAAGCGTTGGCGAGGTCGTTCGTTTGGTGGCCCCGGGCTAGATGGCGACAAAGAAGACAGGGTCAGATCATGTCGCAAATGCACAGATGCACAATTAGCACCGAAAGTTGTTCCTCTTTTGTTATGGCATTGGGCTACAGAACCGTGGCAGAGAATTCATGTGGACTATGCAGAGGTCAAGGGTCAAAACTTTCTCGTGGTTGTGGCCAACTACTCTAAATGGCTAGAAGTCTTCCCTATGTCTAGCGCTACCGCGGGGGGTTTGATCGCGGTTCTTTAATCCTTATTTGCAAGATCCGGGTTGGTCACTCAGGTCGTCTCAGATAATGGACCACAATTCATTGCGGACTAATTTTTTGCTTTTTTTAAATCCAATGGTGTTGAACATACCTTATGCCCTCCCTACCATCCCTTTTCAAATGGATTGGCCGAAAAGAACATGCAGACATTCAAGAGAATGTTCAAGAAATCAGATAATTCATTGTCGATACAACACAGGGTAGCAAAAGTGCTCCTGATTTACAGGAACACGCCGCACACTACAACTGGGATAACACCCGCAGAACTGTTCCTGAAACGCACTCCCAGACCCCGACTTTCGTTAATCAAACCATGTCTGCAACGAAAAGTCGAAAAGAGGCAGAGGGCTTCAAAATTCCAACGCGACGGATTAAACCCGAACGTTCGTCAATATGACATGTATCAGCCGGTACGTGTTAGAGATTTAAGGGGAGGAAAAGGGAAGTGGATACCTGGTACCATCGTATTCATTAAGGGTCCTAATACGTACCGAGTCAGGATGCTGGGAAATAACCGCCGATTTGGACACGCAGATCATTTGATCGCAGATGACTCTCGAGAGCAAACACCAAATCCGTTAGAGAGACCTTACCTGCCGGAGGTGGTACCAAGACTAGACGTCCCATCGATTAGTCTTCCTGTCAGTTTAAAACCTCCGGATAAGATGGTAAATCCAATACCAGAACCAGGAGATGACAAAACTGGTGTAAATGAGAAACCAGTAGTTTCACCCACAACCGGTAGGCAGTAACGGTGCAACCATGACACCAACAACCGTCAGAAGGTCCACTAGACTCGAGTGATTAAACCTCCATCCCGAGATGTCTGAGGGTTGCGAGTCAACACCCGCTGGGTGCAAATTGCGCTCGGCATTCGGAATCAATATTTTTCATGGTACCGGGTGTCCAATTTTTTATAGTCGATTGGGGTGCGAGGTGCAACATTGCGCTCTTGAAATATTAAAAGTTTAGTTTTGTCTGAGGTAAAAATACGCGCGCGGGAGAACTCTTTCTCACCGCGGATGGTGGAAGCGAGTGAGATGGCTGAGCGAGTGGAGGGTCCCGAAGAGTATGGAAGCGAGCCGGTGATGGAGGGGATGGAGGATAGGAGTGGAACCTCCCTTGTCCCGAGCATGAGCCCACCCCCCTCTCCTACGAAGGAGTCAGGGACAATCGGAACGGGTGCGATGGCCTACCAGGTCTTGTTACAAATGTTAATGGAACAAATAAAGGGAATGGGTGAACAATTGAAGGGAGATATGAAGGAATTGAATGACAAAATGAGGGGAGAAATGAAGGGAATGGGTGAGCGATTGGAAAACAAAATGGCTACCCAAAGGGGACGAATTGAAGGGAGATATGAATGCCAAAAAGGAACAAATTAAGGAAATAAAAGAGGTTATTAATAAAGAGAGGACCTGGAAGGCTGTCGGGCTTGTGTGGATGCCGCAATACAACAACAGGGAGAGGAATTGGTACGTGTGCATCATCAGTGCGGTGGTTTGGAGCAACAGGGGGTAAAAATATTGGAGGTCTTTGTAACGGAACCGGACGGGGTGTGCATAGATTAATACTTGTTGGTGCCAGAATTGATTGGAGATGATGATGTGAATGATTGGCTGGATGCCTTGGACAGTATCATCGAGGAAAGATTGCTCAGGTCGAACATAGTCTGGGGAATGAGGTGAGTCGGTCCGTCACATATCCCCAGGATGAGATTAAAGTGACCGAGGGGACCCTCACCACGAGCTATAATTGGCTACCAGAGGCTCCGAAATTGGATACCCAGCAGGGGGTGTTTTGGCTCCGAGCTGGATTCGGACATGGAAGAGTTAGAAGATAGAGCCTTGGAAAAGCTGGTCCCCATAGAGATTTTGGAACAGCTGCACGGTAAAGGGGCAGAGCAACCTGAAGAAGGGGTTGTTACCTGCAGCTGCGGTTGGGCACACAAGGCTAAAATTTTTAAAAGGAAATCTTAATTGAAATTTCATATGAGAATTTGATTTGGGGCAGCCATTGCAGGAGTTGGTCCCCGGGCTGCGGAATTCGGACCAGGAGAGGTCATTGAGGTCGGCCTCGGGGAAAATTTGCCCCTTTAGAAATTGGGGTATGCCAGCCAGCTGGGGGGGGGGGGGGGGGTGCTGTGCTGGCAGGATTCAGGTGTGGAGTCTGACCATGGGTGTCATGTTATGGCCTGGGGCCCATGGGGGGTCTGGTGGAGTTGGGCGTCCCTTGCCCATCGGGGCACCGTCCGAGCATGTGTCTCAGGCTGGCCGGGTTGCTGGACCCTGGTTGGGGTTAAGACCTAAGGGGGGGGGGGGGATTCTGAGGTGGCTTCTTCCAAGCACCTGGTATGGTGTAACATGAGGACCACTAGGGGGAGGTGTTGTGCATTGCGCTTTGGTGGCAGCACCATGAACGGCCGACAAGCGTCTGATGTGGTGACCGCACAGGCATGCGGCGAGACAGGCTCTCCCTGAGACTCTCCAGCATGTGGTGACCTGCCATGCTGTGCTGGTCCATGGACATGGGTCTAACCGCATGGACAGGAACGGATTATAGCCCACCGGACAAGTATGGGGGCATCTGTGTAACGTGATGGTGTGAGCATGACCTGCCACAGATGATCTGTTGTGATTTGTGGACTCTCAGCTCGGGAAGAGAGCCATGGGATGGAATCGGGAAATTTGGAACAAGCCGAGCAAATGGGGCCATGCTCGGCTGGCAAGTGTATGGAGAATGGGTAATCATGTGGGTTAGACACAAAATTTAAGGGTGAATTTTGTGAGTTGGCCAGGGTGGACACTGTAACGTCGGTGCGTCGTCTGGGTTCTGTGTGGAACAGATGGCGAGTGGATGGGCGCTGCCTGCTCTCTTCGTGCCCGGCGGCTGGAGGAGCGAACTGTGGACTGAGGCCTGCATTTACCCACGCAGAGGCGCGGGGACTGTGACAATTCCCGACGGGGTTCAAGAGCCGCTCGGAGCTAAATACACTACATTTTTACTTTTGTTCTTTTATATTTCCCCATGTGTTCCATCATTGACTGAACACCTTGGAGTGTTAAGCTTGCTCGACTAATCCGTCCCCAGGGGTGTACACCCCGGGAACATGACAATATACCTGTCAGCAATGGTTGCGGCTGAAAAAGCCGAATCCACGAATTAGAAGGGGTGTCCACTTAATTTTGGTCATGTAGTGTATGTATTTCTTTGGTTTGCAGTGGAACAAAACAAAAAAAGCTGAAAAAATTACTAAATCTTCGCTTATTCCACACAGAAATCCTAAAATGGCCCAGACAATATTATTGGCACCTTTTAGAGGTTGTTAGAAATAATTAGATTTCAAGCAGGTGATTTTCCTTTACTTTGGAATTGAACTCACCCGTGGTGAGTTGCAGGTGCCTGCAATATAAAAATCACTAATTCAACCAGTTTGAATCGAGAAAAGTAGTCACTCTTCTGTTTTGTGTCACTGTGTGTGCTGCGATGAGCATGGAGAAAAGAAAGAAAACCAGAGAATTGTCTCAGGAGGTCAGACACAAGATTGTAGCCAAGCATGGACAATCTGAAGGCGACAAGTACATCTCCAAAGACCTTCCTGTTACTGTGTCCATCGTACGCAATGTTATCCGGAAGTTTAAGGCCCATGGCACTTTAAACAACCGCCCTGGACGTGGCCGCAAGAGAAATGTTGATCGAAGGTTGCAGCGAAGGATTGTTCGAATGGTGGAGAAAGCACCTCGATAAACTGCCAAACAGATTCAAGCTGACCTTCAGACACAAAGTACAACAGTTTGAACTCGCACCATCCATCGCCAACTCAATGAAAGGGGGTTGGTTCAATGGTAGTAGACCTAGGAAGACCCCACTGCTTTGAGAGAGACAAAAGAAAGCCTGACTGGATTTTCCAAAACACACCTAAACAAGCCAAAATCCTTCTGGGAGAATGTCCTGTGGACAGATGAGACGAAATGAGAGCTTTTTGGGAAAGCACATCGTCTCTATGTTTACCGAAAACAAAATGAAGCCTTAAAAGAATATAACACCTTCCTGATAGTCAAACATGGAGGAGGTTCAGTATGTTTTGGGGTTGCTGTGCTGCCTCTGGCACTGGGTGCCTTGAATGTGTACACTGTACATGGCATCATGAAATCAGGAGATCACCAAGGCATTTTGGAGCCAGTGTGTTGGTCATTTGTTCAACCCAGTGTTAGAAAGCTGGGTCTTCATCGAAGGTCATGGTTTTGGCAGCAGGACAATGACCCCAAACACACTTCAAAAAGCACCCAGGAATGGTTTTAGACAAAACGCTGGACTGCTCTGAAGTGGCCAGCAATGAGTCCAGATATAAATCTCATTGAACACCTGTGGAGAGATCTGAAAACAGCAGTTGGAAGAAGGCACCCTTCAAATCTGGGAGAACTGGAGCAGTTTGCATTAGAAGAGTGGGACAAACTACGTAGGAAGCTAGGAAGGTCAATAATGGTTATCGGAAGTGCTTGACTGCAGTTATTTTGTCCAAATGCTGTGCTACCGAATATTAAGTCCAGGGTGTCAATCGTTTTGTCAATTCCATTTCTTTTTATGCCTCCATCCCCGAATGTGGCCGGAGGAATTATGTTTTCGTGTTGTCCGTCTGTCCGTCCGTACGGGCTAATCCTCGTTTTTCTCAGCAACCACATGTCGAATTGGGACGAAACTTTCAGGGTAGGAGTGACACCCATGCAGAATGTTTTTTTAATGATAATTGTGACTGGAAAATTTGAAACTTGGCACTTTGTCAAGTACTTCCAATGGGGAACAAAAGCATGATAATGATTACATCATCGGTGAAGTGGTATACCAGGCAAAAATGTTTTCATTAAATTCCTTTTCCAAAAAATCTGAAATTGCATGCACATGATCTATGACCCATTTGTATTGTGAGTTGTGAGTTGAGTTATTTGAAAAAAGTGCCAGGGTGCCTATATTTTTGGCCACGGCTGTACATCAATGATTTGGAAAGAGGAGATAAGAGCTGACTTTCGAAATTTGCAGATTGGTGGTTGAAGGGAGGTGGGGAGGTGATCAGATTCAGAAAGATCTTGTTGCTTCAATTGATTAGGTAAAATATTGGCAGATGCAATTTCACATCAGGAAATATTTTGGAGTGGAGTTATGGAGGACACACACACACACACACACACACACACACACACACACACACACACACACACACACACACACACACACACACACACACACACACACATGTATATGTATATATATATATATATATATATATATATATATATATATATTGTTGTGGATATGAGGATTGTGTTTTTTATTGTGTTTTTTTATTGTTGCTTTATTCTGGACCCTCCTGCCTCCAGTCTGTTGTATAAAGGTCAAAGGGCGTTCCCGTAGTTAATTCCATAAAGCATACACGAAGGACACCATATATCCCTGTTCAGTAGTTATATCCTTATTATGTGTATTAGGCTAAGGATTTGTCTTCCATTAATTTAAATACTCCATTGCACCAAGTGAAATAAGAATAGATCCCCTTTCATTCACATTCCCCTTCCAACAATTGCCAACTGTTCCCTCCGCGACTCCATTCGCCATCAGGTCGGCTTGGAGAAGAAGGGGGAGGAGCTGCCGACTCCTGGGCGTGCCCGCTCATCGTCATCAAGGGCGGAGCCAGAGGGCCATGCCGACCAATCAGGGCCGAGGCGAGCTGACCGATGGGCGTGTCCTGGACACCAGCGGCTTGATCGCCTGAGGCGCTATAGAGAGCGCGCGCAAAAGCAAGAGAGGAAGTTGTTGTTGGACTAAGAGTTGGACTGAGTGGGACTAAGAGTTGGACTAAGCAAGAGAGGAAGTTGTTGGACTGGGTTGGACTAAGAAAGAGAGAGGAGAGAAGGGGCGAAGCGAAGCAAAGAGAGAAAGAGTCCTGGAGTTTGTGAGAGAGGGAGAGAGAACCCGTCACGCCAGGCCCCTCACCAGCAGCGTTGGCTCCACAAGCAGCTCCGACCCGTTACCCCGCGCACACGACAGGATCGGTGGCATCGGCGGCCGTCGAGGTCCAGCCCGACGTCCCGTGCGGGATCAAGCTCCAGCCAGCTCCGTACCTTCCTCCCCCTCCAGCCACCCACCTCCTTCCAGCCAATCCACTCTGCAATTCCCCGTGTGAGTCCGTCTTTGTTTGTTCTGTCCAGGGTATTAATTAAGCCTGTTTAGATAAGCTAGCGATTTTCACTGTGTCTCTTTGATTCTTCTGTAAATTATTTTATTATCCTTCCTTCTCCTTGGTTACTTTTGGGTGTAAATAGAAATAAATTATATTGGTATTTCTTACCCTTTGTCTTTCTTTCTTCTTTACATCCTTCGTTTTAGTATTTTCCCCATTGAATATCTGTGGCGCGATTTTGGCCAACGTTCAGGAATCGGGTTAGTCGGGGTAACTGTTCGGGCGCGGCGGCCATCCGCTCGGCAAACAACATCCTAGCCGTGTCCGTAACAATATATATATATACAGTGGAACCTTGACTTACGAGTGCCCCAACTTACGAGTTTTTCGAGATACGAGCTGTCGCTCAGGCGGTTTATTGCTTTGAGATGCGAGCCGAGATATGAGTTACGAGCTTTCGCCACCCGGTCACGTGGTTATCTTGCCGTGCAAGTACAGTATCTCTGCCGTATATCGCTGCATTTTTGTTTTCGCATGTTGGTTATTTTGAGTTTACGCCAGCCGCCACCAGGTGGGTTCTGGTCACGTGGTTATCTTGCCGTGCAAGTACAGTATCTCTGCCGTATATCGCTGCATTTTTGTTTTCGCATGTTGGTTATTTTGAGTTTACGCCAGCCGCCACCAGGTGGGTTCTGGTCACGTGGTTATCTTGCCGTGCAAGTACAGTATCTCTGCCGTATATCGCTGCATTTTTGTTTTCGCATGTTGGTTATTTTGAGTTTACGCCAGCCGCCACCAGGTGGGTTCTGGTCACGTGGTTATCTTGCCGTGCAAGTACAGTATCTCTGCCGTATATCACTGCATTTTTGTTTTCGCATGTTGGTTATTTTGAGTTTACGCCAGCCGCAACCAGGTGGGTTCTGGTCACGTGGTTATCTTGCCGTGCAAGTACAGTATCTCTGCCGTATATCGCTGCATTTTTGTTTTCGCATGTTGGTTATTTTGAGCTTACGCCAGCCGCCACCAGGTGGGTTCTGGTCACGTGGTTATCTTGCCGTGCAAGTACAGTATCTCTGCCGTATATCGCTGCATTTTTGTTTTCGCATTTTGGTTATTTTGGAAAATTTCTTAGTTTTAACCATGGGGCCTAAGGAAGTGAGTGCCAAGTGCAGTGCTGAGAAGAAGAAGAGGATGATGAGCTTGGCTATAAAACACGCAATCGTCGAACAACATGAGCGAGGTGTGCGTGTTGTCGACTTGGTGAGGCGGATGTGAAGGCAGCTGAAGATTTTATTATAACTTTTGCCGAACTGATAGAAGCCGAACGATACATCCCCCAGCAAATCTTCAACTGTGACGAGACAGGGCTCTTCTGGAAAAAGATGCCGAGGAGGACGTATATAACGGCAGAGGAGAAGAGCATGCCAGGCCACAACTTGTTCAGAGTGCCGGCGATAGCTCGCCTTCTCTTTGTGGAAAACACGGTACTGAGAAGAAGAAGAGGATGATGTGCTTGGATATAAAACACGCAATCGTCGAAAAACATGAGCGAGGTGGTGTGCGTGTTGTCGACTTGGTGAGGCGGATGTGAAGGCAGCTGAAGATTTTATTAGAACTGAGAAGAAGAAGAGGATGATGTGCTTGGATATAAAACACGCAATCGTCGAAAAACATGAGCGAGGTGTGCGTGTTGTCGACTTGGTGAGGCGGATGTGAAGGCAGCTGAAGATTTTATTATAACTTTTGCCGAACTGATAGAAGCCGAACGATACATCCCCCAGCAAATCTTCAACTGTGACGAGACAGGGCTCTTCTGGAAAAAGATGCCGAGGAGGACGTATATAACGGCAGAGGAGAAGAGCATGCCAGGCCACAACTTGTTCAGAGTGCCGGCGATAGCTCGCCTTCTCTTTGTGGAAAACACGGTGAGATCCTTAACATCCAACAACTAATGGGACGCAAACGGGGCACCCAGTTTAGCGGTACACACATTGATGAATCACCCTGCCTGTGATTCACCCATGACAGGTTATAGCTTGGTCGGGATTCAAACCCAGGCTGGACAGTTTAGACTTTAGAGTCAAGTGTGCGTACCTCCAGTCCAGGCCATCCTGCCAACTTGTATGCTGCATACAGGTGAAATATAAAGCGCGAGATATTTTTATATATACTGTATATTTAAAAAAAAATTGGTGTGGTTTTTGGCGGGCTGGAACGGATTAATAGCATTTCAATGCATTTTAATGGGGAAATTTGATTTGAGAAACGAGCAATTTGAGTTACGAGCTCGGTCACAGAACGAATTAAACTCGTAAGTCAAGGTTCCACTGTATGTATAATTTATATATATATATATATATATATATATATATATATATATATATATATACATATATATATATATATATATATATATATATATATTGTTGCGGATATGGGATTTGGCCTCCATCCATATCCGCTTGTAAATATTCCCCTATTTCCCCAATACTCCCCAACTATCCCCAATCCCCCATTCCCTAGTCCCATTGTCTGTAAACAACACTCTGTAGAACCGACCTTCCCCTTTTTTCCCCCATTAAATGTCGTGCCCAGGTTCACCGCATCTCACGTAGACAACTATAGGACATCTTGCTAGTTATTCTTAGTCTATGTCAGTTAAGGACTCGTTTCCATTAATTCTGACTCTTCGTTGCACCAGAATGTGATTGTATGGCACCAGTAGTAAGTTTAGGACCTCCCCATACCTCCTCCCATCTTCCTCATGAAACTACAACAACAACAACAACTACAACAACAGCGCGCGGGGAGTGTGCGTCCTCACTCCGGCTTGGTTAGCCGCCATTGCCCATGTGCTCGACGGGGTTACCAAATAGGGGCTCCCTGTCAGCTCCTCGTCAAGGGCGGAGCCCGGTAACCCCCCGCACCCAATAAGAAGCGGCGGGCCGATTCCATCTGGGGCGGAGCTAACGAGCCGAGGGCGTGTCACTCCCCGCTGGATATACGCAGCCACTTACCGGACGTGACGTCAGATGCGCCCCCAGCTTGAAGAGAACCAGACGCCACCTCCAGCGCGACGATACCTCCCTGCATCTTTTGGACCGCGCTATCCTGTCCCTGAGCCAAGGTGCACCTTGTGCTGTCCATCGACTACCTGCCCTTCCTTGCCATCAATCCCTGTGTGAGTCAGTCTTGTCCCGTTTATCTGTGGTCTGTCGGGAATAAGATAAGTGTGTCTAAGTGCCTACCTTCCTATGCTGTATCTCTTGTCCTTGTAATCTAAACGTTCCGCATACAAATATTATAACCTCCTCCGGAGGTCTTGAGAACTGTACCCCTGGTGTCCTGTCATCTAACCCAGCCGTTGTGTCCTTTCCTTCATTGATCTAGCATAGCGCGACTTAGTCAACGTTCGAGTGGAATCGGGTAACTTGTGCAGACGCGGTCATACCAAACCGCTCGGTAAACTAACATCCAAAACCGCGTCTGTAACATTTGGTGTCGGGAAGTGGGATTCGATCCGGAGCGCGTTTCACGCGCTCGAAATTATAACGGCGAAATTTGATTGTGTTTTACCAAAAAAAAAAAAAAACCCGAATTTTGAAAGTCACGCTATGGCAGACCAAGACGGCTGGGTTCCGGTAGAGGAGAGTGAGGCAGGGTCGATCCAGGACCAAATTGAGGGACATGAGGAGAGCGAAGCAGTGAGGGTAGCAGACGCACAAAATGGCGTCGTCGCGCACGAGGTTGCGGGCGCGCAAAATGGCGCCTCGCACATGGCCACGGCGACCGCGCCCGCGACCGTAGTAGCGCCGCTGGTAGATTTGAACCTTTTTTTCATACAAATGAAGGCCCTTATGGCCCAGAATAGCGAGAAAATGAGGGAGGAAATGAGGGCTGATAGTGAGTGATGGGGTGAGCGATTGGAGGGCCAAATGGGGGTAATGGGGAACCGGATGGATGCTCAGGGTGAGCGATTGGAGGGCCAAATGGGAGTAATGAGGGACGAAGCGAGGAGTACCGGTGAGGGATTAGACAAGAAATTAGAGGGGTTAGACAATGGGATAGAAGGGGTGAAACATGGGTTAATGGGGGTAGAAAACAGAATGGCCGCTCAAGAGAATCAAATGGAAGGGATGCAAAAGGGGTTAGAGGGGTTAGAAAACAGTATGGAAGGCAAATTGAGGGACATGAGGGACCAAGCGGAAAGGGAAGTTAAACAAATGGGGCAGCAGATAGAGGGGGTTAGAATGGGGGTAGAAACTAAACTGGATGCTCACAGGGAGGAAATGGAGCAGATGAGGGTGGCATCTGGGCAGGAGATGCAAGTGATGGGAGAGGAGATCAGAAGAGGAGTGAGTGAGGAGGTCGGAGGAGTGCGCGAGGAGGTGAGGCACTGTAAGGAGCGCATGGAGAAGGAGGTGAGAAAGGGGACTGTAAAATTGCAAGGTGGTATAGAGGAGTTGACGCTGGGAGTAGAACAACTGACAGTGGGACAAAAGGAGTTGGGGGACCAGGTAAAGAAGAACACAGCGGTAATAGAGGGTTTAAAATCGACACAGAAGGAGATGAAAAAGGACGTAGGGGTAATTAAAAAAGAGTGTCAGACGGTACATGAGGCCCTGACGAGGAAAATGGACAAGGTGGTAGAGGTGATGGAGGTTAAAGAGCGGGAGGTGCGGGAGCACATAGAAAAAAATAAAGTGGAGTTAGAGGAAGAACTTAAAGGGGCGCACGAGGAGATGAAGGAGGTGAAGCAGAAATTAGAAGAAGTGGAAGAAGGGGTGAGCGAAATTAAGAAGCGACGGAGAGAGGATAAGAAAGAGATAAAGGAAGAAGTAAAAGAATTGGTCCAAAGTCTGTGTTCGGATCGTGATGATGTGCTCATTAACCGGATGAGGGATTCGCAGGTGATGGAGGAGAAGCGAAGAGAAAGAGGACCCGGTGTAAGTGGTGACCAATATGGTCGTGCGTATGATGCGCCAGGTGATTTAATAAGCTTGGGGGTCGAGATAGACCCGGATGTTCGTGAGAGGCCAAGAGTGAGGTGTATGGCTGGTCCGGAGGGTATGGAATGAGAGGTGCGAGGTGTGGGTGAGCAAGGTTGTGGTGGTAGGGAATGGGTAGCGGGTTGCGGAGGTGTGACCCATGCATCGACACCAACAGGGGTAGTTGTTGGAGGGACCGGGGAGGCACGAGAGCCCCTTGGGGGTAATGTACTGTGGGGGCCCGGCCGGTTCGGCCCCGCGCTGACCCCGCAAGGGGCGACGCACGGGGTCCGGCAGGCGGGCAACGACTCGCATACGAGGTGGTCCCACAAGGTCCCACTCGCGCCGTATGACGGCAAGAGTAATCTACGCGCGTACCTGGCGCAGTTTGACTGTGTGTGTAAGGGCAACGGTTGGGGTGAGGACGAAGGTGGAGTACACCTGGTGGCCGCATTGCGCGGCGCGGCGGCGGAGGTGCTGATGGCATTACCAGCGGGTGCTCTCACCCTGCCAGCCCTCCGCGACGCCCTAATTAATCGATTCGGCATTGAACAGCAGAGCGAGCTTGTTAAAGCTCAGCTCGCGCTGCGAAAACGCAAGCCCCAGGAAGCCATCGGGGAACTTGCCCACGACATTCGCCGCGCAGTGGGGATCGCACATGCTAGCATGGCAGCGGATTCCCGGGAAAGCCTGGCGCTGGACCATTTTATCCAGGCCCTCCCGGATGTTGAGCTCCGGCAACAGCTCGCCATGTGGCGCCCGCAGACTCTGAGCCAGGCGGCTGACGCTGCGGCCTGTTGGGAAGCAGCGAGGCCCCTGGCCTGGGGGGGCAAGCGTCTCGCAATGGCGGTCCGCCAGGTGGGACCCCCGATGGAGGGCAGACCCCTTAGGGGGCCCGCCCCCGACGTGAGTCCTGACCTGGCGGGCATGGTCCGGAGGCTGGTGGACCAGCGCCTGGCGGGACCTGGACCATGGCAGGCGGCCCCGGAGGTGGCCCGCGGTGGACCACGAGCGGGTAATCCAATTCGGACCTACAGGGGGGGAAATTTGGAATTCCGGAGGCAAGCACCTTATCAGGTGAGGTGCTATACTTGCAACCGTCTGGGTCACCTGGCGCGGCACTGTCGAGCCACGCGCCGGGATGATCCCCGGTGGTTGAGGTCCTCAACTCCGCCCAGGGGGGAGCGGGTTAGCCGACCCCAGACACCCCCCCGCCAGACCCCGGGAAACTAGAAGGTGTCGGGCACGTAGGGCGGTGTTCGGCAGAAGAGGATGGAGGAGAGCCCTCATTGACGCGACAGGTCATTTATTGTGGCCAAATTGGAACCGGTAGCCTGACAATTAGATGCAAAATTGCCGGCGTGGGGGTAGACGCCGTAGTGGACACAGGAGCTAGCGCCACGATCATCAGCCCTGTGGTCCTTGATTCGAGCGCAGGTGGCTGGGATAAGATCCAGCGCCTGCAAAATTATAGTTTGCAACTTGCTACCGGGGTAACGGCCCCGATCATAGGGCGTGGTTCTGTGACCCTCAAGTTAGGGTCGGTAAGGAGGGAGATAGATGTTTGGGTGGCGGAGGTGTGCGACCCATGTTTAATAGGGTTGGATTTGTTGACTGCCAGCGGTTGTAAAATCGACTTGTGCCGGGGGATCCTGCAGGTGGGAGTAGAAGAGCTGCCGTTAGGGGGAGTGAGCACGGCCGAGAGAGCGGAGCTGGAGGCTTCTGAGGCCGTGACCATTCCCCCAAGGGCCGAGGCGATAGTGCCGGCCCGGTGGGCAGCTCGCCCAACATGGCAGGAGTCCTGCGGCCTGGTCGAACCGGTGGCAGCGCAGTCCATACCAGGTTTAATCGTGGGCCGCACCCTTGTAAAAACGGACGGACCGGTAGTGGCCGTCCGAGTCATAAATATGAGTACAGAACCACGCACTATAGTAAGGGGCACGAGGGTAGCTGGCTGCACCCCAGTTGAGGAAGTCGCGACAGTGAGGGGCGAGAACGTCCAGCCGAGCCGACCCCGGGGGGAGCCTTCAATAAATACTAGGAATTGGCCCGATCCCATTTGCGAGATGGTAAATCGTAGTAGTGTAGAGTTGGGAGGTACCCAGAGGGAGGCCTTACACAAACTGGTTGGGTCCCATTTGGACCTCTTCTCCTTGTCCACCGAGGATATTGGACGTACGGGCCTGGTGAAACATCAGATCCACACCGGTGAGGCCCGGCCTATTCGTCAGGCCGCCCGACGGCTCCCTTGGAGCAAGAGGGCGGAAGCTGACGAGCAGGTTGAAAAAATGCTCGACGCAGGCGTGATCGAGCCCTCGGGAAGTCCTTGGATGTCACCTGTTGTGCTGGTCAAAAAGAAGGATGGGACCACGCGGTTCTGCGTGGACTATCGCCAGCTAAACAACGTGACACTCAAGGACTCATATCCCCTGCCAAGGATTGATGACACCTGCCAAGGATGCCGTTGCGGGCTCAAATTGGTTCACAACTTTGGACCTCAAGAGTGGGTATTGGCAGGTGGAGATGGATAGGGCAGGGAAGGAGAAAACGGCATTTTCCACAGGTAAGGGACTGTATCAGTTTACTGTGATGCCGTTTGGTTTGTGTAACGCCCCCGCCACCTTTGAAAGATTGATGGAGCATGTACTAGGCGGCATGCCATGGCAATCATGCCTGGTGTACCTGGATGACGTCCTAGTACATGCCCAAACGTTCCCCCAGGCAGTAGCTAATTTGGACCAGGTGTTCGGGTGCCTCAGACAGGCAGGGTTGAAGCTGAACCCGAGTAAGTGCACCTTGTTTGCCAAGGAGGTGGCCTATTTAGGCCACGTCATCGGTTGCGAGGGGGTAAAAACGGACCCAGACAAAATTAAAGTGGTAGAGGAGTGGCCCGCACCACGTACCATCAAAGAGGTGCGGGGATTTTTGGGACTCTGCTCCTACTACCGGCGCTTTGTGGCGAAATTTGCGGAGTTGGCCCGTCCCCTCCACCGGCTTACGGAAAAGGGGACGCGATTTAATTGGACACGGGAGTGCCACGAGGCCTTCCAAAAATTGAAGGGGTGTCTAACATCCGCACCCCTTCTAGCTTACCCCACTAGCAACGGGGCATTTACCCTGGACACGGATGCGAGCCAGGAAGGATTGGGCGCAGTTTTGTCTCAGACACAGGAGGGCGTGGAGAGAGTGATTGGTTATTATAGTCGGGCCTTAAGTAGGCCCGAGCGAAATTATTGCGTCACTCGCAAAGAGTTATTGGCTATGCTGGCTGCCATGAACCATTTCCACCCGTACTTGTACGGGCGGAAATTTTTGGTTAGAACTGACCATTCCTCCTTGCAATGGCTCCTTCGGTTCAAGGAACCAGAGGGCCAAATTGCCAGGTGGTTGGAAAAGTTGCAGCAGTACGATTTTGATGTGGCCCATAGGGCCGGGAAGGCCCATGGTAATGCGGACGCACTCTCTCGGCGTCCTTGTCTGGGGGAAAACTGCAAATTTTGTGCGAGACACGAGGAGAGGGAACCATTGGGCGATTCGGACCCGACCCTCGTTGTCCGGGCAACCCGGGTGAGAGGGCCAATTTTGCCACTAACCGCAGATGAGGAATTCGGAACTTTGGCTTGGAGCACGGCCCAGCAGGAGGATCCTGTTCTGGGGCCGGTGTTCCAATGGGTCAAATTGGGGCAAAGACCAAAGGGGGAAGAGGTCACCCCCCTCGGGGCGCAAACAAAGGCGTATTGGGCTCAGTGGCAGACCCTGGAATTGAAAGGCAACATCTTGTATCGCAAGTGGGTGGAGGTTCCCTCTGATAGAACTTCCTGGGTGGTGATAGTCCCTGACAAATTCAAGAACGTCATATTGCAACAGGTGCATGGTACCCGCTCCGGCGGCCATTTGGGCAGGACAAAGACAATATCTCGGGTCCGCCGGAGGTTCTATTGGGTGAATATGGGGCGCGACATACAGGACTGGTGTCGGAGATGCGACGCCTGTACTGCCAAAAAGGGACCAGCACGGAGGATGAGGGCCCCCCTTCAATTACACCAGGTGGGGGCCCCCCTAGAGCGGGTGGCCATGGATATCCTAGGCCCACTGCCCCGCACCCGCCTAGGTAATAAGTACATCCTCGTTGTGATGGACTACTTCACCAAGTGGCCGGAGGCCTACGCCCTCCCCAACCAAGAAGCAGGGGTGGTAGCGCAGGCCTTCGTGGAAGGATTTGTGTGCCGGCATGGGATTCCACAGGAGTTGCACACCGACCAGGGACGAAATTTTGAGAGCAAATTGCTAAAAGATGTGTGCAGTCTCCTGTCAATTCGGAAAACCAGAACAACGCCTTTAAGACCTCAATCTGACGGGATGGTGGAAAGATTCAACCGAACTCTAATCCAACAACTGGCACTGTTCACCGCCACCCATCAGGATGACTGGGACGAACATCTCCCTTATTTGCTCATGGCCTACCGAACCAGCCAGCACGGGGCCACCGCATGCAGTCCAGCGTTGCTTATGTATGGGCGGGAGTTACGGGCTCCCGCCGACTTGCTATGCGGTCCCGTGCCAGACACAGTGGTTAACCCGCCGAGGGAGGGGTACGCACGTCACCTAGAGGAAGGCATGGAGCTAGTCCATGCCTTCGCCCGCCGCCAACTCCATCTGGCGGGGGAAAAGATGAAGCGCAGGTACGACGACCGGAGCCAGGGGAGTCAATACGCTCCGGGGATGAAGATTTGGTTTTTTAATCCCCGGAGACGGAAGGGAAGGTGCCCAAAACTCACCTCCCCCTGGCAAGGCCCAGGAGTCGTCCTGTCGCAAATCTGTGACGTGGTCATTAAGATCAAAATGGGGCCACGAGCCCTCCCTCGGATCGTCCACGCCGACCGGATATGGCCTTACACCGGCGAGCAGGCGCCCCCGTGGATTGCCTCGGCTTTAGATGCCGAGGCGGGACCCAGTACCTCTGAATAAGGGGGGCTTATTAGTGCCAGAGGACTGGGGGATTGATGAGCGATGGGCCCGGTGGGTAAGGGTGGCATCCCTGCCACCCTTCCCATGGTGGGGCAAAGGAGCAATAGTTTATGGGGTGTATGGCAGTGAAAACTAGCCCGGGTGGGTTAGGTTATATTGTTAGGGCCCTAGAAGATGACATTAGGTGACGTTAAGTTTAGTTAGTGACTGATACCTGTAGTGGGGACGCAGGTAGTTTAATGTGGATGATAATGACGAGGGAGCGCAATAGTTTAAAGGGGCGACTGGGAAGCGCAAGTTTCAGAGGGGAGTAGTTAGATGAGATGATGCTGTGTGAGAGCTGGACAGGTGTGTGGAGCAGTGTATGAGTAGTGAGTGTTGTGGATCAGCGCGAATGCGCTTGGGGAGAGAAGGGTGCAGGTGGCACCAGGTGTGAGAGCACAGGTGTGCAAGAACAGGTGTGTGGAATACATGGAGTAAGTGGTACGGAGTGGTGTGCATGGTGCGAAGGTGTGAATGGGGGAAGAGTGGACCCCCATCACGGATACCCGGGGCGGGTAGTGTAAGTGTTAGGTAGAGGGTATAGGTAAATTGTGGTTGGATATTGGCATTTGTGGTGCGGTTGCAGAATGGTATTGTGGATGGGTGCATTAGTGTTGTGGAAATGGCTGGGCGTGTAGCCTGTTAGTGTGTGTAGTTGGTTTGGGCACTCCACCACTGTGAGGATGTCGGCCAGGTGAGGCCGCAGGTGGGCTCTGGGAGCCGTTAGTGTCAGTGGGTGCCTGAGGATCCCGGGTGTGGATCGGGCAGCCCGTGCCAGAGAGGGCACTGAGGGGGGGAGAGCGCCAGAGGGCCTTCCCCAGGTAGTTAGGTTAGGGTAAGGAGCAGGTAAGCTCGGAGGCAACTGCAGTGGTGGAGGTGTGCAGGTGGGTAGACCTGCTGGGAGAGCTACACGTCGCGGCCCAGAAATTGTGCGAGGGCACCGGGAGATGAATCGGGGGAGTGAGACCCCAAATTGAAAAGCACCACAGTTTGGTCAATGGGAATTGGTTTTTAGAACCCAGAGTGTAAGAGGGCCAATGGTTTGGCAGGAGAAAGACCCCGGGTAATGTAAAGTTGTTAAAGTCATTTAGGAAATAGTTAGGATTGATGAACCTGTCACACCATACGCAGCCACTTACCTGTGGTGATGATGACTCCACACCTGTGTTTTCTTTGTTCTGTGTGCAGGAAAGGAGAATTGCTGTTGGATTTGTGAGACGCATCACGACGTGGATGAGACATTGGGGTGATTCCATCTCTCCCTCCTTAGGAGGGACTGATGATGAATTGGTGATGGCAAATTTTGATGTTGAGTTGGAGATGGCAAATTGTGATGAGAGTTGGAAATGGCAAATTTGATTGGTTAGGAGGGAGAGAAGACGAATTTGGTTTATGGGAGGAACGGGGAAGACAGTAGGGACGTTTGTTGATTTGTAAAGTAGATGTTTATGGGTAGTGTTGTGTTTTGTGGATACAGTAAGGGGTAAGGGAGGGGCCATGTAGGTTACCTGGTGGGGGGGGGGGGGCGTACGGTAGGAACGTACCTGTCTCACCTGGTTCCCATGTGCCCCCAGTGTGCATTACCTTATATTGCGTGCACTTTTGCGCCCTTACCACCTTACTCACTTGTTTTTTCTTTTGTCTCCCACCTCCGAGGATCTGGCTTTGGGGCAGAGAGAGAGGAGAGAGAGGTGCTGGCTCCGCAGTTGTGGGCCTGCACTTTCGCTGCTTGCTGCCGGGATCGATACACCATATGGACCGCAATTTTTGTGGCTGCCCACCATGGACCGCAGTTCTCTTGCGGGCAAGCACCACCCGTGGATGGACCTATGGGTCAACGTGGCACCTATGCCATCCAGGTGAACCACTTATAGTTGGCCCCCTGACGGCCACAATAAAGAAATGGACGCGGTTGGCGCCTTTCTTTATTTTTGAAAGAAGCCAGAAGGCCAAGTGCACCACATGAAGACAATACCAGCGGCAGAACATCGGCCGGCTGCGACACCACCGGTGACTATAAACACTTTATTGGTGCACCGGATGGTGCTGACTGTACATGATGGGGTGGTGCTTTTGGTGCTTGGAAGGGGTGCTCTGCACATTATTAAAGGCCGTAGGGCCACAGAGCACTCGTGGGTTGGTGTATCGATGCTGGCATGCGTGCTCTCTCCATGCATAACATCTGCATGTGTTCCTCCAAAAACAGGTCCTGGATCGTAGTGTAAATATCAGCGTAGTCTTGTGTAAATGATGCTCCCTACCGGCTGTATGTTTAGTTTGAGAATTCTTTCCGCGGTTCGGTTATCCTGTGGGTGTGTTTCTGTGAGGAGAAGGGTGCAACGTCGCAGGGGGACATATTTACTCATTTGTGAACATCTGTAAAACTGTCGCACTCAGGGTAGAGTTAATAGTAGAGGGAACTACATCTGAGTGCCACACTAAAGTAGGTAAAAATTTATCGGGTCGGGATGCCCCGAGGGTAGAGAAGGGTGCAATGTTGCGGATATGGGATTTGGCCTCCATCCATATCCGCTTGTAAATATTCCCCTATTTCCCCAATACTCCCCAACTATCCCCAATCCCCCATTCCCTCGTCCCATTGTCTGTAAACAACACTCTGTAGAACCGACCTTCCCCTTTTTCCCCCATTAAATGTCGTGCCCAGGTTCACCGCATCTCACGTAGACAACTATAGGACATCTTGCTAGTTATTCTTAGTCTATGTCAGTTAAGGACTCGTTTCCATTAATTCTGACTCTTCGTTGCACCAGAATGTGATTGTATGGCACCAGTAGTAAGTTTAGGACCTCCCCATACCTCCTCCCATCTTCCTCATGAAACTACAACAACAAAAACAACTACAACAACAGCGCGCGGGGAGTGTGCGTCCTCACTCCGGCTTGGTTAGCCGCCATTGCCCATGTGCTCGACGGGGTTACCAAATAGGGGCTCCCTGTCAGCTCCTCGTCAAGGGCGGAGCCCGGTAACCCCCCGCACCCAATAAGAAGCGGCGGGCCGATTCCATCTGGGGCAGAGCTAACGAGCCGAGGGCGTGTCACTCCCCACTGGATATACGCAGCCACTTACCGGACGTGACGTCAGATGCGCCCCCAGCTTGAAGAGAACCAGACGCCACCTCCAGCGCGACGATACCTCCCTGCATCTTTTGGACCGCGCTATCCTGTCCCTGAGCCAAGGTGCACCTTGTGCTGTCCATCGACTACCTGCCCTTCCTTGCCATCAATCCCTGTGTGAGTCAGTCTTGTCCCGTTTATCTGTGGTCTGTCGGGATTTAAGATAAGTGTGTCTAAGTGCCTACCTTCCTATGCTGTATCTCTTGTCCTTGTAATCTAAACATTCCGCATACAAATATTATAACCTCCTCCGGAGGTCTTGAGAACTGTACCCCTGGTGTCGTGTCATCTAACCCAGCCGTTGTGTCCTTTCCTTCATTGATCTAGCATAGCGCGACTTAGCCAACGTTCGAGTGGAATCGGGTAACTTGTGCAGACGCGGTCATACCAAACCGCTCGGTAAACTAACATCCAAAACCGCGTCTGTAACAATATATATATATATATATATATATATATATATATATAGATATATATGTATATATATATATATATATATATATATATATATACATATATATATATATATATCTGTATATGTACACACACACACACACACACACACACACACACACACACACACACACACACACACACACACACACACACACACAAACCTGACTGATACACACTACAACAACAACAACATGCATTTTAAGGCCATGTTCCCTGCTAGAGCGGGGGTTAGCCTTGCGGTCCCCATGACAATCTTCTCCATTTTGCCCTATTTTCTGCATCTCTCCTTGTTAACCCCCTTGCCCGCATTTGTTCTTCCACCATCTTTAGCCAAGTCTTTCTCGGTCTTCCCCGTCCTCTACTTCCTTCTACATTAACTTCCATCACTCTTCTCAACCAGTCACTTTCATCCTTCCTCAATACATGACCAAACCATCTCAACCTGTTCCTCTTCACAGCATCAATCACAGGCAATATTCCCATCATCTTTCGCAATTCATCATTTGTCTTCCTCTCTCTCAACGATACTCCACACATCCATCGACCCATTCGCATTTCCACCCTTTCCAGCCTTCGTTGCTGCTCTACGTTCATTACCCATGTCTCGCTCCCATAAATCATAACACTTCTCACACATGCAGCATACACCTTTCCCTTCAGCTTCAGCGACACTCTCCTCCTCATCAGCACGCCACTCAGTTCCCGAAACTTCTTCCATGCACATCTCACTCGAGCAACCGTTGCCGAGTCTGATCCACCTTCTCCATTCAGCATGTCTCCGAGGTAGCAAAATGTTTTCACACCTTCCAGCTTCACGCCGTCTCCAAGATCCAACTCAACATTTCCTCCATCTGCAGCTCCCTCTGTGCACACCTTACATTTGAATGTAGCTGCCACAATGGTTAATGACCCTCTCAGACCACTACATTTTTGATGAACCCACTCAGCACACATTGTACATTGAATGGAGTTCACTCCGACACCCTTCCTGCACACAGCACACGGCCACTTCCCAGTTCTTTCCACCTCACCACATGCTTTACCACTTGCCAGCACCTTTGTCTTTCCGATATTCACCTTCAGACCTTTTGTCTCCATACATTCCTTCCACTTGTTCATCTTTTCCTTCAGTCCATCCATACTTTCCGCAATCAACACCAGATCATCTGCATACAACAACTCCCACGGTAAACCCTCCTTTACGGTCTGAGCCAGCACCTCCATCACAGCTACAAATAGTAGTGGACTTAGTACCAACCCCTGATGCACTCCCACCTTCACCTCAAACTCACCACTGTTCCCGTCCTTTGTCCTTACAGCTGTGCGTGCTCTTTTGTACATTGCCACCACTACTCTGATCAACCATTCCTCCACTCCTAACTTCCTCAATGCCCATGTCAATACTTTGCGTGGAACCCTATCGAATGCTTTCTCCAGATCAACAAACCCAAAAAACAACTTCTTCCTCTTATCCATGTACTTCTCCTGCAACTGCCTCACAATGAAAAGCGCATGTGTCGTTCCTCTTCCTGGCATAAATCCAAACTGCATTTCGTCAATCTTCACTTTCTTCCTTATCCTCCTCTCCAACACCCTTTCCAATACCTTCATTCCATGCTCCAATAACTTTATCGCTCGGTACGAGCCACACTCCAGAGGGTCACCTTTCCCCTTGTATAGAGGGACGAGGGTACTCAGTTCCCAATCCACTGGAATGCGGCCTTCTTTCACCACCAGATTACAGATCTCTGTCATTCTCTTCACACCCCAACTTCCTGCTGCCTTCAACATATCTCCCACAACTCCCGTCGGCCCTCCCGCTTTTCCACTCTTCATTGCTTTTATCGCTTCCTCAACTTCCTTCTCAGTTATCTTCTCTGCCGGTCCTAAAACTGGGTTACTCTCTATGTTGCCATCCCATTCATTCTCTGTATTCAACAGCATTTCCATATATCTTTTCCATCTTCCTTTAATTCCATCTGGGTCGACAACGATTTGTCCCACTTCATCCTTCAAGCAACTCACCCCCATCACATCACACCTCTCTTTCGCTATTGTTACGTGGTCCCCTCGGTGAATACCTGGTCTCAGTGACCCCCGGACCGTGAGAGGAACTTCGCCAGAAAGCTGTATTATATATGCGCTTTCGCCACGCAAGCCATATGAATTTCACCCAAGAGACAACTGCCGTTCAAGGATATATTTCAAGAGTAATGATACCAAACAATTTCAATGACACAACCATCAACAATATTTCAATGACACAACCACGGAGATTTTCCCCGAGCAATCAACAATACATAATCCTCACCAATTCCCAATTCACAATCAATTCCCTATGATTAAGATGGCCATCTTATACATGTGTGTCCCGGGGAGTACTCACGAAACCCTTTTGGTCTCGGTCCCGCACAATGTCTCTGGGCCCCTCTTGACCAAGAGGATAGTCACCGTCACCGCACTCGGGCGGTTGAACGAACCCCGGGCGGACGTGCTCCAACGTGCCGTCTCGTACCGGGGACAGCTGTTGCAGCGCACCTCCTTGCCAAGCAACGGGGCAAAACCAAAACGCGGTTTGCAACGCGAGCGAGGCTCAACGTGCGACCCGTACGCGTCCTTGTAGACGGGGCGAAACCCAAACGCGATTTGCAACGCCTGCGAGGCTCCAAAGTGCGACCCGTACGCGTCCTTGTAGACGGGCAAAACCGAGCGCGGTTTGTAACGCGTGCGAGGCTCCAAAGTGCGACCCGTACGTTCCGTGCACGAACTCACGGGGACTTCACGTGTCCAAAGGTAATTACGCGGCCAGGTAACTCCTCTCGCCAAACGGGTTTCGGAACGCCCCGGTTTTCCGCGCAGCGCAAGGTCGATTCCACCTTCTCGTCGTCGTGGGGCGAGGAAGAAGAATCCCCGTCCTTTTTCTCCTCGTGTCTTTTCTTCTTCCGTTTCCGGCCACTTCCGTTTCCGGCCACTGGTTCCGAAGGGCTCCTGACCCTCCCATCACAACAACCCTTAATATAATACACACGGATAAGCAACCTGAATGGTAATTCCCATACATTCACATAAATATGTAACACTCCCCCCCTTCAAGAAAGAAAGTTTGAACCCAGCGAAAACTTTCTTTGCCGGCCAATTTGGAGAAACAAACCAGATCCCTCAACCCTCCAGATTACTCCCTCTGGACTAAGTACCAACAACGACATTGTCCCTGCCAAATCAAACTCCCTCTCATGACCCTCTGACTTTGACCGTCAGTTTCTTGGGAATGAAGGTTAAGGGGTTGATCCAAGATCCAAAGTTAGGCAACTCGATAGCACTTTTTCCGGGAGGCCAAGCCGAGTATTCACTACATGGATGCCTTTAGGAACGCGGAGTTCACGGTTAGTCCGTGCAGGAAAGTTCTCTACATGGGCGCCTTGAGGAACGTGGAGTTCACGGTTAGTCCGTGCATGAAAGTTCACTACATGGACGCCTTTAGGAACGGCGTTCACGGTTAATTCGTGTAGGAATCTTGGCTCGGCGGCTCCACCGCCTTCAGTGCTTCAACTTCTCAGAACTTCCCTAATAATTAGGGTGGGACCACTGGTCCCTGTAGTCCCATGAATAGCGGTCTCCTTCTCGGCCACCATTTTGCCAATCCTTCCTTCGGGAGCGGCCATAACTCAGGGAGCCTCCATAATAATATTGACTGCGGCCACCACCAAAACTACCGCCCAGTTGTCCTCTCCTGTAGACCTCTCGACGCCTACGAAATGCCTTCCCTACTGTTATGGTCCGACCCTCCAAATCCTTGCCATTCCAATTCTTCTCTGCCTCTCTGGCGTCTTTTGGGCTGGCAAACGTGACAAAGCCGAACCCTCTTGACTGTTGCGTTTCCCAGTCTCTTACCAACCGCACTTCCCCCAGCGGCCCATATCTGTTGAAGACAGAGGTCAGAACTTCTTCCCCTGTTTTGAAGTTCAGTCCCCCTACAAATAACTTGGCACTTTTGTCGCCATCTCGAGCTGGTGTGGCATTATTTTCCCTGCTGGGCTCTTTACCAACCCTCTGGTTACCATAAACTTGACCCCCGGCCAAATCATTCCCGATAACCACAGATACACCCTCTACAGGAAGCGTGGCTTGTAAACCGACGGTGACCGGTCCTGACACCAAATCGGACTCCAACTGGATGACCTGAAGGGGAGCACTAACACCGCCCCCGATCCCCTGTAAACGCACACTATCCCCCGTTGCCGTCTCCTCGGACCATGGCAAAATGCCTTCAAGCATTAAAGATTGATGGGCCCCTGTGTCCCTCAATATCCTAACCGGTCTCCGGTTAGTCGAGGCTCCATCCAGTGACACAAACCCCTCTGAAATAAATGGTTGGTAACCCTTTTGATGGCGATTTCTTACGCTAGCCATCGCATTCGGAGTTGTAATAGTCGGACTCCGCTCTGGGTTGTCCCTTTTCCTGAGGTAACAACTGGACATCAAGTGTCCCGGTTTCTTGCAAAACGCGCAAGTAGGCCCGGAGGAAAAACTCGGGGTCTGCCTCGGGCCCCCCGAACTATAAGTTTGTCTTGGGCCCGCATCCCTCTGATTTAGAACCGGTGGGGTATCATAGTTGTCCCCATAATCCTCTCGAGGCCGCCGCCATGTATGGTCGTTCTCCGCACCTGCTGTTCCCCACCTCCCCTGCGGAGATCTAGGCGAGGAGTTAGGTTCGTGGACCCCTATTCGGTGGGTTAAGGCATAATCATCTGCCATGGTGGCTGCGTCCCACAACTTTGGTACCTTCTTTTCCTGCAGGTACACTTTGATGTCCTCGTGGACACACTGCTGGAATTCCTCCACCAGGATCAAGTCCCGCAATTTCTCGAAGTCTTTCCCGACTCCTTTTGACTCACACCACCGATCAAACATGTTTTCTTTCACTCTGGCAAACTCCACATGGGTCTCACTCTCCCTCTTCCTGGCATTCCTGAATTTTTGCCTGTAAGCTTCCGGAACCAACTCATAGGCCTTGAGGATGTGCTTCTTCAGTACCTCATAATCTGCACATTGGTCCATTGGTAGCGCCGAATAAATTTCCTGAGCTTTCCCCACCAGCACACTTTGCACGAGTATGGTCCAGGCCTCCTCCGGCCAGTTTAATTGTCGAGCCACTTTCTCAAAGTGTGGAAAAAATTTCGCGACTTCTTTTTCACTGAACGGTGGAACCAGCCTCACATGTCTGCCCACATCCCAGGTTTTCTGGTTAGGTGTCGACCCCGTCAGCAAGGGTGGTGCCTCTCCCCGTTCTCTCATTAACTCCAGCTCCTTGAATTTGATTTCTTGCTGAAGCTCCATGTCACGTTCCTTTAATTCCCTTTCCGCTTTTCTCTCCTCTGCTTTTCTCCCTTCTACCCTTTCCTGGAGTTCTCGTTCCACTCTCCTTTCCTCTGCTTGTTTCTCTTCTCTCCTCGCTTCTGCTTTCCTTTCTTCTTCTGCTAACCTTTCCTGGAGTTCTCGTTCCACTCTCCTTTCCTCTGCTTGTTTCTCTTCTCTCCTCGCTTCTGCTTTCCTTTCTTCTTCTTTTAACCTTTCCTGGAGTTCTCGTTCCACTCTCCTTTCCTCTGCTTGTTTCTCTTCTCTCCTCGCTTCTGCTTTCCTTTCTTCTTCTTTTAACCTTTCCTGGAGTTCTCGTTCCACTCTCCTTTCCTCCGCTTGTTTCTCTTCCCTCCTCTCTTCTGCTTTCCTTTCTTCTTCTTTTAACCTTTCCTGGAGTTCTCGTTCCACTCTCCTTTCCTCCGCTTGTTTCTCTTCCCTCCTCTCTTCTGCTTTCCTTTCTTCTTCTGCTCTTTCCTTTTCTGCTTTCCTTTCTTCTTCTGCTCTTTCCTTTTCTGCTTTCCTTTCTTCTTCTTTAATCCGTTCCTGGCTCCGTAACTGCAACTCCAGTTTCCGGAGCTCAACGTCTTCTGGTTCTTCGGGTAGCCACTCCCAGGCTAACTCGTCCCATTTTCCTAATCCCACCATAGATTGTATCACCGTGGCCTGCAACTCTGCCTTCCTCAAATTAGTTCGGACCTCCAAGTTAAAATGTTTGGCCAATTTCAAGAGGTCCGACTTTAGCAACGCTCGGAACTGTGCCTCACTCGGTGTTACCCCAAAGTTCTGTGCCACAAACGCCATGGTGCCTATCGTTAACACCTGTTAACCTTCACCCAAGACTTTACCCCAATTTCTCAAAATTTTTTTTTACCAATTAATAATTAATTAATTAATTTTAATTAATAAAAAATATTATTATTTTATTATTTTATACAATTTTAAATCCCGGACGTAGACCCAATTGCGAAACCGCAAATCGTAATTTGGACGAGCCCCCAATTCTGTTACGTGGTCCCCTCGGTGAATACCTGGTCTCAGTGACCCCCGGACCGTGAGAGGAACTTCGCCAGAAAGCTGTATTATATATGCGCTTTCGCCACGCAAGCCATATGAATTTCACCCAAGAGACAACTGCCGTTCAAGGATATATTTCAAGAGTAATGATACCAAACAATTTCAATGACACAACCATCAACAATATTTCAATGACACAACCACGGAGATTTTCCCCAAGCAATCAACAATACATAATCCTCACCAATTCCCAATTCACAATCAATTCCCTATGATTAAGATGGCCATCTTATACATGTGTGTCCCGGGGAGTACTCACGAAACCCTTTTGGTCTCGGTCCCGCACAATGTCTCTGGGCCCCTCTTGACCAAGAGGATAGTCACCGTCACCGCACTCGGGCGGTTGAACGAACCCCGGGCGGACGTGCTCCAACGTGCCGTCTCGTACCGGGGACAGCTGTTGCAGCGCACCTCCTTGCCAAGCAACGGGGCAAAACCAAAACGCGGTTTGCAACGCGAGCGAGGCTCAACGTGCGACCCGTACGCGTCCTTGTAGACGGGGCGAAACCCAAACGCGATTTGCAACGCCTGCGAGGCTCCAAAGTGCGACCCGTACGCGTCCTCGTAGACGGGCAAAACCGAGCGCGGTTTGTAACGCGTGCGAGGCTCCAAAGTGCGACCCGTACGTTCCGTGCACGAACTCACGGGGACTTCACGTGTCCAAAGGTAATTACGCGGCCAGGTAACTCCTCTCGCCAAACGGGTTTCGGAACGCCCCGGTTTTCCGCGCAGCGCAAGGTCGATTCCACCTTCTCGTCGTCGCGGGGCGAGGAAGAAGAATCCCCGTCCTTTTTCTCCTCGTGTCTTTTCTTCTTCCGTTTCCGGCCACTTCCGTTTCCGGCCACTGGTTCCGAAGGGCTCCTGACCCTCCCATCACAACAACCCTTAATATAATACACACGGATAAGCAACCTGAATGGTAATTCCCATACATTCACATAAATATGTAACACTATGTGCTTTGCAATCCTGAATACTGCTTTCTGACCCTCTTCCGAATCCAAGCGTTCTCCGATCATTTTCCTACATGCCTCCTGCGCCTTTGCTACCTCTTTCTTTGCAGCCTTCCTGGCTGCCTTATAACTTTCATGCTCTGCTGTTTCTGCTCCCGTACCCTTCGCCTTCTGCCACTCTTTGAACTTCTTCCTCTTCTCGTCAATCCTCTTTCCAACCTCAACATCCCACCACCATGTTTCCGAGTGCCTCGGTGGTCCTTCTGTCCATCCACATACCTCACCAACGGCTCCCAACAGACTAGCTTTCATTGACATCCAACCACTTTCAAGCTCAACCACATCATCCTCTACCCTACTCAGCCTCTCTTTTAATGCCTCCCTTACTGTCACCTCTTTCAACCTCCACACCTTCATTCTCGGTTGGTACTTCACCCGCCGAGCTCTCCTCGCACCTTTCACCCTTATGTCGCAGACAACCAAGTGGTGCTGTGAAACAGCCTCCTCCCCCGGGATCACCTTTGTGTCCCGGAGGTGCCCCCTATCTCGCCGACGCACCATCAGGTAGTCAACGGTTGTCGTCGACCCACCTGATGTGTATGTAACAAGCTTATTGTCCTCTTTCTGGAACTGAGTATTACAAATCAACAAATCAGCTCCATCAGCAAACTCCAAAATCCTTTCACCTTCTCCATTTCTCACACCATATGTGCTCACACCAAAATCCTTTCACATTTCTCACACCATCTCACACCAAAGTCTCATCTGACTGATACACACTGACATTTATTATTATATATAAGCACAAATTTATGCTTTTCAGAACTTTCATTTTGGGAAAAGCCCTGATTTTTGGCATCCTTCAGGAATGCATCTCCTATTTAAAACACTATTGTTAAGGGGAAACCTGTTTTCGCAAGATGCTGATTCGTGAAGCACCTGGTGTTATTCAAGTCATTTTTGTTTGAACAATTTGCCAACAAAATATAAACCCAAAATCAGTTACTGAAGATATTGGTAAATATTATGTACAATGATTTTCAATACAAATAACATATTTCTCAATAAAATAACTTAAAACAACTTTTTTAAGTTAGAATTTACATCAATTAATTATGTACTAGTGGGGTCACCCGTGGGAATCCCACGGGCATGGACGTGTGTGACATTTCGACATATTGAGTTAGATGCTGCACCTGCACATGCAGTTTCACAATAACACACACACACACACACACACACACACACACACACACACACACACACACACCTCGTTTTTTCATTTCTGTATCTCACAATTCGGTCTCTCTCTTATTCACACACCCACACAAACACACACCCAGGGCGTCACGGCAGACGACACGAGGTACTTTTACGTGGTTGCTGCCCTTGGATCCGGCACGGCCGCCCGAGTCGTGTCCTTCCTGCAGCACCCGCCGGACGAGGGCAAGTACGCGGCGCTCAAGCGACTTCTCCTCGACACGTTTGGCCTCACAGAGGCCGACCGCGCTGACCGTCTTTTGGACCTTCCCGTCATCGGCGACACACGACCGTCCGCCCGCATGGATTACATGCTGTCCCTGCTCGGCGACGGCCACGCGGATTTCCTCTTCCGTGCTCTCTTGATCCGCCAGCTACCTGTACAGGTACGGCTCGCGCTGGCCGGTTCGACCATTACGGAACCGCGCGCCCTGGCCAGGAAGGCGGACAAGTTTTTCGCAGCCCACAACGCGCGGCCGGCATATAGCGCGGCCGTTGTGGATCCCGGCGCCGCGCATGGCGCGAGTGGTTCGGATCGCCACGTGGCATGGCGTTCGGATCCTCCCGAACACGGCGCGGGTTGTTCGGATCCGCGCGTGGCTGCCGCCACACCCCGCCCACCACCGTCGTCACAACCGGCGCGACAACCACCACCGGGCCAGACCTGGTGCCACTTCCATACCAGGTTCGGCCACAAGGCCAGGTCCTGCCGCCCGCCTTGTACTTTTGGCAGGTCGGGAAACGGCCTGGCCGGCGCTCGCTTCCTGCCATGAGCGTCGGCCATACGGGCAGCCTTCTGTTCATAACAGACACCTCCTCGGGTCGTCGCTTCCTGTGCGACATGGGAGCGCAGGTGAGCATCCTCCCGGCCTCCGCGTCCGACAAGCAAGCTGGGGGCCGGGGCCCCGCTTTGCTTGCCACCAACGGCACGCCCATCCGCACGTTCGGGAAGCGTTGTCTCTCGCTGCGGTTCGGGAGGCAGTGCTTTCAGTGGTCGTTCGTTACCGCCAGTGTCCCCATGGGCCTACTCGGAGCGGACTTCCTCTGTGCGCATGGGCTGTTGGTGGACGTGAGGCACAGACGCCTGGTCCAAGCCGAAACCTTCAGCTCGCTTGCTTGCGCGCTGAGCAGTTCGTTGAGCAGCTCCCTGGGCGGCTCACCGAGCGGCTCGCCAAGCGGCTTGCTGAGCGGTTCGGTCCCGGCGAGGTTGGTCTGCACGCTTCCGGCAGCGGACGTGTTTACCCGCCTCCTCGCCAGTTTCCCGGCCCTCATGCGGCCCACCTTCTCGGCGGTGGCCGTCAAGCACGGGGTGGAGCATCACATCCCCACAGTCGGGCCACCGGTCTACGCCCGGGTGCGCCGCCTCGACCCGGCAAAGCTCGCCGTGGCGCAGGAGTTCGCCACGCTGGAGCGACTGGGCATCATCCGGCGCTCCAACAGCGCATGGGCATCACCGCTGCACATTCTGCCCAAGCCCGGCGGCGGGTGGCGGCCGTGCGGAGACTACCGCCGCCTCAACGATGCTACCACCCCCGACCGCTACCCAGTCCCTCACATCCAGGACTTTTCTGCCCGGTTTGCGAAAATGTCCCTCTTCTCCAAGGTGGACCTCATCCGCGGATACCACCAGGTCCCCGTCAGGCCGGAGGACATACCGAAGACGGCCGTCATCACACCATTCGGCCTCTTCGAGTTTCTGCGGATGCCCTTCGAGTTGAAGAATGCGGCCCAGGCATTCCAGCGGCTGATGGACAGCGTCTTGCGTGACTTGGACTTCGTGTACGACTGTACGTCTACCTGGATGACATCCTCGTCGCAAGCGCGTCCCGTGAGGAGCACCTCCGCCATCTCCGCACGCTCTTCGAACGCCTGGGCCGGCATGGCCTGATCATCAACCCCGCCAAGTGCCGGTTCGGCGTCACCGAAATCGACTTTTTGGGGCACCGCGTCACCAGGCACGGGGCCATCCCCTTACCGGCCAAGGTGGAGGCGGTCAGGGGTTTTCCGCACCCCCGCACGATCAAGGGGCTCCAGGAGTTCCTGGGCATGGTGAACTTTTATCACCGTTTCCTGCCCCGCATCGCCCAGGTCCTGCGCCCCCTGCACGAGGCCCTCCGGGGGAAGCCGGGCAAAGGCAACGTTGCCTGGACCGAGCAGATGGACGCGGCGTTCGCGGGCGCGAAGCTCGCCTTGGCTAACGCCACCATGCTCGCGCACCCGGTGCCCGATGCACCGATCGCTCTCACCACCGACGCGTCGGACTATGCGGTGGGCGCGGTGCACGAGCAATGGGTGAAGGGAGCTTGGCAGCCGCTGGCGTTTTTTAGCCGGCAGCTCCACCCGCACGAACGGTGGTACAGACCTTCGACCGCGAGCTGCTCGGGCTCCACCTGGCAGTCCGGCACTTCCGCCATCTGCTCGAGGGCCGCCCGTTCGCGGCCTTCGTCGACCACAAGCCCCTGGTCTTCGCGATGGCCAAGGTCGCTGAGCCGTGGTCGGCCCGGCAGCAGCGTCACCTCTCGGCCGTGTCCGAGTACACGACGGACATCCCGCACGTCGCGGGGAAGGACAACCCAGTGGCGGATTGCCTTTCCCGGTCTGTCGCCCACGCGGTCCACCTTGGGATCGACTGTGCTCGGATGGCGGCGGACCAGTCCGCCGACCCCGCTGTCCAGGCTTTTCGGACCGCCGTCACGGGCCTCTGCGTCACCGAGGTGCCGTTCAACAGCACGGGCACGGCCCTCTTGTGCGACGTCTCCCTCGGCCGGCCTCGCCCCATCATGCCCGCTGGCTGGCAGCGCCGGGTTTTTGACGCCATCCACGGCCTGTCCCACCCGCGCACGAAGGCCTCCCAGAAGCTGGTCGCCGACAAGTTCGTCTGGCATGGCCTCCGGAAGGCCGTCCGCGATTGGGCCAGGACGTGCCTCGCGTGCCAGCGCGCGAAGGTTCACCGCCACACCCAGGCCCCGTTGGCCCCGTTTACTGTGCCCGAACGTCGGTTCGACCACGTTCACGTGGACTTGGTGGGACCTCTGCCCCCCTCGCGGGGTTTCACCCACGTCCTCACCATGGTGGACCGCACCACCCGGTGGCCGGAGGCCGTGCCTTTGGCAGCAACGACGGCGGCGGATGTTGCGCAGGCGTTCATCGCCACTTGGGTTGCCCGGTTCGGCGCCCCCTCGGACATCTCGTCCGACCGTGGCCCCCAGTTCACCTCAGAGCTCTGGGGGGCGGTAGCGCGGGGGCTCGGCGTCCAGCTGCACCGCACCACGGCCTACCACCCCCAGGCCAACGGCCTGTGCGAGCGCTTCCATCGCGCCATGAAGGCCGCGATCCGGGCCAGCCTCCGCGACGGCGGCTGGGTCGACAGGCTCCCCTGGGTCATGCTTGGCCTCAGGACGGCGCCCAAGGACGACCTGCGCACATCCGCGGTGGAGTTGGTCTTCGGACAACCGCTGCGGATGCCAGGCGAGTTCCTCCTCGACTCCACGGCACCATGGTCCGCGGCGCAGCAGTGCTCCGCCCTGCAGGAGACCGCCCGGAGGTTCGCCCCGGTGCCGACGGCGCACCACGGTTGCCCGCCAATGCATGTCGCCCCGGAGCTTCGCATGGCGGAGTACGTGTTCGTCCGCCACGACGCCCACCGGACACCGCTGCGGCCCCCGTACGACGGGCCCTTCCACGTGCTGGAGACCGGGGCGAAGCATTTCACCCTGGACATCGGCGGTACTCCTGACCGCGTCTCCGTGGACCGCCTCAAGCCGGCCCACCTGGACTTGGACCACCCCCCGCCAACGGCTCTGCCCCCGCGTCGGGGCTGCCCCCTGGCGGGCGGACCCCCGGCACCGCCCAACCCCGCCGTCACGCCACCCCCCTGCCCTGCACCCATCCCAGATGCCGCCAGAGGCATCCCAGATGGCATCCCGGCACCCCAGCCGCCGCCAGCCGCCAGGGGGCGCTTCAGCCGGGTCATCCGGTTGCCCCGCAAGCTGACCCTTCAGGTGCGCGGGAATTCTGGGGGGGCGCGTGTGGCGGACACGATGGCTCGCTGGCGCAGTGACATAATTCCGCGCACCAGTGGGTCTCGGCCACGCCCCAAGTGAGGCGTGGCCTCCGGATATACACGCGGGCTCGCAGCCCCGAGCACAGCAGTGCTGATGAGTGAGCATCTAATAAGGAGCTCGACCTAACCCAAAGCGTTGTGGCCTACCTTTGTTTAACGTGTGTGCCCCAGCACCCACACCACATCCCACATGTATATACATGTTTAAAGTGTATGTGCCCTCCCCCCCCTCCCCCGCCCGGCAACGCTGGGTACTTCTGCTAGTAACTAATGAAATAAAAACGAAGAAATATCTCTCTCTGGGTAATTTCCTGAAACTCGGTGAAATTCGCTGAAATTCGCTCGGTGTATCGGTGAAATATTTTATTTGGGCGGTGTATAATTGCTTCGAACGAAATATCTCTTAGCAATTTCCCATCTGTGTTTCATGTCCATGCACACGTGAAATGGAGTTTGTTTTTGCACACGTGAAATGAACATGTGAACCCTTACTTCCGGATAATAATGTTGAATGAAATAAAAACGAAGAAATATAGTGGGGTCACCCATGGGAATCCCACGGGCATGGACGTGTGTGACATTTCGACATATTGAGTTCGATGCTGCACATTCATTTTTACAAAATGGTTACTGGCAATTCATCAGATCCAAAAATGGTGGAATGAACACAATTTATTTATTTCACACAATATGTGACCCCTCACTCCTCTCCACCTGACACTCTCCTCTCTCCACCCTCACACATCTCCAATCCCACTCCTCCTCACACTCCTCTCCAATCCCACTCCTCCTCACACTCCTCTCCAATACCTCCCCACACTCCTCTCCAATACCTCCTCACACTCCTCTCCAATCCCTCACACTCCTCTGCAACCCCTCACACTCCTCTCCAATCCCTCACACTCCTCTCCAATCCCTCACACTCCTCTCCAATCCCTCACACTCCTCTCCAATCCCTCACACTCATCTTCAATTCCTCATACTCCCCTCCAATCGCGCCTCACTTGCCTCTCCAATCGCGCCTCACTCTCCACTCCAATCGCTCCCCACTCTCCAACCCCTCGCTCCTCTCCAACACCTCCTCAAACTCCTCTCCAACACCTCCTCACACTCCTCTCCAATACCTCCTCACACTCCTCTCCAATACCTCCTCACACTCCTCTCCAATACCTCCTCACACTCCTCTCCAATACCTCCTCACACTCCTATCCAATACCTCCTCACACTCCTCTCCAATACCTCCTCGCACTTCTCTCCAATACATCCTCGCACTCCTCTCCAATACCTCCTCACCAATACCTCCTCACACTCCTCTCCAATACCTCCTCGCACTCCTCTCCAATACATCCGCGCACTCCTCTCCAATACCTCCTCGCACTCCTCACCAATACCTCCTCACACTCCTCTCCAATACCTTCTCGCACTCCTCTCCAATACCTCCTCACACTCCTCTACAACCCCTCACAATCCTCTCCAAGCCCTCACACCCCTCTCCAACCCCTCACACTCCTCTCCAATACCTCCTCACACTCCTCTCCAATACTGCCTCACACTCCTTCCAATATCTCCTCACACCCCTCTCCAATACCTCCTCACACTCCTCTCCGCTCCAATCGGCCCTCACTTTCCGCTCCAATCGTCCCTCACTCTCCGCTCCAATCGGCCCTCTCTCCGCTCCAATCGGCCCTGGGGTCACCCTTGGGAATCCCACGGGCATGGACGTGTGAGACATTTCGACATATTGAGTTAGATGCTGCACCTGCACATTCAGTTTCACAAAATTGTTACTGGCAATTTATCAGATGCACAAATGATGTAATCTACACAACGTATTTACTTCTGATAATATGTGAATGCATGTGCGTGCACACCCACACACACATACACACATATATACACACAAACACACGTACAACCACACACATATATACACACACATACATACACACACATACACCCACGTACACCCAAACACATATATACACACACATACACACACACACACACACATCTCGTTTTTTCATTTCTGTTCCTCACAATTTTGTCTCTCTCTTATTCACACAGACAGACACATACACACACACACACACACACACACACACACACACACACACACACACACACACACACACACACACACACACACACACACACACATGTCCCACATGTATATATCCCACATCCCACATGTATATACATGTTTAAAGTGTACGTGCTTTTCCCCACTCCCCCGCCCGGAAACGCTGGGTACTTCTGCTAGTAACTAATGAAATAAAAACGAAGAAATATCTCCACTGATCTCTATAATAACTGGATGGGCGGAGACGCCTCATTGGATGATGCAAAACCGCCGCCATCTTGGAACCCCCAAAAAGAGCAATGCCTTGTACTAACTATACGATGACCGTCACCAAACACTGCACGCAAATGACAATAACTATTATTATAATAAACATAAAAGATATATAATATGATGTTTTATATAGCGCTTGAATCATACTTGAATATCAAAACGCTTTGGAAGGATAAATTTTAGGCTTTTAGTGAGAACTGTCCAACTCACTTTGCGGATGTTCATTAGCAACGCATTCAAATACGTGTTTCATAACAGAACCAGTGCTATATTAAAACATAAATTGCACCTACTTCATATGGTGTATATAGTGTATAATAGTTATGGTTACTGTAGGTTGTTTGTTCTTGCCAACTCCAGGTTATCCTCATTAATAATTGTCTAAGTTTCAGTTAAATGAGGAGGTGCATTTTGGTTTCTATTCAGCGTCAGATATCTGAAAATTTATCATAACTAGGGCATGCCCGTACTATATCTATATCTAAAATTATATCCCCCCCCCCCTCTATTTACATGAAATGGTTTGGTCCAAAGCGAACGGCTTGCGAGTACGGTGACAATCCCCCCCCTCTATTTACATGAAATGGTTTGGTCCAAAGCGAACGGCTTGCGGAGTTTGGTAAAGAAATCGCCATAGCATGCACAAACGCGCAGGAAAGCGAAAGAATCGCAAATTAGTTTTAATTAGTTTTAAAACATCGTTTAACGCCAACATAGCGGCAACATAGTTTTCCAACGTGAAATAAATGAATACGCTCTCAAATGTGCCGTCCGAGGCAGAGTCTGTTCGCCACGTTCGGCACACGTGATAGCTCGCTGCTCTCTGATTGGTTGAATCGTTTTTTGGACATAGCTCGGTAACTACTTCTCCGATTAATATGAAACCTTGAAAAGGCACATCCTCGGGTCCCCAGCAATATACCTGGAAAGTTTAAAGTATATCGGACCCGTGGTTGTCGAGAAACAGCGGTCACAGACATACAGACATACAAACATACAAACATACAAACATACAAACATACAAACATACACACAGAGATTACTGGAATTATAGATAGATGATGTATACATGGATTGAGAAGATGTTGTTATTCAGTGTATCCGAAGTGAATTACAAGGTTAAGTTCAGCTTAAAACGCCATTCAAACAAGCATTTTAACATACTTTTGAACAATCTTGGAAAATGCAGCAACAAAACTTAATTATTATTTATAACAAATTTATTGTATGATTTATTCTGCAAAAGAATTTGTCTTGTAGATATAGTACCAATACATCAAGAGCGAGATTCCAACAATTACAAAATGAAACAAAGTAATTACAAAACACATGTATAGGAATTATTAATAAATTTGGCAAGATGCAACTTTCACTGAAACAATAATAACAAACCCAAATATTTGTGCAAATAAAAATTACATGTGCAAAAATGATGTCACGATATTAACTAGGTAAGTAATAACAAACATATACAACATCCATGTCACATTTGACAGTATATAAACAGGACTTGTGGACATTAATGTTCCACAAAATACTGAAGTTCACAATGATGAACACTACATGGACGCAAACCACTGATCTCTATAGTTATTATAGAGATCAGTGCACAAAACACACAACTAGATTCAATTCACTGATGCTTGAACAGCACTAATCTTGACATTTGCTTTCGCACTTTATCACCAGTAATAATTTCTGTGTGTTCTTTTCCCATGTGGAAAAGCTTTATTTTGCTGTAGCAGGATGAAGCCATGGTCACCAGCTTGTGGATGTGGTTGTCTTCCACTGCTGTATCGAACTGGTGCGAATGGAGATCAGGAAAAAGATTCATTGCAGATGAGTTTTTTAGTACACTCCTTGCCACTGCGGAACAGATTCCTTGACCTTGTGGAAGTTTTCCATCCGATATTTTCATCATACGTTGAAAACATTTCTCAGTTTCCATGCATACGGAGACGATGCTTGAGGATGCCTTCTCCAGGCCTCCACGGTCCTGCATGGCCACAAACTGGTGGCTCTCTCCATTGATAGCACCCAATGCTTTCGTGCACTGCATGCAACTTGTTCTTTTCCGCATCATGCGCACCACAAAACCAGCAATGTAGTTGACAGCTTCTTCTTTGTACTCTGACACCTCCTCAAAATTCGGTGTATCTGCATAATCATGTTCATCTGCAGTGGGATCTCTGATGAGCAGGTCATATTTTCTTGCCACGTTAACTGTGGATTGCGATACGTTGTCAATGTGGAGAACATCAGTTCTGTCCAAGATTGCACAATTTCCTGTTCCGTTCTTGACTGCATGTCGGACCAGAAGGCGCTTATACGCCGCCTTGAACTGTCTCGCTGTGGGATTGTTGTTGAAGCCACCTCGTGCCCGTACAGCTGCAAAGAATAGTTCGATGTGGATCCTGACTGAATTTGTATGTCAGGAGATATGTCAGAGGGGCATTTGGTGAATCAACAAGTTCAGAGAACAAGTTGATTGTGCTCTCCATGCTAACAATAAAACCAATGAACCCTGTCTTCCGAGGACCGAGATGCATCGGAGAGCCTGATCTATCTTTCAGACTGAGGAGGAATTCTTTGGCTCCTTCCATTATTTTCCGCCATCTGTCTTTGTTGGTTTTCCTCATAGGTGCTTTGAAGCCTTTCCCAAGGGGATTTCTGCTGTTCAACACATCAAAGGCACTGCCGATGTGCCTGATAAATTCCACTGTCGCTTCACATCCCTTGAACTGTGGCAGTTGGAGACCCTCATTGCAGTATTGCAATGCATCAGCAACACTGGCACTGAAAACTTGCGCAGCGAGATTTACCTTCATCTTCTGCTTCTTCCACTGTATGTGAGCACTCCTCAGTTTATTTCCAAGACGAAGTCCTTCAGATTTTTGGAGAGCGTTCAACTCTTCAATGTACAGCCACCTTACAGTCCTGCAATCACTGGTCTGGAAAAGTCCACCGTCTGCCAATGCATTCCGCAACAGCTGTTGAGGCAGGCATCCAGAATCACATGCACTCTTTGGGTTGGATCAGCTGGATGGGCGAAAGATGGATCCAATGCAGTGACATCGATTTTTGCACCCAAACAACGCATCATGGCCAGGTGACAAGAAGGTCCATCACATGTAAGCGAGATGGCTCGAACACCTGCCTCATGTAGACGGTGAAAGCATTCCGTGACAACATTAGCGCGGTGCTCGCCATTCATGGTAACTATGAGGAAATATCCCAAGGGTATTTTCCAAGATTCATTCACCGATACGGCCATGAACACCAGAGCATCTCTTGCCACCGGTGTAGAATCATCAAATTTCCCACTACCGATGTCGACATATCCATGGTATCTTCCATTGGCGAATTCAACATGCTTGCGAATTGCAATCTCATCAAACATGATGGCACACACAACCTCCTTCCCTTGGCTTGCATAGTCTTTGGCGCGCATTTGTAGGGCATTAAATGCAGCCTTGGTGAAACCTGGATCTCCTTCGATGCCCTTGTACCATGACCTAATTTGACGTGGATGTGGCAAGGCCAAATCAAAAGACTCTCTCACATAGTCATATGCTTTACTGGAGTAAAACTGAAGAGTCATAGCAAATGATCTTAGTTCCTCTGGATAGGATGCAGATTTATTCGTATTGCTCAGAATTCTCTTCATGACTTCTTTTGGAATACCACTGAATGTTGTCTCCAACATTTCCGCACAATTTGTGGTGATCAAGTTCTTATCACGCAAAGATGTCACAACCACACTCATATCATTCACTTTTTGCAACAAACGCCTTGTTTTCTGCTTTTCAAGTTTTAGTTTCTTATTGCAACTTTGCAGCTGAGCACTGGTGTCATCCAATTTGTGTTTCAATTTTCTTGGAGATGCCATCGTGGCATAGGAGTGGTCTTGGTGGCACATGGACTCAGATGTTGGATCAGGTTGAGTGGACTCTGTGCTGGAGCCTGGTTCAGTGGTGCAGTCGTTCCTGACTTTGGTTTGTCTGCGAGTTGTAGCTTTCTGGAAATTAAATATTAAAAATAATTATATTCCAGTATATATCTATCCAGAACAACTTTACAAATGCTCTGGTGCTTTATAATACGAGCTGTACGAGATCAGGATCTCAAAAAACCTTAGAATCACATTTTGCGTAATATCTCAGGAACTAATTGACATAGAAACACAAGGCTGATTGCGTT
>NC_136270.1:94955420-95305420 GCF_964187855.1 Myxine glutinosa
AATGTTGAATGAAATAAAAACGAAGAAATATATGTCGGCATAATTGTTGTCGTTTTTGTGACGACTGTCATCAAACGAAAAAGTAATATATCTTAACGGAAAAGCAAAAGCGAAATTTTAATATATATCGACACATTGCCGTCGGTGTCATGTTGGGCGGTGTATGATACACCATGACGCGATTTTAAAAAATATATCTCTGCATTTTCCCGCGTGTGTGGAATGTTCTCAATTATTGCTGACACCGAGTCTAAAAGTAAAACCATCGATAAAAATGAAATCATATGGTGAGTTAGATTGGAGATAAAGGCGTGAGAGAGACTCAATGGCCTTGAAGTTACAGGTGTTTGGATATTCATTTCGTTCTATAAACGGCAACTTTCATTGTATTTTCTTCCCGTTTTTTTTCAACCGAGTCTAAAACTATGTTAGCGACTGTGAAAAATGAAATGATATATCGAATTTGATTTGAAATAAAACTGGGAGAGAGCAAGACACCACGGGCCTACAAAACAGGCCTCAAAGCTATGCGAGTTAATAAAATGGTGGATATTTGTTTATAATTATATGAAGCCACTCCCAGAATGGGTGGAGCTATGGGTGGAGCTACTCTGCAAACCGAGTAAGCCACACCCCGGACAGACACCCAACAGAATCATCTACGGCTATTATAATATAGATTCGTTCTTGTTTCAAATATCATTTTGTTTCACAATAATAACTAGAACGACACTCGGTGGAGTGCAAACCTCCGCCCGGCTGAACAGTTTGCCATGTACTGTATATCCCACTGCTAGACCAGATCTGGATTCAGACCTGAACCAAAGTCTATCGGCTGGTTCTCATCACTTTCCCAACTCATCCACCTAGTTTTGTCACAATTCATCCATAACCTTTTGAAATATCATGCTATATATAGTTTTTTCCCGATCACTCGATGGTGAAGAAACACTTAAACAATTCTCGGATCCAGATATTCATCAAAATCTAATCATTTCGTACTTGTCACACACCCAACATCTCCACCACATTTCGTCCGAATCTGTCCAAAACTTTATGAGATATACTGTTCACAGAACGACACACGAACAGACAGGGGTGACAACACAACCTCCATCCACCTTCGGTAGCAGAGGTAATAATAGTGACGTAAATGAATCGTTTCCACTCTTTCAAGAACCCATCTGTGTCAGCCTTACTTTTCCATCTTGAATAAACATTTCCAACTCGACCCAACCTCACTGAGGAGGTTTGATACTCATGGAGAGAATAATTATTGGTCTCGTGACGTCATTTGAATCAGTTATGTTGAAGATTCCAATTCAATGCTGTCTTGTCAAAACTCCTTTCAACAAGATTGGACACTTTATATTATTGACAAATTTCTCCCATAATATTACAATATCTCAATGATGTCTGCTTGTACAAATTTGACAAATATGTAACGCACTTCAACATTATAAAAGAGCATTTAAGCGATATCAATGTCACAAGTACTCAAACATCAAATACAGCTTTGCATCCTCATGGGTATATTAACACTAACAGCATTTACTGATTTAAAAGCGAAGAGGTGTCTGCTAATTCACTTTCACAATGTGGGATGGGTGGAAATGGATGCAATGTCTTGGTGTTTGCTAAGATTTAATTTAATTTTGTTCATTCACATGATTAGATTTGCCTGTTTGTTTTGGTGTTTAAGTCTCATTGTCTGTTTCGCTGTTCCCTTGTTTCTCATGTCAAATCATTTGGTTTATTATCCAATCTGGTGCTTTCCCTTTCTACATTCACTTCATGGTATTGAAAACAAATTCGGTCTCCCAGAAACGGTTGGGTTATTTAGACTTTTGCAAAGTGTTACGGATTCGGCCCTTCCGTGGTGGTGGTTTTCATCCACGTGAAACATTTCTGGTTAGGTATTATTATTCTTATCGGGGTTGGAAGGAAACGGCGATTATTGTTTTTTAAAGGAAATGGTTATTGTGATTAAAATGTTAAAAGCACTCATGGTAAAAATGAAACAGGAAATCGGATCGTGCACCGGAAGACGTCGAGCGAAGAGGAAGAGGTCATGAGGCAAAGGTCGGGGAAGACGCGTGTTGAAGCTCCGTTACGGGCGTGGTCGAGCGAACGTCGTGAGTGAACTTTGCGACCTTGAAAGGAAGTTCGTGCGATAGGTGTTATCGTCGGAGTATTGAGGAACCTGCGTAATCAGGTATCGGCATTGATGTTCCGGAGAATCCTTGCCTAGAGGCTCCGGCTCGAGTGAGAGCCGTCCGCCATTTTGCCCCGCGCACTGCATTCATCGGAAAAGGTTTTTGTCGCGTCGGCTGGTCTTACCCTCCGGTGGTCTGCCGGGGAGGGCTGTGCACTAAAGCGGCATTTGAAGATTACACGGCGGTTCGCTGATTGAGCGGTGAACGTGTACGTCGGCGTGCGTCTTTGGGGATTTTCCATTCTACCGCGAGTTTGCTGGGTGTTGGACCACGTGACTTCTGTGTCGCTTCGCCCGCCTACGCCTCGATTGATCTTGATCGGACATTGTTTCAACGATCGCTGGAGCGAATCAACTTCACCTTGGAGAGTTATAGAGACATTGAGGAGTGCTCGGTTCCATTTCCTGGGAGTGCCGTGAGTTTGAGTTAAGTTACTAGATAAGATGGTACCATCTTAAGATTGATTATATCGTTGATTGCTATCATTGTTGTATGGTTCTTCCTGTGTGCTTTTTAATACATTCTTTGGTTGTGGATAACTCTTGGTGTGGTTTCCATATTGATTTCGACACGGAATAACATATATTTTTCTGCCGTGGCTCCTCCCGGCGTTCGGAGGTATACCGAGACCAGGAGGTCGGGGAGGAACACGTAACAAAAGCATCACGAAGATTGTTGTAATTTCAGGTGATGTCATATATACCTGAACACAGTTGAATGAGGGAAACACACCAACAGAAAGTTAAAGGAACACAGCAGAGGGACATTTGAAGGAAAAACGACCGAGGGGAAGAACCTTCTACGTGAAAGCATCTGAGCTCATAAAAATGGACGATTTACACCTGTAACATGAATGAACTCAGGAGTGCAACACATTATCTCTGCTTTCTTTAAACTCCAACACTGAAGTAGAAACAATTTCACAGTTATTGGTTTTTCATTAATTTTACAGTTATTGGTTCTTCATTGTTGTTTTTTCGTATGTAGCCTGTAGCTGCTGGTTGCATCATTTTTTCTTGTTTTTGGTCGCACCGTTGTGCCTCCGATGCAGTGCCCCTGTTACCATTAAGTTGTAACTCTTGCATGGCTTGCGGAATTCCTCTCTGGTCGTAGTCAACGTGTGGCCCTGAATGGATTTCTCTCATCTCCCCTTCCCGTTCAGGCTGGAGTTCCCCAAGGCAGTGTGCTGGGCCCTGTGCTTTTTCTGGTCTTTATCAATGATCTCTCCGACTCTCTGGAAAATCCTCTGTATCTCTTTGCTGATGACTCCACTCTCTGCCGCTCCATTCCTCTTCCCTCAGATCGGCAGTCTGCAGCCTCCTCACTCTCTGATGACCTGGACAAAATCACAGACTGGTCAAACATGTGGAACATGTCTTTCAATCCTGACAAATCTCACACTCTTACTATGTCTCTCCAAAAAGATCGACTGGACAACCCTCCCATCTACTTTCTCAACAATCCTCTCCAAGAAGTTCTGTCGCTCAAGCTTTTGGGTCTCACCATCTGCCATGATCTTTCTTGGGAAAACCACATTTCCAAGCTGGCCTCCAAAGCCAGTCGCCGACTGGGCATCCTCCGTCGTGCGAAGTCCTTCCTAGGCACACCTGAGCTCCTCACCACATACAAGGCTTTCATCCGCAGCTCAATGGAATACTGTTCTCCCCTATGGGCTGGTGCTCCTGCCTCACACCTGGCTCGGCTTCACGCTGTTGAATCCAAAGCTTTCAGAATCATTGGAATCTCCCACGATGAAGCTATCTCTGAGGGCCTTTCACTCACTCACCGCAGGCAGGTAGGTGGTCTTTCTGTCTTCTACCGACTCCTCTCCGGCCTTGCTCCCCCAGCTCTCTCTGTGCTCTGTCCCCCAAATATTCCTACAGGTCGCACAAGATCTGCCAGCCACCCTCTGATGGTTAAACTGCCGAAATCTCGGCTCTCTGCTCACCTTCACTCTTTCATTCCTCTTTTCTCCCGCCTCTGGAACAAACTCCCACACTCACTTCAATCACACTCCTCCCTCCAGGTCTTCAAAACAGCTGTTCACCACCATCTCTTATCTTCTCCCATCCAAAACCTTGATCTTTTCTACCCCCACGAATTCACCCCAGATCCACCTTGTTTGAAATTCCAACTTCTTTCCTGGAAGTCTTGGCAGTGTCCATATGTTTTATACCTCTCCCACCCCCCCCCCCCCCTTCCCATGCCTCCCCCCCAAAGCCCTCTCCCTCCCACAGTTCTCTTGATGTCTCCATGTCTCTCGGTCCCTGCTCTCAAATGTTGTGTTTGTGTCCTTCCCCCTCTCTCCCCATCTTGTCTACCGCTCCCGATGTTATTTGTTTTGTGTGTCTGTTTGTCTTTCTGTGTGATTAATGTTCGCTCTTTCACGAGCCTCGATCTTGTATACAAAAAAAAAAAAAAAAAAAAAAAAAAAAAAAACATTTTGACGACCTCGGAAAGATGACGGGCTGATTCAACCCGCTTTGTTTTATTTCAACGGTACGACAGGGGCTCAAATTCAAGACCTTAAGATCTAAAGACATCCACCTTAACCTTGAAGCCAACACCAGGCTGGTTCTTCATTAATTTTAGTTATTAATTTTACAGAAAGTAATTTTACAGAGTTGTTGGTTCTTCATCACGGTATTTCCTTGAAACTGTTTCTATAATTGTTCATTTCTACCTGTGTACTGTTTGTTCATTTCTACCTGTTTCTTCTTTGTTTCCGGTGTTTCTTCTTCTCTTTTTCCAGAAGGTTTTGAAATTTGTCGATTTTATGTTTTATTTATCTGGGACGTTTGAAACATCAAATCTGTTCAATATCCACAAATGCTTTATACATTTGAGTTTTAATCTTTGAGACTAGTAAAACGTCGGCATTTCCACAATCAGCACCTTGTAAGGTTCCAACAATCCAACATTTTAAACAAGTTTCAATAATCCGACTCCGTCTGTATTGAATCATGATATTGTCAATATCGATTTTCTTTTGACCCTTTGTTGAAGTCTAAATAAGTTACAAATCTGTATTTCTACTGCTATATATTTGAATGCGACAATTATTCTCACCATGTGGGATTGGCCAGGGAACGCTTTTGTTTTGTTTTGGTCCATTCTTTCACAAATGGGATGGTCAGACCTGACATTTGACTGAGGGTCAGTCAAATGGTCACTGAGGGACTGAGGGACTTTGTAATTTGTTCAGGTGTTATCGATAACTCACCAACTCTTTGTGAAAGACACGATGACATCTTCCACCTCCATCAATGACCAGTGCTGGTGAATTTCTCCTCCGACATTAAAGACGTGTGTTCATACCTCTTGGGCATCTTGGCTTTCCAAGTAACCCTCCAAAAGAGAACACAAAATTACCTTTGTATCCTCCATAGGATATCCCTTTGTGAAATATAAAAACACAACCATACCCTCTTTCCCTCATGCAGTGATTTATTATTTTGTTCGATATTTAATTTTGCTGGTACTGCATGCACTAAAAATACCACTTGAGTGACAAATTTGTTTCAAATGAGATGCGATCTTAAATGATTTTCGAGCCCAAGAAAATATCTTTCAGAAGAAGCATTTTATCGGTGTATGCACAGATTGTATCCACATTGATGGTGCAGCAGAGACCTAACTGGATGGTTATAAATACGAATGTGTATAACAAATCTGCTTTGGAGGATAAAGTAATTTGTGTGGCTATTCACACCATCATTTGGCTACTTTGTACAAACTCACACTTTACAACAAAAAACCTTTTGAACAAAATGAGCAGGAAGAGAATGAATTCGTTTTTTTTCTGGAGACACAAAAGTGATTGTATTTATAAGTTGCGTTTCTTTCATCCGAGAGAAGTTTATCTGATTTTGTTCATAAAGAATCAACCACAAACCAAAAACATTAAACTTAAAATGTCTTACTTTGTTTTTTAAGTTAGAACATCAATTAATTTGCTGTCTAAAGTTTTTGGACTAAATCTTTCAAAAGTTTAAATAAGAAACATAAAGAAAAATTGTATTTCAATGGTGTTTTTTGTTTTGTACGAAATTAACATGTAGATTTTTATTCATCAGACACACAATTAAGTTGCTTCAAAACAGATGATTGTGGATCAGGATAACGATGCCAGGAGATGATTTTATTCTGAAAGATTCGCACATTTGTGAATCGCGTGAGGCTGCGGCGGATCTCTGCGGTTCGCACTCCATAGATAATTGGATTGGCGAGAGGCTGAACCAGATAGAACAAGGAATCACTCACGTGTTGTAAATATTGTGGGAAATAGTTTGTGGACGACATACGCAAGGAAATCAAAACAAAAACATTGGAGAAAATATATAGTGAAAGTACCAAGCAGTGAGTGACACATGTGTGCAGGGCTTTCCTGTTCCCCTTTGAAGATGGTCCAGAATGTTGGCATACATACAAGATGCGGGTGTACGTGACAACGACCACGACGATGAGAGTGACAGTAGTGAGAGAAGAACATGCAATCCCATATAAACTGTTTATGGTGAAATCTTCACATGAAAGTTTAGCCACAGCCATGTGAACACAACCTACCTTGTGAATCTCTGGATATTTGCAAAATGTTCGTCCAATCAATAACACAACATAAATACCAATAATCAGAGATGACCAGCAAACGGTGAGCAAGATCACTTTGTGAGCTCTGCTGTTGGTGAGCAGGACATTGTAGCGAAGAGGATGACAAACTGCCAGGTAGCGGTCTATGGCCATTATGCTGAGTATGTAAGATTGCATCGCTCCAGTGAATGAAACAAAGAAGAGTTGAATAAAACAGGCAGGTTTTGTAATCATGATACTTTGACTGATGCTGTACATCAGACGAGGCGTGATTGTTGTACAACCAACAATATCCATGATCAATAAATGAGCGAGGAATATGTAGACAGGTTTGTGTAGCTTTTTATCACAGAGAATGATCAAGATGAGAATCAGGTTCAGTGTGATCGTGACGAGGAAGATGACGAATAAAACACCAAAAGCCCATGGTCTGATGCTTGATTGCTCGTGAAAGATCGGGGTGAGGAGGAACACGTTGGGTGGCAATGATTGATTTCCTTCAAACATGATGTCCTCCATCAATCCTGTGCCTGGAGATAAAAGGACCAATTACACCAATTAATATATCATGAAAATGTTCCACCTTACACTTCACCAATATATGAAAAACATTTATATTTCTGGACCATGCATCTGTATCATTGGTTTCCTTTTTTCAATGCACTTTGTCTGAACATCACAATAATTAATTTTTATCACGATAAAATAATAATTACAAAAGTAAATATTGACTCCAACATACGACATTTTGCTTACCTTGTGCGGTGTTCTTTAAGATCACACTGCTTACAATTTAATCATTTATATAGATCGTGGAAGAGGGTTTAAAATGCAATCACCACAAGAAGTAAATGTCACCAGAGAGCATCATTGTAAACATATTTATTCCCTTCAGGGACTTTCAAATTTGTCATCATCAGGGACATGAACAATATCCTCAGGTGCACTGAATGACGTCAACTTTCCATCTTTTTGAAGTGTTCGCCAATTCTGAAAGATAAATCTTTGGTTAAACTTAAAATTGGAATACATATTTATTTCTGCACCAATATTTATGATTCTTTATTATATACGTTAAAAGTTCAAGGTATTCTTTCAACAGCTCTTTATAGGTACTAGGGCATGCCCGTACTATATCTATATCTAAAATTATATCCCCCCCCCCTCTATTTACATGAAATGGTTTGGTCCAAAGCGAACGGCTTGCGAGTACGGTGACAATCCCCCCCCCCCCCCCCTCTATTTACATGAAATGGTTTGGTCCAAAGCGAACGGCTTGCGGAGTTTGGTAAAGAAATCGCCATCGCGTGCACAAACGCGCAGGAAAGCGAAAGAATCGCAAATTAGTTTTAATTAGTTTTAAAACATAGTTTAACGCCAACATAGCGGCAACATAGTTTGCCAACGTGAAATAAATGAATACGCTCTCAAATGTGCCGTCCGAGGCAGAGTCTGTTCGGCACGTTCGGCACACGTGATAGCTCGCTGCTCTCTGATTGGTTGAATCGTTTTTTGGACATAGCTCGGTAACTACTTGTCTGATTAATATGAAACCTTGAAAAGGCACATCCTCGGGTCCCCAGCAATATACCTGGCAAGTTTAAAGTATATCGGACCCGTGGTTTTCAAGAAACAGCGGTCACAGACATACATACATACATACATACACACAGAGATTACTGGAATTATAGATAGACTAGGGCATGCCCGTACTATATATATATCTAAAATTATATCCCCCCCCTCTATTTACATGAAATGGTTTGGTCCAAAGCGAACGGCTTGCGAGTACGGTGACAATCCCCCCCCTCTATTTACATGAAATGGTTTGGTCCAAAGCGAACGGCTTGCGAGTACGGTGACAATCCCCCCCCCCCCCCCTCTATTTACATGAAATGGTTTGGTCCAAAGCGAACGGCTTGCGGAGTTTGGTAAAGAAATCGCCATAGCGTGCACAAACGCGCAGGAAAGCGAAAGAATCGCAAATTAGTTTTAATTAGTTTTAAAACATAGTTTAACGCCAACATAGCGGCAACATAGTTTGCCAACGTGAAATAAATGAATACGCTCTCAAATGTGCCGTCCGAGGCAGAGTCTGTTCGCCACGTTCGGCACACGTGATAACTCGCTGCTCTCTGATTGGTTGAATCGTTTTTTGGACATAGCTCGGTAACTACTTGTCCGATTAATATGAAACCTTGAAAAGGCACATCCTCGGGTCCCCAGCAATATACCTGGCAAGTTTCAAGTATATCGGACCCGTGGTTGTCGAGAAACAGCGGTCACAGACAAACACACAGACATACACACATACACACACACACACACACACACACACACACACACACACACACACACACACACACACACACACAGAGATTACTGGAATTATAGATAGATTACAGCAATCTCATCGATAAATGACTTGAACAGATTGTTACGAATACAAATGTGAAATGAAAATGTAAAAATATGTATTGATGGTAAAATACACAGAAGCCTTATGAATGTTCTTGAGCACAATTTACTATCTTTTGACTTTTTCACTGACAGTTTGTTGCACTTGATGTTCTTGGGTTCTGTTTCTGGGTCAGAGATTGTTGATTTGTTGGGTCTTCCCTCCTTCGTTGAAACTTTTTAAAGCTAAGAATTCCACACCGGTTGGTTCTGTCTGTTTTTCTGTTATTGTTTCACGCTTGTGTGTTTTTATTTGTGTGTTGAATCCATTCCCCAGTCTCATCCATACATTTGTTGGTGTGTGTTGTATAATTTTACTTTGCTCCTCGATGTGCTTGTTGTTAACCTAACTGGATTGGAAACTGTCTTCCTGATGGAAAGCAAAGAGTAGTCTGAATGGCAGTATGATACAGTGCATTCAGAAAGTATTCAGACCCCTTCACTGTTTTCACATTTTGTTATGTTGCAGCCTTATGCTGTAATCGTTTAAATTCATTTTTTCCCTCATCAATCTACACTCAATACCGCATAATGGCAAAGAGAAAACAGGATTTCGGAAAGTTTTGCAAATTTATGAAAAAGAAAAAACTGAAATATCACATTGACATAAGTATTCATACCCTTTGCTATGACACCTGAATTTAGCCCAGGTGCCTCCCATTTCTCTTGATCATCTTTGAGATGTTTCTACACCTTGATTGGAGTCCAACTGTGGTAAATTCAATTGAATGGACATGATTTGGAAAGGCACACACCTGTCTATATAAGGTCTCACAGCTGACAATGCATATCAGAGCAAAAACCAAGCCATGAGGTCGAAAGAACTGCCTGCAGAGCCAGAGACAGGATTGTGTCGAGGCATAGATCTGGGGAAGCCGACAAAAAATATCTGCTGCATTGAAGGTTCCCAAGAGCACAGTGGCCTCCATAATTCTTAAATGGAAGAAGTTTGTAACAACCAGGACTCTTCCTAGAGCTGGCCGCCCGGCCAAACTGAGCAATCGGGGGAGAAGGGCCTTGGTAAGAGAGGTGACCAAGAACTTGATGGTCACTCTGGCTGAGCTTCAGAGATCCTGTGTGGAGATGGGAAAAACTTCCAAAAGGACAACCATCACTGCAACACTCCATCGATCTGGGATTTATGGCAGGGTCCACAGACGGAAGCCTCTCCTCGGTGAAAGACACATGAAAGCCCGCTTGGAGTTTGCAAAAAAGAACCTGAAGGACTCTCAGACTGTGAGAAACAATATTCTGTGGTCTGATGAAACCAAGATTGAATAGTTTGGCTTCCGTCTGGCCACTCTGCCGTAAAGCCCAGATCGGTGGCGTGTTGCAGTGATGGTTGTGAACTTATTCAGATAACTTATTCAGATTTCAAGTCAATCAGATGAAAATTGAGGATTTTAGAAATTTGAAATGGCTGTTGACCTTTGGCCTATGTTGACCTTTTGGTCGAAGTTGATCTCCAAAATAGTTGGTGGTTGAATTCAGTTCGCTGATATGAAAATCCCTTTTCAATTCCCAGTCAATCGGATGAAAATTGAGGTTTTTTGAAAATCGAAAAAGTGGTTGAACTTTGGCCTACGCTGATCTCAAAAATAAATGGTGGTTGATTTCATTTAGCCAAACTGTAAATCCTTTTCAAATTTCATGTCAATCGGATGAAAATTGAGGATTTTAGAAATTGGAAAAAATGTGATTGACCTTTGGTCTATGTTGACCTTTTGACCTCAAAAATATATAGGATTTTGTCGGACAACGAACTCTACCATTTGGTGAAGTTTTGTGAATATCGGTTTGAAATTGTGATCTGTAGGCAAGCATAAGTGAGCGGACAGACAAACAAATGAAATATCACTGATAGAGCAAAACTTGGCAGAGGTGAATAAAGTAGAAAGGCACTCGGTGGGGCATCCTTTTGACTTAACAAAGAATTGGTGGTTGAATTCAGTGACCTGATATGGAAATCATCTTCAAATTAAATTAAATGGATGAAAATTGAGGATTTTAGAAATTTGGGAAAAGTGGTTGATCTTTGCCCTATGTTGACCTTTTGGCCTATTTTGATCTCAATAATAGTTGGTGATTGAATTCAGTTGACGGATATGAAAATCCTATTCTAATTTAAAGTCAATCGGATGAAAATTAAGAATTTTAAAAATTTCGGAAAAGTGGTTCATCTTTGGCCTATGTTGACCTTTTGGCCAATGTTGATCTCAAAAATAGTTGGTGGTTGAATTCAGTAAGCTGAAATGAAAATCCTATTCAAATTTCAAGTAAATTGGATGAAACTTGAGGATTTTAGAAATTTGAAATGGCTGTTGACCTTTGGCCTATGTTGACCTTTTGGCCGATGTTGACCTCAAACATAGTTGGGGGTTGAATTCAGTAAGCTGATATGAAAATCTTATTCAAATTTCAAGTAAATCGGATGAAAATTGAGGATTTTATAAATCTGGCCTATGTTGACCTTTTGGCCGATGTTGACCTCAAAAATATTTGGGTGTGGAGCTGTGTGTGCTCTCACGTCGAACTCCAACAATATGGACGCGACAACGAGCTGATTTTCACTGAGCTGTTTATTCCGAGCTCGGCACGAATGCACTGAAAAAGGCTACACCGAGCGGCAATATATCTTTCCAATTCAAACAGTAAGCCACGCCTCTCAACGGGGCGTGGTCTGCAACCCGAGTGACCGCCCGCCGATTACGTCACCAGCCGGTACAAGAGAATTGTGTCCGGTAACCGCTATATGCGCCCCCCCAGAATTCACTTGTACAGGAGAGTCAGTTTGTGGGGGGCCTTAATGACCCGGCCGAAACAACCCCTGGCGATTCGTGTGGGGGTGGGAGGCGGCTTGACGGCGGATGGTTGGGCGTGGGGCTTGGTCGACGGGGGACAGCCCCGCCGTGGAGGAAGGGCCAACCGTGGAGGTTGGTCGAGGTCCAAATGGGCCGACTTGAGGCGGTCCACGGAGATATGGTCCGGTTTGCCGCCAATGTCGATGACGAACGACTTGTCGCCCCTCCTCAAGACCCAAAAAGGCCCATCATACGGCGGCCGGAGTGGTCCCCGGTGTGCGTCGTGGTGCACAAAAACGTACTCCGCTGTGCGAAGCGCTGGGGGGACATGGGGTTTAGGACAGCCATGATGAGACGTGAGCACCGGGGCAAATCTCCTGGTGGCCTCCTGGAGGACCGAGCGTTGGCGAGCCGTGGACCAGGGGCCGGTGTCATCGGGGATGAACTCCCCCGGCACGCGCAGTGGTTGGCCGTAGACAAGCTCGGCGGTAGAAGCCTGGAGGTCTTCTTTAGGGGCCGTCCGGAGGCCCAATAGCACCCATGGGAGCCTATCAGCCCAACCGTCGTCCTGGAGGCTGGCCCTGAGAGCGGCCTTCATTGAGCGGTGAAACCTCTCGCACAAGCCATTGGCCTGGGGGTGGTAGGCCGTGGTGCGGTGAAGTTTGACCCCCAAGGCCTGAGCGACCGCGCCCCACAGCTCAGAGGTGAACTGTGGGCCTCTGTCAGAGGAGATGTTCGAGGGGGTGCCAAAACGGGCAACCCAGGTGCCGATGAAGGCCTGCGCCACATCGGCGGACGTCGTTGACGTCAGCGGGATGGCCTCCGGCCAGCTGGTGGTCCTGTCCACCATCTTGAGGAGATGGGTGAAGCCCCGCGAGGGGGGAAGGGGTCCCACCAGGTCCACATTGACGTGGTCAAAACGCTGCGCGGGCACGTCGAATGGTGCCAATGGGGCCTGGGTGTGCCGGTGGACCTTCGCACGCTGGCAGGCGACACAGGCGTTGGCCCAGTCGCGGACGTCCTTCCGGAGCCCGTGCCAGACGAATTTCGCTGCCAAGAGCTTCTGAGACGCTTTCCCGCCTGGGTGGGAAAGGCCGTGGATGGCGTCAAAAACGAGCCGTTGCCATCTAGGGGGCACAATGGGACGAGGTGGCCCAGGGAAACGTCGCACAGGAGAACTGTGCCTCTGTCCTTGAAGGGGACGTCGGACAACCGCAGGCCCGTGTCCGCTGTCCGGAGGGCTTGCACCATGGGGTCGGAGACCTGGTCGGCCACCATGCGGGCGTAATCCATGCCGAGGTGGACGGCGCCCGCGACGGACCGGGAGAGGCAACCGGCCACAGCATTGTCCTTGCCTGCGACGTGCCGGATGTCCGTCATGAATTCGGACACGGCGGAGAGGTGGCGCTGCTGACGAGCCGACCATGGCTCTGAGACCTTGGCCATGGCGAAGACCAGGGGTTTGTGGTCCACAAACGCCGTGAATGGGCGGCCCTCTAAAAGGTGGCGGAAGTGGCGAACCGCCAGGTAAAGGCCAAGGAGCTCACGGTCGAACATGCTGTATTTGTGCTCGTTAGGGCGGAGCTGCTGGCTGAAGAAGGCCAGCAGCTGCCAAGCCCCGTTAACCCACTGCTCGTGTACGGCGCCCACCGCGTAGTCGGAAGCGTCCGTGGTAATGGCGATGGGTGCGTCGAGCGCCGGGTGCGCCAGCATGGTGGCGTTGGCGAGGGCCAGCTTAGCGCCCGTGAATGCCCCGTCCATCTCCTCGGTCCAGGCGATGTCATGCTTGGCCGGCTTATCCCTGAGGGCCTCGTACAGGGGGCGCATGAGTTGGGCGGCGCGAGGCACGAACCGGTGGTGGAAGTTTACTATACCCAAAAACTCTTGCAGGGCCTTGACGGAGCGGGGGCACGGGAAACCTTTAACGGCCTCCACCTTGGTCGGCAGCGGAACGGCCCCGCGCTTTGTGATGCGGTGTCCCAGGAAGTCGATGGCAGCCATGCCAAACTGGCATTTGGCCGGGTTGATGATGAGGCCGTGCTGGCTGAGGCACGCAAAAAGCGTGCGCAGGTGAAGGAGGTGCTCCACCCGGGAAGTGCTGGCGATGACAATATCATCCAGGTAGACCAACAGAAAGGTGAGATCGCGCAGCATACTGTCCGTCAGCCGCTGGAAGGCTTGGGCTGCATTCTTAAGGCCGAAGGGCATTCGGGGGAACTCGAAGAGGCCAAAAGGTGTAATTACAGCCGTCTTCAGAACGTCGGCCGGCCGGACAGGTACCTGATGGTAGCCCCGAATAAGGTCGACCTTGGAGAAGATCACCCGCCCCACCAAAATGGCGGAAAAGTCCTGGATATGCGGTATCGGGTACCGGTCGGGGGTGGTGGCGTCGTTGAGGCGGCGATAATCGCCGCACGGTCGCCATCCGCCACCCGGTTTGGGTACGATGTGCAGGGGCGAGGCCCATGCGCTGTTCGAGCGCCGCACAATGCCCAACTGCTCCAGCGCATTGAATTCCGTCTTGGCCACGGCGAGTTTGGCAGGGTCGAGGCGATGAGCCCTGGCATAGACCGGTGGACCAGTGGTCGGAATGTGGTGTTCGACGCCGTGTTTGATGGCGACGGCCGAAAAATTTGGCAGCGTGAGGGCGGGGAACTCAACGAGGAGGCGGGTGAAGTCGTCCGCGGCCGGGAGCGCGCAGGCTAGCCTGGTCGGTGCGGAGCAGCTCAACGAACAAGCGAGAGAGCTGAAGGTCTCCGTGTTTGACGAGCCGACGACGTTTTACGTCAACCAAAAGTCCGTGGGCGCAAAGAAAATCCGCACCCAACAAAGCCATGGGCATGTTCGCTGTGACGAAATCCCACATGAAACGCTGGCCCCCGAAGCAGAGTGCGACGCTGCATGAACCGAAGGTGTGGATAGAGGGGCCGTTTGCGGCGCCAAGGCGGGGCCACAAAGCGCGGCCTGCTTGTCCTGCCCCGAGGTGGGTATAACGCTCACCTGCGCTCCCGTATCGCACAGGAAACGCCGCCCTGACGTGGTGTCCATGATGAACAAAAGGTTGCCGGAATGGCCGACGCTCATGGCAGGAAGCGAGCGCCGGCCTGGTCCTTTCCCGACCTGCAGAAAGTGCATGGTGGGCGACACGTTCTGGCCTTCTGCCCGAACCTGGCATGGTAGTAACACACGGTCCACCCCAGTGGTGGCTGCGGCGCCGGTCGTGGCGAGTGCGGCCAACGGGGTGTCATGGCGGCCGCGGCCACAAGGGGCGCTGAATCGGCCGGTGGCAGTGCCAGTCGTGGCGGGGGCGTTGCCTCGGCCGGGCCAGGTTTCCAGGCGGTACTGCGAAGCGGCCGAGAAAAATTTGTCGGCTTCCTAAGCCAGGGCGCGAGGGTCCTCGATTGCCGAGTTAGCCAAAGCTAAGCGTACCTGCCCGGGTAGCTGTCGGAGAAACAGCTCGCGAAAGAGGAAATCTGGGCAGTGTTCGCCGAGCAGGGAGAGCATGTGGTTCATGCGCTCGGATGGTCGAGCCTCCCCGAGCTCAGGCAGATCGAGCAGCTGTCACGCGCGTTCGGCCTCAGTGAGGTCAAACGTACCTGGGAGTAGTCGTTGGAGTGCGCCGTACTTGTCGTCGGCCGGCGGGCTCCGTAGAAGGCTCAAGACCCGGGAGGCGGTGGCGGCGTTTAGCGCGGAGACCACGTGGTGGAAGCGAGTCTCGTCCGCCGTGATGTGCCGCAGAGCGAACTGGGACTCCGATTGAGCAAACCATACGGCGGCGTGCAATTCCCAGAAGCCAGGGAGCTTCAAAGCAATAGTCGACTCCATTGCCGTATTCGTAAAAGGGGTCACCAATGTGGAGCTGTGCTCTCACGTCGAACTCCAACAATATGGACGCGACAACGAGCTGATTTTCACTGAGCTGTTTATTCCGAGCTCGGCACGAATGCACTGAAAAAGGCTACACCGAGCGGCAATATATCTTTCCAATTCAAACAGTAAGCCACGCCCCTCAATGGGGCGTGGTATGCAACCCGAGTGACCGCCCGCTGATTACGTCACCCGCCGGTACAAGAGAATTGTGTCCGGTAACCGCTACATGGGGAGTGAATTCAGTTGACGGATATGAAAATCCCATTCAAAAATTCCAAGTAAATCGGATGAAAATTGCCAATTTTAGAAATTCGGCCAATGGTGAACTTTTGGTCAATGTTGAGCTTTTGGCCAAAGTCGATTTCCAAAATAGTTGCTGGTTGAATTCAGTAAGCTGATATGAAAATCGCATTCAAATTTCAAGTAAATCGGATGAAAATTGAGGATTTTAGAAATTTGAAATGGTTGTTTACCTTTGGCCTATGTTGACCTCAAAATTAGTTTGTGCTTCATTTCAGTTGGTTGATATGCAAATGCTATTCAGATATCAAGTCAATTGGATGAAAATTGAGGATTTTAGAAATTTGAAATGGTTGTTGACCTTTGCCATGTGTTGACCTTTTGGCCTATGTTGAACTCAAAAATAGTTGGTGGTTGAATTCAGTTAACTGATATGAAAATCCGATTAAAATTTCAAGTAAATCCGGTGAAAATTGAAGATTTTCGAAATTTGAAATGGTTGTTGACCTTTGGCCTGTGTTGACCTTTTGGCTTAAGTTGATCTCCAAAATAGTTGGTGGTTGAAATCAGTAAGCTGACATGAAAATCCTATTCAAATTTCAAGTCAATCGGATGAAACTTGAGGATTTTAGAAATCTGGCATATGTTGACCTTTTGGCCAATGTTGACCTCAAAAATAGTTGGGGGTTGAATTCAGTGACCAGATATGCATATTATCTTCAAATTTTAAGTTAATAGGATGAAAATTGACAATTTGAGAAATTTGGCATCTGTTGACCTTTTGGCCAATGTTAACCTCAAAATGAGTTTGTGCTTGGTATCAGTATGCTGATATGCAAATGCTATTCAGATATCAAGTCAATTGGATGAAAATTGAGGATTTTAGAAATTTGAAATGGTTGTTGACCTTTGCCATGTGTTGACCTTTTGGCCTATGTTGAACTCAAAAATAGTTGGTGGTTGAATTCAGTTAACTGATATGAAAATGCGATTAAAATTTCAAGTAAATCCGGTGAAAATTGAAGATTTTCGAAATTTGAAATGGTTGTTGACCTTTGGCCTGTGTTGACCTTTTGGCTTAAGTTGATCTCCAAAATAGTTGGTGGTTGAAATCAGTAAGCTGACATGAAAATCCTATTCAAATTTCAAGTCAATCGGATGAAACTTGGGATTTTAGAAATCTGGCATATGTTGACCTTTTGGCCAATTTTGACCTCAAAAATAGTTGGGGGTTGAATTCAGTGACCAGATATGCATATTATCTTCAAATTTTAAGTTAATAGGATGAAAATTGACAATTTGAGAAATTGGGTGTCTGTTGACCTTTTGGCCAATGTTGACCTCAAAATGAGTTTGTGCTTGGTATCAGTATGCTGATATGCAAATCCCATTCAGATTTCAAGTCAATCGGATGAAAATTGACAATTTTAGAAATTTGGCCTATGTTGACCTTTTGGTCAATGTTGAGCTTTTGGCCGGTCAATTTCCAAAATAGTTGCTCGTTGAATTCAGTCAGGTGATATGAAAATCCTATTCAAATTTCAAGTAAATCAGATGAAAATTGAGGATTTTAGAAATTTGAAATGGTTGTTGACCTTTGGCCTATGTTGACCTCAAAATTAGTTTGTGCTTGGTTTCATTGGCTGATATGCAAATCCTATTCAGATTTCAAGTGAATTGGGATGAAATTTGAGGCTTTTAGAAATTGGAAAAATGGGGTTGACCTTTGGCCTGTGTTGACCTTTAGGCCAAGTTGATCTCCAAGTAGTTGGTGGTTTAATTCAGTTAGCTGAGTTGGTTACTGGTTGCTGACCATTTGGCTGATGGTGATCTCAAAAATAGTTGGTGGTTGAATTCAGCTTGCTGATATGTAAATCCCATTTAAATTTCAAGTGAATCAGATGAAAATTGAGGATTGTAGAAATTTTAAATTGTTGTTGACCTTTGGCCTAGGTTGACCTTTTGGCCGATGCTGATATCAAAAGTAGTTGGTGGTTGAATTCAGTCAGCTGATATGAAAATCCTATTCAAATTTCAAGTCAGTCAGATGAAAATTGAAGATTTTAGAAATTCAAAAAAGTGGATGACCTTTGGTCTATGTTGACCTTTTGGCCTAAGCTGATCTCAAAAATATATAGGATTTTGGCGGACAACGAACTCTACCATTTGGTGAAGTTTCGTGAATATCGGTTTAAAATTGTGACCTGTCGGCAAGTATAAGTGAGCGGACAGACAAACAAATGAAATATCACTCATAGAGCGACACTTGGCAAAGGTGATTAAAGTAGAAAGGCACTCGGTAGGGCATCCTTTTGACTTATCAAATAATTGGTGGTTGAATTCAGTGACCTGATATGGAAATCATCTTCAAGTTAAGTTAATTGGATGAAAATTGCGGATTTTAGAAATTTGGGGAAAGTGGTTGATCTTTGGCCTATGTTGACCTTTTGGCCTATTTTGATCTCAATAATAGTTGGTGATTGAATTCAGTTGACGGACATGAAAATCTTATTCAATTTTTAAGTCAATCGGATGAAAATTGAGGATTTTAGAAATTAGAAATGCTTGTTGACCTTTGGCCTGTGTTGACCTTTTGTAGTATGTTGTTCTCAAAAATAGTTGGTGGTTGATTTAATTTAGCCAAACTGTAAATCCTTTTCAAATTTCATGTCAATCAGATGAAAATTGAGGATTTTAGAAATTTGAAAAAAGTGATTGACCTTTGGCCTATGTTGACCTTTTGACCATTTGACCTCAAAAATAGTTGTTTTTTTGAATTCAGTTTATTGATATGTAACTCCCATTCAATTTTCAAGTCAATGAGATGAAAATTGAGGATTTTCGAAATTTGAAATAGTTGTTGACCTTTGGCCTATGTTGACCTTTTGGCCTATGTTGATCTCAAAAATAGTTGGTGGTTGAATTCAGTTTGCTGATATGTAAATCCGATTCAAATTTAAAATAAATTGGATGAAAATTGAGGATTTTAGAAATCTAAAATTGTTGTTGACCTTTGGCCTATGTTGACATTTTGGCCTATGCATTTGGTTCACCTTTTGTCGCATGTTGATCACAGAAAAGAAAAACATAGAAAAGGATTGGCCTATGCTGATCTCAAAAATAGTGGGTGGTTGAATTCATTTCGGCGATATGTAAATCCCATTCAAATTGCAAGTCAATCAGATTAAAATTGAATATTTAATAATTTGAAAAAAAGTGGTTGACCTTTGGCCTATGTTGACCTTTTGACCTCAAAAATATTTAGGATTTTGTCGGACCACGAACTCTATCATTTGGTGAAGTTTCGTGAAGATCGGTTTGAAATTGTGACCTGTGGGCAAGTATAAGGGAGCGCACAGACAGACAAACACACAAACCGGAGTGATCAACATAGTTGTTTAAAAAAAAAATTTGCCTGGTTATGACGCACAGGACCAACCAATATTCTTGAAAATTTTTCCATTTTCGAAAGTATTAAAGAAACAAACAGATAGTCAGGGGTGAGAACATAACCTCCATCCACCTTCAGTGGTGGAGGTAAAAATATTTTATTTATGACTTTATTGGGAAAAATAATTATTTCAAGTTGATTTCATTGCAAAACTTAATACAAAGTTTTTCCAACGAAAATTTTCCGAAACAATATGTCAGTTTGTAAATGTTTAGATGCTCTTGCATGTTGAATAAGCCTCTGCAGTTCGTGTAATATTCGATCATTTCTCTGGGGGTTCACAATCCATGCCCAGCAAGTCCATTTCCTCATTAGTGAAATAACTTTTGCTTAATTGAGGCAAAGTTGGCTTTGATGATTTGCCTCTGGTGCTTCCAACAAGATCAGACCTGTTCTGCTCCTCCTGGGCTTATGTTTATCCTCTCCCAAAGGAATGATATTGATAGCCGGCGAAGCCGGTGTTGTCAATAACGCGTACGTATTATGTCGAAAACCAGATTATGCTGTCTCCCATTGGCTTGAGAATTCCGAAGCTCAATGAAGGCCGCCATCTTGCGGATGCGGAAGTATGCATAACAAATTGAAAAACGTTCAATTGGAGTTTCTTTCACCCGTCTTTGTTTGATTCACAATCTTATGCACCTCCAATTTGTAATTAAAATACTTTAAGACCAACCTCAGCCCGCACGGGCCTGGTTATCTTCAACGAAAATCGTCACTAAACACCGGAACCAATGAGATTCGAGCATTTGAAAAAATATTTCCAAAACCAAATCACGCAATGGAGGCCGCCATTGACCGGATGCGGAAGTTTGCATAAAATAATTGCGAAAAAGGTCAATAGGAGTTTGTTTCACCCGTCTTTGTTTGATTCACAATCTAATGCACCTCTAATTTGTAATTGAAATACGTTAAGACCAACCTCGTTATCTTCAACGAAAATCGTCACCAAACACTGGAACCAATGAGATTCGAGCATTTGAAAAATATTTTTAAAAAGCTTTTTATGCGTTTCGGACGCTGAAAACGGCGTCAAATATTCTAAAATTGACGAAGAATTATTTTTTAGAAATCTCGCGGCCGTAGGGGATAGTTTTTCATGGCCAGAAATACGGTATAAGCGGTTTACATAAAGAAAGAAAGCTCGGTTTGATTAACGACAGTCACACATTGCCGTTGAAATGGCGCTATCGTCTGATCTGTCGGCACTGATCTTTCTGCAAGCTAACTTCTTCTGGTGGAGGAAGCCGCAGTGCCCGGAGAGAACCAGCCCTGACAGCGACTGAAGTTAGAAGACGACACACATACTGTGAAAACGTATGTTAAGCCCAGTTAAAATTTCTTAAAATAGGCCCTAAGCTAGCACATCGTATAGTTACTTCCTTAAGCTTCTTGTGACATTTATTGTATGTAGGTATTGGGGAGGATTGTCAGCTCTTTTCTTTTACCAAGTCTTACCAGGTACGGTACCTACACCGACCTACTATCATCTACCTAACCTACTGATGCCATCGTGATGGGTAAAATAGTGGCAAGAAGCTTTGGCTTCGCCGGCTCATTGCGGCTTTGCAGTCGGGTACTAGTAGAGTTACAATATGTGCATAAAACTTTCGTTTGTAACAAGGCATTTGTTGTAAACAGTACAAGCATTAAGACATGAAATCACACAACAGTTTTGTATTCCATCAAAGATTTTAATAGCCGACGAAGCCGGTGTTGTCAATGAGCGCTACGCATTATGTTGAAAAACCAGATCATGCTGGATCCCTTTGCTTGAGAATTTCGAGGCTTTGACCCACCAAATCACTCAATGGAGGCCGCCATCTTGCAGATGCGGACGTATGCATAAAATATTGCGAAAAAGTTCAATAGGAGTTTGTTTCACCCGTCTTTTTTTGATTCACCATCTTATGCACATCTAATTTGCAATTGAAATATTTTAAAACCAACCTCGGCCCGCACGGGCCTGGTTATCTTCAACGAAAATCGTCACCAAACACCGGAACCAATGTGATTCGAGCATTTGAAAAATATTTCAAAAACCAAATCACTCAATGGAGGCCGCCATATTCCGGATGCAGAAGTATGCATAACAAAATTGTGAAAAAGTTAAATAGGAGTTTGCTTCCCCCATCTTTGTTTGATTCACAATCTTATGCACCTCTAATTTGTAATTAAAATACTTTAAGACCAACCTCGTTATCTTCAACGAAAATCGTCACCAAACACCCGAACCAATGAGATTCGAGCATTTGAAAAAATATTTCAAAAACCAAATCACTCAATGGAGGCCGCCATATTCCGGATGCAGAAGTATGCATAACAAAATTGTGAAAAAGTTAAATAGGAGTTTGTTTCACCTGTCTTTGTTTGATTCACAATCTTATGCACCTCTAATTTGTAATTAAAATACTTTAAGACCAACCTTGTTATCTTCAACGAAAATCGTCACCAAACACCGGAACCAATGAGATTCGAGCATTTGAAAAAATATTTCAAATCCGCTTATTACGCATTTCGGAGGGTGAAAACGGCGTCAAATATTCTAAAATTGACGAAGAATTATTTTTAAGAAATCTCGCGGCCGTCGGGGGTAGTTTTTCACGGCCGGAAATATCCGAAGTTGAGATGGAATTCACCTAATTAATCAAGAAGTAAATTTTATCAATTTTAATCTCATCCAGAAGGCAAATGGTGTCATTTTAGGTCTGAATTTGCGAAATTTTGTGAGTTGACCAATCAGCGATCAGCTTAGGTCAGCCAATCAGCGCCATCGACACGGTTTCATTAACGACAGTCACACATTGCCGTTGAAATGGCGCTATCGTCTCATCTGTCGGCACTGATCTTTCTGCAAGCTAACTTCTTCTGGTGGAGGAAGCCTCAGTGCCCGGAGAGAACCAGCCCTGACAGCAACTGAAGTTAGAAGACTACACACATACTGTGAAAACGTATATTAAGCCCACTTAAAATTTCTTAAAATAGGCCCTAAGCTAGCACATCGTATAGTTACTTCCTTAAGCTTCTTGTGACATTTATTGTATTTAGGTATTGGGGAGGACTGTCAGCTCTTCTCTTTTACCAAGTCTTACCAGGTACGGTACCTACTACACCTACCTACTACCAACTACCTAACCCACTGATGCCATCGTGATGGGTAAAATAGTGGCAAGAGGCTTTGGCTTCGCCGGCTCATTGCGGCTTTGCAGTCGGGTACTAGTAGCCAGCAAAGCCGGTGTTGTGAATGAACGCGTACGTATTATGTTGAAAAAAACAGATTTTGCAGGATCCTTTGAGAATTCCAAGCTTTGACGCACCAAATCACTCAATGGAGGCAGCCATCTTGCGGATGCGGAAGTTTGCATAAAATATTACGAAAAAGTTCAATAGGAGTTTGTTTCACCCGTCTTTTTTTGATTCATAATCTTATGCAACTCTAATTTGTAATTAAAATACTTTAAGACCAACCTCGGCCCACAATGGTGTTATGATTAATATCACATAGGTTTTTTCTCATAAATAAATGGTTGGGGTATATGTTAATCAAATCAATCTTAATAAATTAACATCTTGTATTCAAAATCAAAAGCCTTGTATTATTAATGTTAATACAATTCAAAGAAAAGGAGCTGTAAGAATTGATGTTTTACTCACACACACACAAGTAAAAACACTAAATGATGTTGGATCTCTTAAAATTAAAATGACGAAACCTATGTTAAAGAAATATTCAATAGACGAGTCAAGAGGAGGATTTCTCCCGTTTCTAATTCCTTTATTTGCTGGTTTAAGTGCGGCGGGAGCATTGACTGTGCGAAACATGTGCATTATTCCTTTATTCTATGTGAGTTTAAGGCTCTGTTGCCCATTAGTTGACTCTACATTGCACCAAATTCAAATAAGATAGATCCCCTTTCAATTCCCTTGCAGTCGGGTTATCTTCAACGAAAATCGTCACCAAACACCGGAACCAATGAGATTCGAGCATTTGAAAAAATATTTCAAAAACCAAATCACTCAATGGAGGCCGCCATCTTGCGGATGCGGAAGTATGCATAAAAAAATTGAGAAAAAGTTCAATAGTAGTTTGTTTCACCCGTCTTTTTTTGATTCACAATCTTATGCACCTCTAATTTGTAATTAAAATACTTCAAGACCAACCTCGTTCCCTGGGCCCTGGTTATCTTCAACGAAAATCGTCACTAAACACCAGAACCAATGAGATTCGAGCATTTGAAAAAATATTTCAAAAAAGCTTATTACCGCGTTTCGGAGGCTGAAAACGGCATCAAATATTCTAAAATTGACGAAGAATTATTTTTTATAAATATCGAGGCCGTCGTGGATAGTTTTTCACGGCCAGAAATATCCGAAGTTGAGACAGAATTCACCGAATTAATCAAGAAGGAAATTTTATAAATTTTAATCTCATCCAGAATTCAAATGGTGTCATTTTGAACTCGGTACGGTACCTACTACACCAACCTACTACCAACTACGTAACGTACTGATGCCAGAGTGATGGGTAAAATAGTGGCACGAGGCTGGCTTCGCCGGCTCATTGCGGCTTTGCAGTCGGGTACTAGTATTGCGTAATTTGTTACCCTCTTTCTTTGTTAATTTTTTTGTTTTTCCTCTTTAAATTAAATTTATCATTTAAAATTTGTGAGTCTTACAGAATGATGCAGGGCTCGCATACTTTGAATTCTAGTCCTGGCTTAAGATGGGTACTTTGCAGACAGACGACTTCACTGCAAAATACACGACACACAAATCACAAAATACGTGCAATCACTTGAATGGACGTTAAGTTGGAATCCTGTATGCTAGCATTAGCTGGTGGATGTTAAATATCCCATTGGGTCTTCACAAAGATTAGACGAGTTATCGCTTGCACCCTGAACAAATTCCTGCCAACTTTGGTTGAATTTCAAGCATGGCTATCCAGTTCATAAAAGTCTTGGGTATGAGGCACATATGCATTGCCTGTGAATTAGTGGGGAAATGGGAGAAGGATTAGGGAGTCAGGTCATGAGATGTATGAGATGATTGCCTGTTTCCTACCTTCCATTACTCCTGGGCCACAGCAAGACAGCAAAATGATGGATTGTCCTTGTGTGGAAGAATTCTGAGACAAGTAATCCAAATAAACGAAGAAAAGATGATATAATCATCAAGTTAACTGCGGACAACATCACTGGGTTGTGCTTGCCATTATGAGTTTGTGCTTTTGTGCTTTTCTTTGCATTCCTTCTGGACAATGGTCCATCCTAAACTCATTTTTGTCCACCGTACCCAACTGTGATATTTTGTTCCCATACTGTGATCCTCACTATCCCATTCCCTTTGTTGACCAAATCAATACAGGACATCCTGGGTAACACAATGTTGTTAAAGCATCATACTGTAAATACATTATGCCAAACTTTAAGAAAACATTATTTTGAATGGTTTTACAAACATTAAAATTTTGCGCAAAACACTATTTTTGTAACATTTTTAAACGTTATGATGTTACAAATTAACATCATAAACTTTTAAATGTTTTAAGCATGCAATGTTTTCTTATAATGTTTTCGCCATGTTTTCAAAACCCTGCAAAATAATGTTGTCAAAACATTTGGCTCCAACATTTTTCAAATGTTTTATGTTTAATCGGGCTAGACTGTTGGAAAATCATATTCACCCAAATGCTAAATTAATCATTCATCTTTGAATTCTATTGCTTGCGAATAGAGGTGCCCCATATCCCAGTTGGCTCCAAGCAGTAGCGGACTGGGTCTTAAAACCGGCCCGGGCATCCTTCACCTAGGTCGGCCCATTATTCATTTATATGTTGTTTATCTGAGGAAATAAAAGAAATGCTTGAAAAAAAAAAACTAAATAAAATCCACTAAAAATTAAATTTATTTTCAATAACACAAGCACATGTCATGTCTAATAGTAAGGGCATTTTATGAGATATTTCACAAATCTGTTAACTAAATTGTTACCAAAAAATTTCTTCACCAATATGTTTGTAAAGGTGTGTAATAACATGTGTTAAAATGTTGAAGTTCAACTCCCGTGGGAAACCCAGAAAAAAAGCTGTTGAATTCGGGTACCGAAAAATTATTTTCGAGAATTTTTATTTTTTTTAATCGGCCCTTAAGTAACTTATGCGGGGTCAAATAAGGGTTTTTCATGATTCTGAGTTGATTGTTAACATTTATATTTTCCCTTTTACATTTACACACAAAGTAGCTTTTATTTCACATACATATATAATACTCAAGAGTTATTTCTCATTCACAATGTCAGAAGTTTCAACAGTCATTGTCTATGTCTTCTTCAGACTCAACAACATCATGACTGCAGTTTCTGCATGTAATGCCATTACAGACTCCACAGGCCGAGATGCACGTGACCCCATTCTTCTTGCAGCTGCATCGCCGGTTGCTGCAATCTCCATGACAATTACAGCTCGTGAACTGCAATAGCTCCTCAGGAGCCGTGGGGTCCAGTGTTGGAACTGGCTCATACCCATGCACACCTATTGTCCATCCATAGTCACTGGGGTTCAGAGACATGCTCTGTAGAAGGATCCAGTCCCGGGTCTGCAGGTAGGCACGGAGTGAATGTTGTGCAGCTGCACCCTCTGTTGGAGGTAGAGTCTCTGGTTTGATCACTCCTGCCGCTGCCTTCCTTGAGAACATGTTGTACCGAATTTCACCCAATGTAGTATCTCGTCCATGGTAAATGTACTTGAAAATCGCAGTACCAGCCTGAATCACTGAGCCAGGGAGGAGGAAAGCTCAGCGAGGGGGAGAAACATGATCGCGTTCGTTCCTATCTGTTTCCTGTTCGTAAATGGAATAATCTTTACTTCAGTTCCTCTCAGGATCTTAGCTTTGTCGAATGCCTTCAACTTCACCCGGGGGAAAGCTGCTGTTGTCTGTGGATCTGGCAAAGGTGGTGCCGGAGAGGTGACTTCGATCCAACCCATTGAGTGAAAGGGAGTGTTTCCATGAATAGAGACAATGTTTAAATCTATATTGTCTCCAACAAACTGAGTGACTGCATTGTTTGTTTCCCCAACCTCCATAAAGACCACCTGATCATTACTTGACAATTCACTTTCACTGGCTGGCACTTTGGCTGTCATCACTGATTGATCCTCAAGCGCAGCATCAACCGCAACCTCATCATTGATCTGTTCATCGGTTTCCTCCACAATGGTGTCAAGAGTGCCAGAAGTATCTGGAACATCATCTCCACTCCTACTATTAAGGAAGCAGTATTTGTAGTTTTGTGTCTCCGTGTAAGACTCAGTGTATCCCAGCCGGTGGAACTTGTTGAGCATCCATTTTGACCCAAATCTATGATCAAGTTGTATGGCAAGCCCCATTTGGTGTGGCAATACTCCAGACCGAGGTCGACAGGCCTTAATAAAATTCTGCCCCCAAACGGCAACTCTTTCGTCTGTCTTGACAATCGGTCTCAAGAACATCTGAAGGCTTGCAGGAACAAGTGTCAGCTGACTATCGATGTCAGTCATACTGTGTGTGGTGGGGTATGACTTTGGACCTAAATCAATCAAGGCAATATCATTGGATATGAACTTGAGTGCCGTCTTTATGATCTGAGTCTTCTCATCTCCATGGTCAAGATTAGCATGATGCGCTCGCAGAATATTGTCGGTGCCATCTTTGAGACAGAGTACATCTGCCCTTCTTTCCTGTGTTGTGAAATACAAGGTGTCTTCGTATTTCTCTAGAAGTTTTATCTTTAGCCAATGCTTTGAATAAGAAAGGCTCTTCTCTGGTGACTGATCAAACTCCTGCAGCTTTTCATGGACTTGGTCCATGTTCATTACCCCATGCTCTAATTCTGAGTCTAACCATTCGCAGAATTCAATAAAAACTGCCTCTCGCTCCTCATCAATACTCCTCTGTCCTCTCTTCCTTTTTCCTTCCTCATCAGTCTTGGACAAACTGTCACCTCTCGCAAACATAAGTTTGCATCGCAAATGGTACAGTGTTTCTTCTGCTACCAAGTCGTTGATCCCTTCCAGGCGTCCAGTGACTTCAGTACCCCAGTCATCCCCGCGACTCCGTGCTGTCTTCAGCAAGCTTGCCTTCAGTGTATCTGCAGTCAAATTATCTGGCACTCTGTATTTCTTTCTAGCTTGTGCTGGATTATTTTTGTAGAGCTGGGCTGGTTGGTTGCAAAGAATGCATACATCCTTATACAGGAGGTCAACTGACTGTGATCTTCTAGAACTGCAGCCAGTTGATGAACTGAACTCACAAGTAGTGCGTCTTCTCTTCAACTTTGATGACTCTTTCTCTGCCTTTGCTGCTTGAGCTGACTTCTTGGTGGTTGCAACAAAGTTGTTGTACAGATCATTTTTACACTTCTGGTGGTACCTCAGTTTTCCTTCCTTTTGAGCCTCCTTCATACGTTCCACAACAGTAACATTTTCGACAGTTTCTGCTTGTTTCAATAAAGTTGAGTATCCCTTTGGAGTTGCCTGTATGAGCCTTTCAGCTGGTGTATCCGAGCGTGCACAGATGAAGCAATTGAGCACAGGTGGAGTAACGTCTTCATCCATATTGCTAGACTCCATGTCCTGCAAAGTAGAAAATGAGATATATTTAGAAATTATTTTTCCACAAAGGAGTGTCTGTGGTGAAATATAAATGTTAACTATCAACTCAGAATCATGAAAAACCCTTATTTGACCCATCATAAGTTACTTAAGGGCCGATTTAAAAAAATAAAAATTCTCGAAAATAATTTTTCGGTACCCGAATTCAACAGCTTTTTTTCTGGGCTTCCCACGGGAGTTGACCTTCAACATTTTAACACATGTTATTACACACCTTTCCAAACATATTGGTGAAGAAATTTTTTGGTAACAATTTAGTTAACAGATTTTCATATGTTTCCCTTACTATAAGAGAGTAGGTGCCTGCGCAGTTCGCTGCTTCTGGCAGCCACACCATCAATGATATCCTTTGTTTCAAGTTTGGCCAGGATCCCTTTTTCCACAGACATCAACATGAATGCCTCAAGATGTTCTTGTGTCATTGTACTTCGCAGACGGCTTTTGATTCTCTTCAAAGCAGAGAAAGACCGTTCACATGCCACTTGTGACACAGGCAGCGTTAGCAGCAGCTTGTAGGCAAGCCCAATGCTCTTGTAGGCATCAGTGAAGAGGTTCAACTTGAGGAGCACCTTGTAGCAGCAGAGAGGACAGGCTTTACATGACTTATATGTACTTGGCAGAGTCTTCCTGTCCTGTTCAGACTCACTGTCCTCCTGCACTGTATAAGCATCTGCTACTGATTCTTTCAGTTTTGACCATTGTTCTCCAAGGCTTTGCAGTTCTTTTCGTAGTTGTTCCGCAGTGACACCATCATCAAATCTCAGCAAATGTTTATGCAGCTCTTCCATAGCTCCCGATGGCACTTGATCAAAGTTCCTTGGGTGAAGAAGTGAGAAATCGGCATACAATGTTGATGTCGCTGATCTGTCAAACCGCTGCTCAATGCTGCTCACAATAGTGTCCACTATTCGGTTGTACACTTCAATGCGATACTTCTTTACTGGGTCAGAAGCTGATGTAGCCTCATCTATGGACAGTTCGCCATCAATACGTTTGTGCTGTCTTTGCCGTTTTATCGGAAGGGACTCTTCCATAACAAGATTTACATCCATTTCATCCAGCTGGTCATTAGCTCATTGAACAAACTTTGCAGCTGCATCATGACAAGCTTGGTAGTCATCCCGTAGCATCTGCATATTCTCCAGCAATTCATCCACCATCTGGTGCACAGTCAGCAGATCCAGTTGCACAGTTTGTAGATACTTGGAGAGCGCTGTAGTGCGGGAGAATACTTGCAGATATACTTGTGCAGTCAGAATTGTTTCAAACTGCAGGAGACTGGCAATGTATCCCTTCACCTTGGCTTTAACAGCTGCATGGATCTGGTTAGCAACTAGTATGGCATTAAAAGTGGTGATAACTTCCATGAAAAGCACTCCAGTTGGGTTGTTGAATGAACTCAAAAACCTTCTTCAAGGCGGCATCCTTTGACCACCATCTAGTTTCTCCGAAAGTTCCCATTCGTTTCACAGTAGTGGAGTGTCGACTCCAGATGTTCATTCGCTGATAAGATTCCCGAAAGAATACTGCAATGTCATTCAGTAGTGAGAACAGTGATGCGCTAGTCCCCACAACACTTGTAGCTTCGGTCACAACGAGATTTAAGACATGTGCGTGGCACCAAACATGGATCTGCATTGGAGCTTCCTTTGTTAGCAGAGTACTGAAGCCTTTGTAGCACCCCTGCATGTTTGCTGCACCATTAGTTGAGTTTCCAACATAGTTCTTGAGGCCAAGATTCAGTCCTAACAAGACTTCAGAAACAAGTTGCACAAAAGCTTCGCCAGTAGATTCCTCACATTTCACCACACTCACTAATCTCATATCGGAAAATATTATTCCATCGTGTTTCAAATCGTGATTAGTGATATCAACTGTTCGCTTTTCTTTAGGAAAAAAAATCGAATGATTTTGTACGGTACCTCTTCTTCAGATTAGAACTTCAGGATACACGACATTGCTGATAAAAGTTCCTTTTCTTTTCTCTCTTTGAAGTTTTTGGCAAACATTTTTATATTGTCACTGCTGCCAGCGACGCCATGGCATTATTAATGACATTCATTCTGTGGCGGACACAATGTCAGTGGGCAATAATTCCGCGCACCAGTGGGTGGTGCGAGTGTCCGGGCGTGTAAGCGCAGCTCGGGCCACGCCCGGAGCAAAGGCATCACGAGGCGCAGGGTGGAACTGAGATACATGCCCCGCCTTTCGGCCGACCGGCCACGCCCGGGGGCAAGGCGTGGCCTCGGGACATATATGCGGGCTCGAAAGTCGAGCCCACCCAGTGTTTACGTGCGAGCTGTTATTAAAGTGTTTCAGTTTGTACAAAGCGTTGTGGCCTACCTTCTTGGCAAACGAACTGTGTGTGCACAGCACCACACTGGTGACCCCGACTGGTTCAGTCGTAGCTGACCCCTAAACGCGCCATGGCTACCAACGCTGTCGCCGTCGAACTCCCAGAGTTCTGGGAAGCGCAAGCCGACGTTTGGTTTGTGCAGGCCGAAGCTCAATTTCCAGCTCCGGGGCATCACGACGGACGACACCATGTACTACCACGTGGTCGCCGCCCTTGGGCCTGGCACTGCCGCCCACGTCGGGTCCATCCTTCGGCGCCCGCTGGGCGCCCACAAGTACGCGGTGCTCAAACGTCTTCTCCTCACCACGTTCGGGCTCACGGAGGTCGAACGCGCCAACCGCCTCCTGGGCCTTCCCGCCCTCGGCAACACACGACCATCCATTAGGATGGATTTTATGTTGTCCCTTCTTGGAGACCAGCGCCTGGATTTCCTGTCCTGAGCGCTTTTCCTCCACCAGCTACCTGTGCAGGTGCGGCTCGCGCTGACAGGTTCGAACTTAATGGAACGCCGCGCCCTGGCCGGAGAGGCAGACAAATTTTTCGCAGCCTGCGACACGCGGTCGGTGTACGGTGCTGCCGTAGTGGATCCCGGTGCGGAGGCTACAGTGCCCCCTGCTTCCCTCGTGGCCGCTGCTACGCCCCGCCCACTACCGCCGCCGCCACCACCACCACCACCGGCAGGGCCGACGCGGCAGCCACCACCGCAAACCTGGTGCTACTATCATGCTAGGTTCAGCCGCAAGGCTAGAGTGTGCCGCCCGCCGTATTCTTTCGACGGGTCGGGAAACGACCGGGCCGGCACTCACTTGCGGCCATGAGCGTCGGCCATTCCGGCAGCCTCCTGTTCATCACAGACACCTCGTCTGGTCATCGTTTTCTGTGCAACACGGGAGCGCAGGTAAGCATCCTGCCTCCGCGTCCGACAAGCAAGCCGCGGGCCGGGGCCCCGCCTTGCTCGCTGCCAACGGAACACCCATCCACACATTCGGGAAGCGTTGCCTCTCGCTGTGGTTCGGAGGGCAGCGCTTCCAATGGTCTTTCATCACTGCCAGCGTGCCAATGGCCCTGCTCGGTGCGGACTTCCTTTGTGCGAATGGGCTGTTGGTGGAAGTTAAGCGTCGACGCCTCGTCCAGGCCGAAAACTTCAGCTCGCTCGCTTGTTCACTGAGCGGCTCATTGAGCAGCTCGCTGAGCGGCTCACCGAGCGGCTTACCAAGCGGCTTGCTGAGCGGTTCCGTCCCAGCGAAGTTAGTCTGTACGCTTCCGGCAGCGGACGAGTTTACCCGCCTCCTCGCCAGTTTCCCGGCGCTCACGCAGCCCAGCTTTTCAGCAGTGGCCATCAAACACGGGGTGGAGCACCATATCCCCACCGTCGGACCACCGGTCTACGCCCGGGCGCGCCGCCTCGACCCCACGAAGCTCGCCGTGGCGAAAGCGGAGTTCGCCACGCTGGAGCGGCTGGGCATCGTATGGCGCTCCAACAGCGCATGGGCCTCTCATCTGCACATTGTGCCCAAGCCTGGCGGCGGATGGCGGCTGTGCGGTGACTACCGCCGGCTCAATGACGCCACCACCCCTGACCACTACCCGGGCCCGCATATTCTGGGCTTTTCCGCCCGGTTGGCGAAAACGACCATTTTCTCCAAGGTGGACCTCATCCGGGGCTACCACCAGGTCCCTGTACAACCGGACGATGTACCAAAGACGGCCGTCATCACACTTTTCGGCCTCTTTGAGTTCTTGCGGATGCCCTTTGGGTTGAAAAATGCGGCCCAAGCGTTCCAGCGGCTCATGGACAGCGTCTTGCGCGACTTGTCCTTCATCTTCGTCTACCTGGACGACATCCTAGCCGCGAGCGCGTCCCGGGAGTAGCACCTGCTCCACCTCCGCATGCTCTTCGAACACCTGGGCCAGCATGGCCTGATAATCCACCCCGCGAAGGGCCGTTTCGGCGTCACCGCCATCGACTTCTTGGGGGCACCGCATCACCAGGCATGGGGCCATCCCTTTACCGGCCAAGGTGGAGGCGGTCAGGAGTTTCCCGCGCCCCCGCACCATCAAGGGGCTCCAGGAATTCCTGGGCATGGTGAATTTTTATCACCGTTCCGTGCCCCGCGTCGCCCAGCTCTTGCGCCCCCTGCACGAGGCCCTCCGGGGGAAGCCATGCAAAGGTGACATAGCCTGGATGGAGCAAATGGCCGCGGCGTTTGTGGGCGCAAAGCTGGCCCTGGCCAATGCCACCATGCTTGCGCACCCGGCGCCCGATGCACCATTCGCCCTCACCACCGACGCTTCAGACTACGCGGTGGGCGCGGTGCACGAGCATTTGGTGAGTGGTGCTTGGCAGCCGCTGGCGTTTTTCAGCCGGCAGCTCCGCCCGCACAAACGCCGGTACAGCACCTTCGACCGCGAGCTGCTCGGGCTCCACCTGGCGGTCCGAAACTTCTGCCATCTTCTCGAGGACCGCCCGTTCACGGCCTTCGTCGATCACAAGCCCCTTGTTTTCGCAATGGCCAAGGTCGCCGAGCCATGGTCGGCCCGGCAGCAACATCACCTCTCTGCCGTGTCCGAGTACACGACGGACATCCGTCACATCGCGGATAAGGACAACCCGGTGGCGGAATGCCTTTCCCGGTCCGTCGCACACGTGGTCCACCTCGGGATCGACTATGCCCTGATGGCGGCGGACGAGACCGCCGACCCCAACGTCCAGGCCTTGCGGACTGCCGTCACGGGCCTCCGTGTCACCGAGGTGCCGTTCGACATCGCGGGCACTGCCCTCTTGTGCGACGTCTCCCTCGGCCGGCCTCGCCCCATCGTGCCCCCTGGCTGGCAGCGCCCGGTTTTTGACACCATCCACGGCTTGTCCCACCCGGGCACGAAGGCCTCCCAGAAGCTCGTCGCGGCGAAGTTCGTCTGGCATGGCCTCAGGAAGAACGTCCGCGAATGCGCGCTGGCACGGCGGAGTACGTGCCAGCGCGCGAAAGTCCACCGCCACACCCAAGCCCTGTTGGCCCCATTTGCGGTGCCCGAACGTCGGTTCGACCACGTCCACGTCGATTTGGTGGGACCTCTGCCCCCCTCGCGGGGTTTCACCCACCTCCTCACCATGGTGGACCGCACCTCCCGGCGGTCGGAGGCCGTGCCATTGGCAGCGACAGCTGCGGGTGACATCGCGCAAGCCTTCATCGCCACATGGGTTGCTCGGTTCGGCGCCCCCTTGGACATCTCGTCCGACCACGGCCCCCATTTCACCTCAGAGCTCTGGGGAGCAGTGGCGCAAGGGCTCGGCGTCAAGCTGCACCGCACCACGGCTTACCACTCCCAGGCCAATGGCCTGTGCGAGCGCTTCCATCGCTCAATGAAGGCCACGCTCCGGCACAGCCTCCGCGACGGCAGCTGGGCCGACAGGCTCCCCTGGGTCCTGCTGGGCCTCAGGACAGCGCCCAAGGACGACCTGCGCGCGTCCTCGGCAGAGCTGGTTTTCGGGCAACCACTGCGTGTACCGGGCGAATTTATCCCCGACTCCACGGCCCCTTGGCCCGCGGCGCGACAGCGCTCCACCCTTCACGAGACCGCCAGGAAGTTCGCCCCGGTGCCGACGGCACACCATGGTTGCCCGTCCTCCCACATCGCCCCGGAGCTTCGCACGGCGGAGTACGTTTTTGTCAGGCACGACGCCCACTGGGCGCCGCTGCGGCCCCCACACGACGGGCCCTTCCGCGTGCTGGAGACCGTGGACAAGCATTTCACCGTGGACATCGGCGGTACTCCGGATCGTATCTCCGTGGACCGCCTCAAGCCGGCCCACCTCGATCTGGACCACCCCACGCAAGCAGCTCTGCCTCCGCATCGAGGCCGCTGCCCGGCGGTCAGACCCCCGGCACCCCCAGCCCCGCCGTCCCGCTAACCCCTAGCCCTACACGCATCGCCAGGGGCGTTTCGGCCGGGTCATCCGGCTTCCCCGCAAGCTCACCCTTCAGGTGCGCGGGAATTCTGGGGGGGCGCGTGTGGCTGACACAATGTCAGTGGGCAATAATTCTGCGCACCAGTGGGTGGCGCGAGTGTCCGGGCGTGGAAGCGCAGCTCGGGCCATGCCCGGAGCAAAGGCGTCACGAGGCGCAGGGTGGAACTGAGATACATGCCCCGCCTTTCGGCCGACCGGCCACCCCCGGGGGCAAGGCGTGGCCTCGGGACATATATGCGGGCTCGAAAGTCGAGCCCGCCCAGTGCTTACGTACGAGCTGTTATTAAAGTGTTTCAGTTTGTACAAAGCGTTGTGGCCTACCTTCTTGGCAAACGAACTGTGTGTGCACAGCACCACAATTCATTCATTTAATGATCATTAAACATTATTCTTATGCTCATTAAACGTTCATTAAACGTTCATTAAACGATTACGAAAATAAAAACGAAAAACATTACGAAATTACGTTCACACCCTCACATCAAACACTACCGTGAACACAAAAGTCGCAAACATCGTCACAAACGTTACGTTACGTAATTCAAACCGTGAACACATCGAATATTGGAGAGGCCATTGCGCAAACGATTTGTTTTCTCTGGTACGTGTTACTGGGCGGGTACAGTTGCTCGTAATTATAATGAGGCGTCTGGGGCGACCTTTTGAACTTTTGATATTTAGCGGGGAATCGGATGGAGGCAGAAGTTTTCCGTGACAATTTTTTTTTCACCAGTTTTTTTATCCAGCCCAGGTTCCCATTTTTTACACAGTGGTCCCAGCCCACCGGGCATTGCCCAAATGCCCTATGGCCAGTCCGCCCATGGCTCCAAGACCATCTCGCTCTCATCCTCTTGCTCTCATGACTGAGTGGTTCGTTCATTTGTTGGTGTCATCTTCTCAACAGGTTGACTGCCATTGATCTCCACATCTTTCTATCCTGTGCTGCCTTTACACATTCCACAAGGAACAACTGCAGATCTACTGTAGTCCGTTATATCCATTTTATCCTCTGCCTCTCTCTTCTACATTTTCCATCGATATTCCACTCCAATCTCTGGCTCTACCATCTGCTCTAATGATGTGACCGAAGTATTGTGTCTTTCTCCCTTTCATGTTATGCAAGAATTTTCTCTTTCTCCAGCCGTTTCTAGCACTTCTTCATTAATTTTCCCATCTGTGTAGAATATGCAGAACATTCTCCGATATGCCCACATCTCAACTGCATTCAGCTTGTCATTCGTCTCTGTATTTGTTGTTCATGTGTTCACTGCATATACTAGGTGAAGTGGTATACCAGGCAAAGATGTTTTAATTAAATTCCTAATCCTAAAAATCTGAAATTGCATGCACATGATCTATGACCCATTTGTATTGTGAGTTGTGAGTTGTGAGTTATTTGAAAAAAGTGCAAGGATGCCTATATTTTTGGCCACGGCTGCACATCAATGATTTGGATGGAGGAGATAAGAGCTGACTTTCTAAATTTGCAGATTGGTGGTTGAAGGAAGGTGGGGAGGTCATCAGATTCAGAAAGATCTTGTTGCTTCAATTGATTGGGTAAAATATTGGCAGATGCAACTCAACATCAGGAAATATTTTGGAGTGGAGTTATGGAAGAAACACACACACACAAGCACACACACACACACATATGTATAATCATATACATACACACACACACACACACACACACACACACTGACTGACACACACTGACATTTATTATTGTATATAAGCACAAATTTATGCTTTTTAGAACTTCATTTTGGGAAAAGCCCTGATTTTTGGCATCCTTCAGGAATGCATCTCCTATTTAAAACACTATTGTTAAGGGGAAAACTGTTTTCGCAAGATGCTGATTCGTGAAGCACCTGGTGTTATGTAAGTCATTTTTGTTTGAACAATTTGCCAACAAAATATAAACCCAAAATCAGTTACTGAAGATATTGGTAAATATTACGTACAATGCTTTTCAATACAAACAAGCGTTACGCCTCGGTCCCCCGTCGGGGAAGTGATGTGAGTTGACAAAATGGAAGACGCAGAAAACATGCTATGATATGATATTTCGCTCACAAGGTTCAGACATACATGGAGGCGGCCATCTTGGATTTTGACATGGCACCCCAATTTTCAATAGCGTTCTTCCTTATGCCTAGATACACCCACACACCAGATTAGAAGTTGGTACTTCGCTTATTTTTCAAGATATTTCGCTCACAATGTTCAGACATATATATGGTGGCGGCCATCTTGGATTTTGACGTGGCGACCTAATTTACAATAGCGTTCTTCCTTATGCCTATATACACCCACACACCAAATTAGAAGTTGGTACTTCGCTTATTTTTCGAGATATTTCGCTCACAAGGTTCAGACATATATATGGTGGCGGCCATCTTGGATTTTGACGTGGCGACCCAATTTACAATAGCCTTCTTCCTTATGCCGAGATACACCCACACACCAAATTAGAAGTTGGTACTTCGCTTATTTTTCAAGATATTCATCTCACAAGGTTCAGACATACATGGCGGTGGCCATCTTGGATTTTGACGTGGGTTCCACCCACACACCAAATTCGAATGCGGTCCTTCGCTTACGCATGCACGCACGCACGCACGCACGCAGGCCCGCACGCACACACGCATGCCCGCACGCACGCACGGATGGATGGACGGACGGACGGACACACGGACGGAGGGGAAAACCATAGTCCCCCTTTCGCTCCGCTGTGCGACGGGGGACAATAACATATTTCTCAATAAAATAACTTAAAATCAACTTTTCAAAGTTATAATTTACATCAATTATTTATATATTCGTTCATGTTTCAAATATCATATTGTTTCACAATAATAACTAGAACGACACTCGGTGGAGTGCAAACCTCCGCCCGGCTGAACAGTTTGCCATGTACTGTATATCCCACTGCTAGACCAGATCTGGATTCAGACCTGAACCAAAGTGTAATCGGCTGGTTCTCATCACTTACCCAACTCCTCCGGACTAGTTTTGTCACAATTCATCCATAACCTTTTGAAATATCATGCGATGTATAGTTTTTGCCCGATCACTCGATGGTGAAGAATCACTTAAACAATCTCGGATCCAGATATTCCCCAAAATCTAATCATTTCGTACTTGTCACACACCCAACATATCCAGCACATTTCGCCCGAATCTGTCCAAAACTTTATGAGATATTGTGTTCACAGAACGAAACACAAACAGACAGGTGTGAAAACACAACCTCCATACACCTTCGGTAGCAGAGGTAATAATAGTGACGTAATTGAATCGTTTCCACTCGTTCAAGAACCCAGCTTTGTCAGTCTTACTTTTCCATCTTGAATAAACATTTCCAACTCGACCCAACCTCACTGAAGAGGTTTGATACTCATGGAGAGAATAAATATTGGTCTCGTGACGTCATTTGAATCAGTTATGTTAAAGATTCCAATTCAATGCTGTCTTGTGAAAACTCCTTTCAACAGGATTGGACACTTTATATAATTAACAAATTTCTCCCATAATCTATATAAATAAAACACAGTTTGTGTGTGTGTGTGTGTGTGTGTGTGTGTGTGTGTGTGTGTGTGTGTGTGTGAGTGTATGTTACCTATAGACTCCTAAACGGAGAGGTGCAAGTACTATATTTTTGGCATAGACATGGCCATTGGGCCTGGGAAGGACATGGCCCACCTAAAAATGACCTCCGATGATGAGATCCATATTTTTTATTCATATTTAACTTAGCGCATTTCAGCGAGGAACATAATACACTGATCTCAGTCTGTGCCAGAGCAGCTCGCTGATTCGCTCAGAGCGATCACGTGATGTTCCATCCTCGCCGCCAGACTCCATGCTGCCTGCTATACTATAGATCAGTGGCTATACTCCCACGCAGGCTGCATTGGGATTATGTGGGGATTATTATCAACGGCAGCCTCGTCACCAGCGTCTGAAGAATGAAGTTTGGACGTACGAGCCAGGCCAGGCTGCCAAGTTCAAGTTGCCTGATACCCTGCCCGTTTACACTCTCTGCGAATGTACGGGGGTCGAGGCTCCTGTGTGTGTGGGGGGGGGGGGGGAGGGAGGGGGGTCTGTACAAGGTTTGTCTGAGGCCGAGTTTTTTTTCTTTCAGCTTTAGATCTATATTTTTAGCCATAACTTAGCGCATTTCCGATTGGGTTCTGAACATTACAGCCTCTGCCTCTGCCACAGCTTAGAGCGATCACGTGACAATTTTCAAGTTTGCAAGGAAGAAGGCACTAGACCCCAGCCCCACATATACATCACTGCCTGCGCTATCAATTTGCATGTTATCGGTTATATTTTATGACTCGCTCAGGATCTTCGTCAGGCTCGCGAGCGAGTTAGCCTATCACCTGGGAGAATGAGGCCACGTTGGCCACGCCCACGACGTGGCATCAGCAAGACGTCGATTGTTTGATTGCAGAGTCATTCAGGATCTTCATCTGGCTCGCGAGCGAGTTAGGTTACCACGTGTAAACATAAACGTAAAAGTGAAAAAAAATTGAATTTGTCTACGAGCTCACACATGGAAGACTGACTGTGATAAAGGCAATGCCACCTAAGAAAAGAAATTTGTCGCGTTCAACCTCCAGAGCAAGGAAAATCGCTGATCGGAGACTCCATGAAACCGATGAAGATACTTTTCACCGTCGACAAGCCAATCAAGAACGTGTCTCCAGCTTCAGACAGCGAGAGACAGAAGACGAGAGAGAGGCACGTCTAAACGCCAATCAACAACGTGTAGCGAGGGCCAGACAGCGAGAGACAGAAAATGAGAGAGTGGCATGTCTAAACGCCAATCAACAATGTGTGGCCCGGGCCAGACAGCGAGAGACAGCAGATGAGACAGAGGCACGTCTAAACGCCAATCAACAATGTGTGGCGAGGGCCAGACAGCGAGAGACAGAAGATGAGAGAGAGGCACGTCTAAACGCCAATCAACAACGTCTGGCGAGGGCCAGACAGCGAAAACAGAAGATGAGAGAGCGGAACGTCTAAACGCCAATCAACAACGTCTGGCGAGGGCCAGACAGCGAGAGACAGAAGATGAGAGAGAGGCACGTCTAAACGCCAATCAACAACGTCTGGCGAGGGCCAGACAGCGAGAGACAGAAGATGAGAGAGAGGCACGTCTAAACGCCAATCAACAAAGTGTGGTGAGGGCCAGACAGCGAGAGACAGAAAATGAGAGAGCGGCACGTCTAAACGCCAATCAACAACGTGTGGCGAGGGCCAGACAGCGAGAGACAGAAGATGAGAGAGAGGCACGTCTAAACGCCAATCAACAACGTCTGGCGAGGGCCAGACAGCGAGAGACAGAAGATGAGACAGAGGCACGTCTAAACGCCAATCAACAACGTGTAGCGAGGGCCAGACAGCGAGAGACAGAAGATGAGAGAGACGCACGTCTAAACGCCAATCAACAATGTGTGGCGAGGGCCAGACAGCGAGAGACAGAAAATGAGACAGAGGCACGTCTAAACGCCAATCAACAACGTGTGGTGAGAGCCAGACAGCGAGAGACAGAAGATGAGAGAGAGGCATGTGTAAACGCCAATCAACAATGTGTGGCAAGGGCCAGACAGCGAGAGATAGAAGATGAGACATAGGCACGTCTAAACGCCAATGAACAACGTGTAGCGAGGACCAGACAGCGAGAGACAGAAGATGAGACAGAGGCACGTCTAAATGCCAATCAACAATGTGTGGCGAGGGCCAGACAGCGAGAGACAGAAGATGAGACAGAGGCACGTCTAAACGCCAATCAACAACGTGTAGCGAGGGCCAGACAGCAGGAGACAGAAGAACAGCGCCAAAAACGACTCAACAACTGGCAACCATCAGGCAGATGGCAACCGGCCATTGCATGGGAGAAGGCTGCATGCAGTTACAATCCGAACACTGACTACTCCTCAAAGGTTGATATCGGCTCCATGTCGTTCACCTGTCAGTTTTGCCATGCCTTGAAATGGAAGGGCCTTCTGCCTTTTGCCTTTTGCCATGCCAAATAAATCAAACAATTCCGGAAGTGTACAAAGTTGGTGGTACGGCTTCTTCTTCCTGATCAGCCTCACAATATATATATATTTTTTTTGTATACTGAATCGAGGCTCGTGAAAGAGCTAACATTTATTTCACAAACAAATCAACCAGACAAACAAAATATATAAAAAGAGGGAGCGGAAGACAAGATGGGGAGAGAAGGGGAAGCACACAAACACAACATTTGAGAGCAGTGAGATGTGTGGGAGGGAGAGGGCTTGGGGGGAGGAGGCGTGGGAAGGGAGGGGGGGGGGTGGGAGAAGTATAAAACAACAAGGACACCAAGGACTTCCAGGACAGAAGTTGGTATTTCAAAAAAGTGGAATTGGGGTGAAATTAGCGGGGGTAGAAAAGATCAAGATTTTGGATGGGGGCAGATAAGAGATGGTGGTGAACAGCTGTTTTAAAGACCTGGAGGGTGGAGTGGGATTGAAGAGAGTGAGGGAGTTTGTTCCAGAGGCGGGAGAAAAGATGAATGAAGGAGTGAAGGTGAGCAGAGAGTCTTGATTTTGGCAGTTTAACCATAAGAGGGTTGCAGGCAGATCTTGTGCGACCTGTAGGAATATTTGCGGGACAGAGCCCAGAGAGAGCTGGGGGGGGGGCAAGGCCAGAGAGGAGTCGGTAGAAGACGGAAAGACCACCAACCTGCCTGCGGTGAGTGAGTGAGAGGCCCTTGGAGTTAGCTTCATCGCGGGAGATTCCAATGATTCTGAATGCTTTGGTTTCAACAGCGTGAAGACGAGCTAGGTGTGAGGCAGGAGCACCAGCCCAGAGGCGAGAGCAGTATTCCAATGAGCTGCAGATGAAAGCCTTGTATGTGGTGAGGAGCTCAGGTGTGCCAAGGAAGGACTTCGCACGACGGAGGATGCCCAGTCGGCGACTGGCTTTGGAGGCCAGATTTGAAATGTGGTTTTCCCAGAAAAGTTCATGGCAGATAGTGAGACCCAAATACTTGAGTGACAGAACTTCTTGGAGAGGATTATTCATAAAGTGGATGGGAGGGTTGTCCAGTCGGTCTTTTCGGAGAGACATCGTAAGAGTGTGAGATTTGTCGGGATTGAAAGACATGTTCCACTTGTTTGCCCAGTCTGTGATTTTGTCCAGGTCTGCAGAGAGTGAGGAGGCTGCAGACTGCCGATCTGAGGGATGAAGAATGGAGCGACAGAGAGTAGAGTCATCAGCAAAGAGATAGAGAGGATTTTCAAGAGAGTCAGAGAGATCATTGATGAAGACCAGAAAAAGCACAGGGCCCAGAACACTGCCTTGGGGAACTCCAGCCTGAACAGGAAGAGGAGATGAGAGAAACCCATTCAGGGCCACACGTTGACTACGACTAGAGAGGAAGTCCGCCAGCCATGCGTGGAGATTTCCATGGATACCAAAAGAGGAGAGTTTGGTGAGCAGAGCGGGGTGCCAGACCGTATCGAAGGCACGTGATATGTCAAGGGAGACAGCTCTAATTTCCTGTTTGGCATTGAGGACCTCCATCCATTGTTACTCAGAGATGGCACTTACCTCAGAAATGTGATGAACGCCACATTCACCCCATTCACCCACCAACATATATATGAACCCCTTTCCTCTCCTGCCTCCGCCCCCTTCCCTTCCCCCCCCACCCCTCCCCCTCCCCCTCCCTCCTCCTCCCCCATCTGGCAACACCGGGTACTTCAGCTAGTATTACAATATCTCAACTAGAACGCCACTCAATAGAGCGCATACTCCCGCCGTGGGTCAAGTTGGAATAGTACGATTTTACAAAAGTTTGAGGGAGTAGTTCAGTGACAACACAAGACAAGACAACACAAGACAGACACTGCACAGATATATATTTAGAATATATAGAAGATAATGTAAAAAAAAAAACAAGGCAATTTCACTTACATTTTCGGATTCAGCGTTCAATTCTATATAAGTGAGTGTATTTTGAGGCATGTGTGACTTCAAATAAAATTGTAAGCCAAGGAAAACGTTCGTTTCATTCCTTATGGATACAACATGTAAAACTGGCCCAAACGTGAAAACAAAACTCGCTCATTTTAAGTCGTACAAGCTAATGCGACCACTCATTCTTCTGGGAAGAATCCCGTGCACATGCTTGTCACACTTATAACTCGCCTAAGTATTTATAAGTTCATCAAATACCGACACCGCGATTGACATTCGCTGAGGTAAATGTTGATATTGTGGTGCTGTGCATGCACGACTCAATTGCCAGAAAGGTAGGCCACAACGCGTGGATACAAACGAAAGCACTTTAATACAAGCTCGCACATCAGCACTGGGCAGGCTCGACCTTAGAGCCCGCATATATATCCCGAGGCCACGCCTTGCCCCGGGGCGTGGCCGAACGGCCGAAAGGCAGTGCATGTATTTCAGTTCCACGCCCGGACGCTCGCGCCACCCACTGGTGCGCGGAATTATTGACCGTTGTTCCCGCCACACGCGCCCCCCCCAGAATTCCCGTGCACCTGAAGGGTGAGCTTGGGGGAAGCCGGATGACCCGGCCGAAACGCCCCCTGGCGATGCGTGCAGGGCTGGGGGGTACCGGGACGGCGGGGCTGGGGGGTGCCGGGGGCCTGACCGCCAGGGGGCGGCCTCGACGCGGAGGCAGAGCTGCTTGCGGGGGGTGGTCCAGATCGAGGTGGGCCGGCTTGAGGCGGTCCACGGAGATACGATCCGGGGCACCGCCGATGTCCACGGTGAAATGTTTGTCCCCGGTCTCCAGCACGCGGAAGGGCCCGTCGTACGGGGGCCGCAGCGGTGCCCGGTGGGCGTCATGCCCGACGAAAACGTACTCCGCCGTGCGAAGCTCCGGGGCGACGTGGGAGGACGGGCAACCGTGGTGTGCCGTCGGCACCGGGGCGAACCTCCTGGCGGTCTCCTGCAGGGTGGAGCGCTGCTGCGCCGCGGACCAAGGAGCCGTGGAGTCGCGGATAAATTCGCCCGGCACCCGCAGCGGTTGTCCGAAGACCAGCTCTGTCGAGGACGCACGCAGGTCGTCCTGAGGCCCAGCAGGACCCAGGGGAGCCTGTCGGCCCAGCTGCCGTCGCGGAGGCTGGCCCGGACCGCGGCCTTCATCGAGCGATGAAAGTGCTCGCACAGGCCGTTGGCCTGGGGGTGGTGGGCCGTGGTGCAGTGCAGTTTGACGCCGAGCCCTTGTGCCACTGCTCCCCAGAGCTCCGAGGTGAACTGGGGGCCGCGGTCGGAAAAGATGTCTGAGGGGGCACCGAACCGGGCAACCCACGTGGCGATGAAGGCTTGTGCGACGTCAGCCGCAGTCGTCGCCGCCAATGGCACGGCCTCCGGCCACCGGGTGGTGCGGTCCACCAGGGTGAGGAGGTGGGTGAACCCCCGTGAGGGGGGCAGAGGTCCCACCAAGTCGACGTGGACGTGGTCGAACCGACGCTCAGGCACCGTAAACGGGGCCAACGGGGCCTGGGAGTGGCGGTGGACCTTTGCGCGCTGGCACGCGAGGCACATCCTGGCCCAGTCACGGACGTTCTTCCTAAGGCCATGCCAGACGAACTTCGCCGCGACGAGTTTCTGGGAGGCCTTCATGCCCAGGTGGGACAGGCCGTGGATGGCGTCGAAAACCGGGCGCTGCCAGCCAGCGGGCATGATGGGGCGAGGCCGGCCGAGGGAGACGTCGCACAAGAGAGCCGTGCCCGCGATGTCGAATGGCACCTCGGTGACGCGGAGGCCCGTGACGGCGGTCCGCAAGGCCTGGACATCGGGGTCGGCGGTCTGGTCCTCCACCATCCGGGCATAGTCGATCCCAAGGTGGACCGCCTGTGCGACGGACCGGGAAAGGCAATCCGCCACCGGGTTGTCTCTACCCACGACGTGACGGATGTCCGTCGTGTACACGGACACGGCAGAGAGGTGACGTTGCTGCCGGGCCGACCATGGCTCGGCGACCTTGGCCATCGCGAACACAAGGGGCTTGTGGTCGACGAAAGCCGTGAACGGGCGACCCTCGAGCAGATGGCGGAAGTGTCGGACCGCCAGGTGGAGCCCGAGCAGCTCGCCGTCGAAGGTGCTGTAGCGGCGTTCGTGCGGGCGAAGCTGCCGGCTAAAAAACGCCAGCGGCTGCCAAGCACCACACACCCACTGCTCTTGCACCGCGCCCACCGCGTAGTCCGACGCGTCGGTGGTGAGGGCGATTGGTGCATCGGGCACCGGGTGCGCCAGCATGGTGGCGTTGGCCAAGGCCAGCTTTGCGCCCGCAAACGCCACGGCCATCGGCTCCGACCAGGCGATGTCACCTTTCCCTGGCTTTCCCCAGAGGGCCTCGTGCAGGGGGCGCAGGAGCTGGGCGATGCAGGGCACGGAGCGGTGGTAAAAATTGACCATGCCCAGGAATTCCCGGAGCCCCTTGATCGTGCGGGGGCGCGGGAAACTCCGGACGGCCTCCACCTTGGCCGGTAAAGGAATGGCCCCGTGCCTGGTGATGCGGTGCCCCAAGAAGTCGATGGCGGTGACGCCGAAACGGCACTTCGCGGGGTTGATGATCAGGCCATGCTGGCCCAGGCGTTCAAAGAGCATGCAGAGGTGGAGCAGGTGCTCCTCCCGGGACACGCTCGCGACTAGGATGTCGTCCAGGTAGACATAGATGAAAGGTAAGTCGCGCAAGACACTGTCCATGAGCCGCTGGAACGTCTGGGCCACATTCTTCAACCCAAAAGGCATCCGCAGGAACTCAAAGAGGCCGAAAGGGGTGATGATGGCCGTCTTTGGGACATCGTCCGGTTGTACGGGGACCTGGTGGTAGCCCCGGATGAGGTCCACCTTGGAGAACACGGTCGTGTTTGCCAACCGGGCGGAAAAGTCTTGGATATGCGGGACCGCGTACCGGTCAGGGGTGGTGGCATCGTTGAGCCGGCGGTAGTCACCGCACGGCCGCCATCTGCCGCCGGGCTTTGGAACAATGTGCAGAGGAGAGGCCCAAGCGCTGTTGGAGCGCCGTACGATACACAGCCGTTCCAGCGTGGCGAACGCCGCTTTCGCCACGGCGAGCTTCGTGGCGTCGAGGCTGCACGCCCGGGCGTAGACCGGTGGGCTGCCGGTGGGGATATGGTGCTCCACCCCGTGCTTGACGGCCACCGCTGAAAAGGTGGGCCGCGTGAGTGCCGGGAAACTGGCGAGGAGGTGAGTAAACTCGTCCGCTGCCGGAAGCGTACAAACTAATCTCGCCGGGACGGAACCATTCAGCAAGCCGCTTGGCAAGCCGCTCGGTGAGCCGCTCAGCGAGCTGCTCAACGAGCCGCTCAGCGAACAAGCGAGCGAGCTGAAGGTTTCGGCCTGGATGAGACGCCGACGCTTAACGTCCACCAACAGCCCATGCACACAAAGAAAGTCCGCATCGAGCAGGGCCATTGGCACGCTGGCGGTGACGAACGACCATTGGAAACGCTGCCCTCCGAACCGCAGTGAGAGGCAACGCTTCCCGAATGTGTGGATGGGTGTTCCGTTGGCGGCATGCAAAGCGGGGCCCCGGCCCACCACTTGATTGTCGGATGCGGAGGCAGGGAGGACGCTTACCTGCGCTCCCGTGTCGCATAGAAAACGACGACCAGACGAGGTGTCCATGATGAACAGGAGGCTGCCGGAATGGCCGACGCTCATGGCCGCAAGTGAGCGCTGGCCCGGTCATTTCCCGACCCGTCCAAAGAGCATGGCGGGCGGCACGTTCTAGCCTTGCGGCCGAACCTGGCGTGATAGTAGCACCAGGTTTGCGGCGGTGGCGGCCGCGTCGGCCGTGCCGGCGGCGGGGGTGGTGGCGGCGGTGGTAGTGGGTGGGGCATAGCAGCGGCCACGAGGGAAGCCGGGGGTGCTGTAGCCTCCGCACCGGGATCCACTACGGCAGCACCGTAAACCGACCGCGTGTCGCAGGCCGCGAAAAATTTGTCGGCCTCTCCGGCCAGGGCACGGCGTTCCGTGATTTTGGAACCGGCCAGCGCGAGGCGCACCTGTACAGGTAGCTGGCGGAGGAAAAGTGCTCGGAACAAGAAATCCGGGCGCTGGTCTCCAAGCAGGGACAGCATGAAATCCATCCGAACGGATGGTCATGTGTCGCCGAGGGCGGGAAGGTCCAGGAGGCGGTCGGCACGTTCGACCTCCGTGAGCCCGAACGTTGCGAGGAGGAGACGTTTGAGCGCCTCGTACTTGTGGTCGCCTGGCGGGCGCCGAAGGATGGACACGATGCGGGCGGCAGTGCCGGGCCCGAGGGCGGCGACCACGTGGTAGTACGGGGTCTCGTCCGCCGTGATGCCCCGGAGTTGGAATTGAGCTTTGGCTTGCACAAACCAAACGTCGGCTTGCGCTTCCCAGAACTCCGGGAGTTTGATGGCGACGGCGTTGATAGCCATGGCACGTTCGGGGGTCAGCAACGGCTGAACCAGTCGGGGTCACCAGTGTGGTGCTGTGCACACACGACTCGATTGCCAGAAAGGTAGGCCACAACGCGTGGATACAAATGAAAGCACTTTAATACAAGCTCGCACATCAGCACTGGGCGGGCTCGACCTTAGAGCCCGCATATATATCCCAAGGCCATGCCTTGCCCCCGGGCGTGGCCGAACGGCCGAAAGGCGGGGCATGTATTTCAGTTCCACGCCCAGACCCACTGGTGCGCGGAATTATTGACCGTTGTGCCCGCCACAATATCTCTGCTGAGGTAAAAAAACAAAAAATAAAAAAACAGTTTTAAAGCATTATACGTATCAAACGATACATTTTATGAAACGGGGAAACGTAATACACACGTTGTTGCTTTTAAAATGACAGAATATGTCTTTATTAGAAAGAAAAAAAAAGAACCCTGAAGACGACGCTCCTAACAAAATACACCGCTCTAACGCATAACCACGAGTTTAAACTACATTTCCAACAAATATGAAAACTATTTTCATATCACAATGTTAAATATAGAATATATAGAAGATAATGTTAAAAAAAAGAGCCCTGTCTTCCAATGGTAAACAATCCTTCAAAAAATTCCTGGATCCGGAATAATATCCTGAACGTCACCAAAAACTAATCATTTCTTCCTTATCCCAAGGGCAATCATCCCACCAACTTTCATCCAAATCTGTTCAGAACTTTTCCAGGTATCTTGTTCACAAACACACGAACATACGAACACACACATGCACACACACCCACACACACACACACACACACACGGACACGATCGAATGCATTACTTCCTGACGGGAGTAACTAGAACGGCACTCAGTAAAGCGCACACTCCCGCCGTGGATTTAGTTGGAATAATACAGACAAGACCTGGACACAAGACCTGCAGACCTGGACAAAATCACAGACTGGGCAAACAAGTGCCACATGTCTTTCAATCCTGACAAATCTCACACTCTTACGATGTCTCTCCGAAAAGACCGACTGGACAACCCTCCCATCTACTTTCTGAATAAACCTCTCCAAGAAATTGTGTCACTTAAGTTTTTGGGTCTCACTATCTGTCATGATCTTTCCTGGGAAAACCATATTTTCCAAGCTGGCCTCCAAAGCCAGTCGCCGACTGGGCATCCTCCGTCCTGTGAAGTCCTTCCTTGGCACACCTGAGCTCCTCACCACATACAAGGCTTTCATCCGCAGCTCATTGGAGTACTGCTCTCCCCTCTGGGCTGGTGCTCCTGCCTCACACCTAGCTCGTCTTCACGCTGTTGAAACCAAAGCGTTCAGAATCATTGGAATCTCCCGCGATGACGCTATCTCCGAGGGCCTTTCACTTACTCACCGCAGGCAGGTTGGTGGTCTTTCCGTCTTCTACCGACTCCTCTCCGGCCTTGCTCCCCCAGCTCTCTCTGGGCTCTGTCCCCCAAATATTCCTACAGGTCGCACAAGATCTGCCTGCAACCCTCTTATGGTTAAACTGCCAAAATCAAGACTCTTTGCTCACCTTCACTCCTTCATTCCTCTTTTCTCCAACCTCTGGAACAAACTCCCTCACTCTCTTCAATCCCACTCCTCCCTCCAGGTCTTTAAAACGGATGTTCACCACCATCTCTTATCTTCCCGAATCCAAAACCTTGATCTTTTCAACCCCCGCTAATTTCACCCCAAATCCACTTTTTTGAGGTGCCGACTTCTTTACTGGAAGTCCTTGGTGTCCTTGTGTTTTATACCTATGCTGCCTCCCCCCAGGCCCTCTCCCTCCCACACATCTCCCAATGTCCCTGCTCTCAAATGTTGTGTTTGTGTGCTTCCTCCTCTTCTCTCCACATCTTGTCGACCGCTCCCCTTTTTATATACTTTGTTTGCTTGTTTGTTTGATTTGTTTGTTTGATAAATGTTAGCTCTTTCACGAGCTAACTCGACTCTGTATACAAAAAAAATAAAAAAATAAAAATCCCACTCCTCCCTCCAGGTCTTTAAAACAGCTGTCGACCACCATCTCTTATCTTCCCCCTTCCAAAACTTTGATCATTTCTACCCCCGTTAATTCACTCCATATCCACTTTTTTAAAATACCGACTTCTTTCCTGGAAGTCCTTGGTGCCTTTGTGTTTTATACTTCTCCCACCCTCCCCCCCCCCCCCCCCCTTCTCACGCCTCCTCCCTCCGAGCCCTCTCCCTCCCACAGATCTCCCGATGTCCCTGCTCTCAAATGTTGTGTTTGTGTGCTTCCCCATCTCTCCCCATCTTGTCTACCGCTCCCCTTATTTTGTGTTTTATGTGTCTGTTTGATTTTCTTGTGTGATTAATGTTAGCTCTTTCACGAGCCTCGATCTTGTATACAAAAAAAATAAAACCGAGCCCTGGACAAAATCTACGACAAGAGAGGAAGTCCGCCGATTTTGATATATCTCGGAATTAGAGGAGAAAAACATCATATTAAGAATAAGAATAAAAGCTTTAATTCAACAAAACAGAAAAAAATTCCCAAAGAATTCCCCCAATAAATTCCTGGATCCGGAATAATATCCTGAGTTTCAAGAAAAACGAATAAATTCTTCCTTATCCCAAGGGCAATCATCCCACCAACATTCATGCAAATCCGTTCAGAACTTTTCCAGATATCTTGTTCACAAACACACGAATACACACACGCACACACGAACACACGAACATACGGACACACATGCGCGCACACACACACACACACACACACACACACACGCACACCCACACACACACGGACACGATCGAATGCATTACTCCCTGGCGGGAGTAACTAGAACACCACTCAGTCGAGCGCATACCCCCGCCATGGGTCAAGTTGGAATAATACGTTTTGTTTAACATCCCATCTCCCCAAAACAATAAATGAAAAAGAAAGTAGGCCCTAACAGTCAAATAATTTATTTTGATATATCTCGGAATTAGAGGAGAAAAACATCATATTAAGATTAAGAATAAAAGCTTTAATTCAGTAAAACAGAAAAATTGTTCCAAAAAAATCACCAAAAAAATTCCTGGATCTGGAATTATATCCTGAGCTTCACCAAAAACTAATCATTTCTTCCTTATCGCAAGGGCAATCATCCCACCAACGTTCATCCAAATCCGTCCACAACTTTTCCAGATATCTTGTTCACAAACACACGAACACACACACACACACACACACACACACACACACGAACACACGAACACACATTCGGACATGCACACGGACGGACACGATCGAATGCATTACTCCCTGGCGGGAGTAATGATGTCTACTTGTACAAATTTGACAAATATGTAACGCACTTCAATATTATAAAAGAGCATTTAAGCGATATGAATGTCACAAGTTCTCAAACAGCAAATACAGCTTTGCATCCTCGTGGGTATATCAACACGAACAGCATTTACTGATTTAAAAGCGAAGAGTTGTCTGATAATTCACTTTCACAATGTGAGATGGGTGGAAATGGATGCAATGTCCTGGTGTTTGCTAAGATTTAATTTAATTTTGTTCATTCACATGATTAGATTTGCCTGTTTGTTTTGGTGTTTACGTCTCATTGACTGTTTCGCTGTTCCCTTGTTTCTCATGTCAAATCATTTGGTTCATTATCCACTCTGGTGCTTTCCCTTTCCACATTCACTTCACGGTATTGAAAACAAATTCGGTCTCCCAGAAACGGTTGGGTTATTTAGACTTTGGCAAAGCATCACGAAGATTGCTGTAATTTAAGGTAAAGTCATATATACCTGAACACAGTTGAAACGAGGGAAACACACCAACAGAAAGTTAAAGGAACACAACAGAGGGACATTTGAAGGAAAAACGACCGAGGGGAAGAAACTTCTACATGAAAGCATCTGAGCTCATAAAAATGGACGATTTACACCTGTAACATGAATGAACTCAGGAGTGCAACACTTTATCTCTCCTTTCTTCAAACTCCAACACTGAAGTAGAAACAATTTCACAGAATTATTGGTTTTTCATTAATTTTACAGTTATTGGTTCTTCATTGTTGTTTTTTCGTATGTAGCCTGTAGCTGCTGGTTGCATCATTTTTTCTTGTTTTTGGTCGCACCGTTGTGCCTCCGATGCAGTGCCCCCTGTTACCATAAAGTTGTGACTCATTTTGACGACCTCGGAAAGATCACGGGCTGATTCAACCCGCTTTGTTTTATTTCAACGGGACGACAGGGGCTCAAATTCAAGACCCAAAGATCCAAAGACATCAACCTTAACCTTGAAGCCAACACCAGGCTGGTTCTTCATTAATTTTAGTTATTAATTTTACAGAAAGTAATTTTACAGAGTTGCTGGTTCTTCATTACGGTATTTCCTTGAAACTGTTTCTATAATTGTTCATTTCTACCTGTGTACATTGGTGTTTCTTCTTTCTTTCCGGTGTTTCTTCTTCTCTTTTTCCAGAAGCTCTTGAAATTTGACGATTTTATGTTTTATTGATCCGGGACGTTTGAAACATCAAATCTGTTCAATATCCATAAATGCTTTATCCATTTGAGTTTTAATCTTTGAGACTAGTAAAACGTCATCATTTCCACAATCAGCACCTGGTAAGGTTCCAACAATCCAACATTTCAAACAAGTTTCAACAATCCGACTCCGTCTGTTTTGAATCATGATATTGTCAATATAGATTTTCTTTTGACCCTTTGTTGGTCTAAATAAGTTACAAATCTGTATTTCTACTGCTATATATTTGAATGCGACAATTATTCTCACCATGTGGGATTGGCCAGGGAACGCTTTTGTTTTGTTTTGGTCCATTCTTTCACAAATGGGATGGTCAGACCTGACATTTGACTGAGGGTGATAGGACTTTGTAATTTGTTCAGGTGTTATCGATAACTCACCAACTCTTCGTGAAAGACACGATGACATCTTCCACCTCCATCAATGACCAGTGCTGGTGAATTTCTCCTCCGACATTAAAGCCGTGTGTTCATACCTCTTGGGCATCTTGGCTTTCCAAGTAACCCTCCCAAATAGAACACAAAATTACCTTTGTATCCTCCATAGGATATCCCTTTGTGAAATATAAAAACCTTTGTGAAATATAAAAACACAACCATACCCTCTCTCCCTCATGCAGTGATTTATTATTTTGTTCGACATTTAATTTTTCTGGTACTGCATGCACCAAAAATACCACTTGAGTGACAAATTTGTTTCAAATGAGATGCGATATTAAATGATTTCGAGCCCAAGAAAATATCTTTCAGAAGAAGCATTTTATCGGTGTATGCACAGATTGTATCCACATTGATGGTGCAGCACAGACCTAACTGGATGGTTATAAATATGAATGTGTATAACAAATCTGCTTTGGAGGATAAAGTAATTTGTGTGCCTATTAACACCATCATTTGGCTACTTTGTACAAACTCACACTTCATAACAAAAACCTTTTGAACAAAATGAGCAGGAAGAGAATGAATTGGTTTTTTTCTGGAGACACAAAAGTGATTGTATTTATAAGTTGCGTTTCTTTCATCCGAGAGAAGTTTATCTGATTTTGTTCGTAAAGAATCAACCACAAAGCAAAAAATTCAACTTAAAATGTCTTACTATGTTTTTTAAGTTAGAACATAAATTCATTTGCTATCTAAAGTTTTTAGACTAAATGTTTCAAAAGTTTTAATAAGAAACAAAGAAAAATTGTATTCCAATGGTGTTTTTTTTTTATTCGAAATGAATATGTAGATTTTTATTCATCAGACACACAATTAAGTTGCTTCAAAACAGATGATTGTGAATCAGGATAATTATGCCAGGAGATGATTTTTATTCCAAAATATTCGCACATTTGTGAATCGTGAGAGAAAGCCCATGGTCTGATGCTTGCTGGCTCGTGGAAGATCGGGGTGAGGAGGAACACGTTGGGTGGCAATGATTGATTTCCTTCAAACATGATGTCCTCCATCAATCCTGTACCTGGAGATAAAAGGGCCAATAACACCAATTAATACATCATGAAAATGTTCCACCTTACACTTCACCAATATAAAAAAACATTTATATTTCTGGACCATGCATCTGTATCATTGGTTTCCTTTTTTCAATGCACTTTGTCTGAACATCACAATAATTAATTTTTATCACTATAAAATAATAATTACAAAAGTAAATATTGACTCCAACATACGACATTTTGCTTACCTTGTACGGTGTACTTTGAGATCACACTGCTTACAATTTAATCATTTATATAGATCGTGGAAGAGGGTTTAAAATACAATCACCACAAGAAGTAAATGTCACCAGAGAGCATCATTGTAAACATATTGATTCCCTTCAGGGACTTCAAATTTGTCGTCATCAGGGACATGAACAATATCCTCAGGTGCACTGAATGACGTCAACTTTCCATCTTTTTGAAGTGTTAGGCAATTCTGAAAGATAAATCTTTGGTGAAAGTTAAAATTGGATTTCATATTTATTTCTGCACCAATATTTATGATTCTTTATTATATATGTAAAAAGTTCAAGGTATTCTTTCAACAGCTCTTTATAGGTATTACAGCAATCTCATCGATAAATGACTTGAACAGATTGTTACGAATACAAATGTGAAATGAAAATGTAAAAATATGTATTGATGGTAAAATACACAGAAGCCTTATGAATGTTCTTGAGCACAAATTACTATCTTTTGACTGTTTCACTGACAGTTTGTTGCACTTGATGTTCTTGGGTTCTGTTTCTGGGTCAGAGCTTGTTGATTTGTTGGGTCTTCCCTCCTTCGTTGAAACTTTTTAAAGCTAAGAATTCCACACCGGTTGGTTATGTCTGTTTCTCTGTTATTGTTTCACACTCTGTTTTTATTTGTGTATTGAATCAATTCCCCAGTCTCATCCATACATTTGTGGTGTGTATTGTATAATTAGACTTTGCTCCTCGATGTGCTTGTTGTTTACCGAACTGGATTGGAAACTGTCTTCCTGATGGAAAGCAAAGAGTAGTCTGAATGTCAGTATGACACAGTGCATTCAGAAAGTATTCAGACCCCTTCACTTTTTTCACATTTTGTTATGTTGCAGCCTTATGCTGTAATCGTTTAAATTCATTTTTTCCCTCATCAATCTACACTCAATACCCCATAATTGCAAAGAGAAAACAGGATTTTAGAAAGTTTTGCAAATTTATTAAAAAGAAAAAACTGAAATATCACATTGACATAAGTATTCATACCCTTTGCTATGGCACTTGAAATTTCGCTCAGGTGCCTCCCATTTCTCTTGATCATCTTTGAGATGTTTCTACACCTTGATTGGAGTCCACCTGTCGTAAATTCAATTGATTGGACATGACTTGGAAAGGCACACACCTGTCCATATAAGGTCTCACAGCTGACGATGCATATCACAGCAAAAACCAAGCCATGAGGTCGAAGGAACTGCCTACAGAGCTCAGAGACAGGATTGTGTCGAGGCACAGATCTGGGGAAGCCTACAAAAAATATCTGCTGCAATGAAGGTTCCCAAGAGCACAGTGGCCTCCATAATTCTTAAATGGAAGAAGTTTGGAACAACCAGGACTCTTCCCCGAGTTGGCCACCCGGCCAAACTGAGCAATCAGGGGAGAAGGGCTTCTGATGATTCCCATCCATCTGATGATTTGAAGTGTGCCATTGCTGCACCCACTGGCTTGGCTGCTTTCAATGTTGGTGGTGTGACCATTCACCGGCTGTTTCAGTTACCAGTAGAGCATGAAGGCAAGGAAGCAGGCTACTGGTCACTGTCTAAAGCAGCCCAGAAAGTCCTGAAGAGCACACTTCGTAGCTTGAACATTCTGATCACTGATGAAGTTTCAATGGTTTCCAGCCTCGACTTGGCATGTATTCACCTGAGGCTGGAACAACTGTTTGGGGGAGATGAGTGGTTTGGAAAGATCGGTGTCCTCTTTGTTTTTTGATTTGCTCCAACTGCAGCTAGTCAATGGCAATCCTGTGTTTGAGGTGATAGACAAGAAGGCTATGTGCCACAAACTGGGATGTGTAACATCTTTTAACATTTGGAATGACTCTGTAGTGTATGATGAGCTCACCATCAATGAACGACAGAAGAAGAATGGCAAATTCTCGTCTATGCTGGATTGTGTGAGATGTGGTTGTCTGACTGAAGAAAGCATTGCTACCCTTCAAGAACAGGTTGTTGATGGCACAGTCTTGGAAACCTTTCATGATCTCCAGAATTCAGGAATGAGTCCAGTCTGTCTCTTTCCCAATCGAAAACAGTGCATTAAGGTGAATCACGACATGCTTAATCAGTTGGACTCTGAAAAGCATGTAATACAATGCACCGACGAGGTTGACAAAACTAAAAGTACGGCCAAGTGGCATGACAAGGCAACTAAACAGCTGAAAAACCTCAATAATGACTGCAACAACAAAGCAGGACTGGAAGCTGTTTTGAACCTAGCAGATAGGACAAGAGTCAAGCTCAAGCGCAACATAACATTTCTCCATGCATGGCTGGCGGACTTCCTCTCTAGTCGTAGTCAGCGTGTGGCCCTGAATGGGTTTCTCTCATCTCCCCTTCCTGTTCAGGCTGGAGTTACCCAAGGCAGTGTTCTGGGCCCTGTTCTTTTTCTGGTCTTCATCAATGATCTCTCTGACTCTCTTGAAAATCCTCTCTATCTCTTTGCTGATGACTCCACTCTCTGCCGCTCCATTCCTCATCCCTCAGATCGGCAGGCTGCAGCCTCCTCACTCTCTGCAGACCTGGACAAAATCACAGATTGGTCAAACAAGTGGAACATGTCTTTCAATCCTGACAAATCTCACACTCTTAATATGTCTCTTCGAAAAGACCGACTGGACAACCCTCCCATCCACTTTCTGAAAAATCCTCTCCAAGAAGTTCTGTCACTCAAGCTTTTGGGTCTCACTATCTGTCATGATCTTTCCTGGGAAAACCACATTTCAAATCTGGCCTCCAAAGCCAGTCGCCGACTGGGCAGTGGGCATCCTCCGTCGTGCGAAGTCCTTCCTTGGCACACCTGAGCTCCTCACCACATACAAGGCTTTCATCCACAGCTCAATGGAATACTGCTCTCCCCTCTGGGATGGTGCTCCTGCCTCACACCTAGCTCGTCTTCACGCTGTGGAAACCAAAGCTTTCAGAATCATTGGAATCTCCCGCGATGAAGCTAACTCCGAGGGCCTTTCACTTACTCACCGTAGGCAGGTTGGTGGCCTTTCTGTCTTCTCCCGACTCCTCCCAGGCCTTCCTCCCCCAGCTCTCTCTGGGCTCTGTCCCCCAAATATTCCTGCAGGTCGCACAAGATCTGCCTGCAACCCTCTTATGGTTAAACTGCCAAAATCAAGACTCTCTGCTCAGCTTCACTCTTTCATTCCCCTTTTCTCCTGCCTCTGGAACAAACTCCCTCACTCTCTTCAATCCCAATCCTCCCCCCAAGTCTTTAAAACAGCTGTTCACCACCATCTATTATCTTCTCCCATCCAAAACCTTGATCTTTTCTACCCCCGCTAATTTCACCCCAGATCCACTTTTTGAAATACCAACTTCTTTTCTGGAAGTCCTTGCAGTGTCCTTGTGTTTTGTGCTTCTCCCACCCCCCCCCTTCCCACACCTCCTTCCCCCAAGTCCTCTCCCTCCCACCAGATCTCCTGATGTCCATGTTCTCTGCTGTTGTACTTGTGTGCTTCCCTCTCTCTCCCCATCTTGTCTCCCACTCTCTTTATTGTATGTTTTGTGTGTCCGTCTTTTTTGTGATTGATGTTAGCTCTTACACGAGCCTCGATCTTGTGCACAAAAAAAAAAAAGTGTCAAGGAGATACCCCGATTGAGGGGACTCTACAGAAAAGACCTTCCCTTGTATGACATCCCTGCTTCATCTGCCACCAAAAAGTGCAAGCTTATTGGTGTGTGCCAAAATGACGAGACAGCTGCAAAAAAGCAACGTTCTTCTGCTGCAGAGCGAAAGACTTCTAACTCTGCTCAGACTGGAATTGACAAAGGTAAATCTACGTTGCAGAATGAGAAGCCACAAGGAAACACTGAGCCTGAGCAGAGAGTTTGGCCATTTCGATTCCACTCAGTTGATGCAGAGTGGCAGCGCGATGCTTGTGCAGCTTTATGTCTTCCGTTGGAGAAACGAAATGGAGTGAGTGCTGGTGGTCGTGACTCTCCTCTCACTCGTCCAGACATGCATAAGATCAAAGGTATAATGCCAGATGGGAAATGCATGTTCCGCTCATGGTCATATGTCGTGACAGGTTCTGAAGACCACCACGAGGCAGTCCGTGATAAAATAGTCCAGCACATGAGAGATATTGCCCCCTGTATGCTGGGACATATCAAAAGCTATTTGGGACTGAGCACTTGTTCAAACAAAACCAAACTGGTTTTCCCACATCCGCTTGAACCAACTATTAGACATCTTAGTGAATTTGAAAGATTTTTATGGTTGTTAAATTTTATTTTATTTTCCCAAACAGGTAAAAAAATCATTCATTTACATATTTAGAAAACAAGTCATCTATTTTTTTTTCAGGCTTTTTTAGAAACTCTATATTTTATCCTGAGTTCAGGTTTAATTTTGAGATAATCCATTATTTTATTTATATAATATCTTGTGTTGATATATCCCTGAGAATGGCAGTCAAGAATAGCAAGTAACATCAATCCATGAAACATTACCTTAATTTTTTCTATCTCTTCCATTGTTAGAAAAGGTGTATTATCGCCCTCATACTTAACATTCATTTCTCTTATTAATCTTGTAAAGTAATTCGTTTTAGGAGTAATTTTGAAATAGTTGTTTCTTTTTATATTTTTAAATCATCATTAATTAAAAGATAATCACAGAATAAACATTGTTTATGGGCTTTCGGCTCTGTGTTTAATCCCACTCTATCACATGCCGGACAATTCTCAAATTTATCATATGGAGTGTCAGGGAATTCAAGAGACTCAACATCTGCTATATCGTTTAGCATCAACATATTTATTCAGTAAAACTTTACTTTAAATAAATTTCATCTTCACTATAATCAGTGCTTTCATCATCATCATCATTATCTATAAAACTACTTTAATAATTCTCATTTGAACACAAACTCTCAGTATCATAACTGTCTTCTGTTCCAATAGAGATACTATCATCACGATCATAATTCCCAGAATCTTTATTTGAAAAAAAATAAATAAATTATATCTCACTCCACAAACACGATATATCGCTCCACAAACACTATATCTCGCTCCACAAACACTATATCTCGCTCCACAAACACGATCTCTCGCTCCACAAACACGATTTCTCGCTCCACATTATTTGAATAATGACTCATATTTAATTAGTAGAAAAAACATTACCATCTATATCCATATACATTTTTTCATTTACAGATTCAACGACTACATTTTGAATATTAAAGGTAATTTCAAAATGGTTCTTAACTACTGCTGAAAAAAATGTCATTTCACCTGATATATTAACATCCTTCATTTCATCAAGATTTACATCTTTAGGGTTGTTAAAAAAATACTAATTTCTCCATGCTTATTATTAATGGTTTATCTTCTCTTTCTAAAGCTTCATCCATCAGGGTTTTCTTTTCTGATACTTTTACTTTTTTCATTGCTTTTTCGAGCTTTAAATATATTGCTAAAAGTAGAGGTGAAACTTTTGTTAGAGCTACTTTAATTCATGTTCTTCCAGATATATTAAAAACCCTTCCACTGAAGTAAATTGAAGAACTCAAATTATCACTCATAATTGGTTTTATCCAGTAGTTGTTATAATCATCTTTATTCAATTTTACATCCTTGACATATTTCTCAGTATATTTTACAAATGTAGAGATTGAGTGAAACTTGTCCTTTGTGTCTGAATACATTGTATTTATTAAGTAAAAAAAGTTGGTGAGTAAAATGGTCTCAATCCAACGGATTCTCCGAAGAAAATTTTAGTTTAAGCACAGATACACCTATAAATTAAACGAAATTTTCATCAAGAAAATTTTAGTTTGAGTAAAGTTTTACGATATAAATACGGTGAATACAACGTATTGTGATGTTTGCAATCGTGATTATAAATACTGTATTATAAAAAACACCTTCAAACCCACAAACACACATTCAATCTCTTTCAACAAATATCTCCACTTGAACGAGAAACAAAAGATTGTGATGTCTGCTCTAAAGATGACTTCAAGGGTAGTTATAAGAAACACCTTCAATCATGCAAACATAAGAACAATGAAGAAGGGATACTTGGATACTCAATTGAAAACAGTGATGAAGCATTTAAAGGTCATATAAAAATAAGAACTTTTCGGTTTAAAGAACGAGCACCGACATCAATAGCTGAGTCAATTGATATGGTTAAACCAACTATTGAAACAAATAAAAAACACATTAAGTGAAATAAAAACTTTTAAGTTTTATATGGGATTAGAAATGAATAATATGGTAAGAGAGGGTGATGAAAAAACATCCTATATGAGAACAAACCCTCTATTTATCACATCATTCCAAGATTTTTTAGTATGTGATGTTTATGATGAACTCAAAAGACAAGAAGTAGATGTTGATAATAGTGTGGTAGGTAGTGGATTCGTTTTTAAAAATATTATCTTTTTAGATATACACATCTTGAAATCAGACCCTCTTAGTGCTTCTTATTATATTGATTTACCAAAAGAGATGGAGCTTAAAAGGGCTGTTGTTAATATTAAAAACAATGATAATAAATGTTTTCTATACTCTGTTCTTTCTCACCTTCACCCACAGAAACTTAATCCTAACAGGGTAGGTCATTACTTACCATATATTAATGAACTTAAAAAGATTTGAACTTTCCAATGTCATTGACAGATATTCCAAAATTTGAGAAAAATAAGAATCTATCTGTTAATGTATATGGATTCATGGATACAAACAATGTTCAGATGTTTAAAATGTTAAATAACTATAAAAATGATGAAACACACATTGACCTTCTGTGTTATAGCTCGGGAGAAAATTCACATTATGCTTACATCAAAAATTTATCAAGATTAACCACTTCACAAGTAGTCAATAGAAAATGTAAAACATATCTCTGTAAGCGATGTCTCAACTTCTTTCATACGAAAAATCGATTAAACCAACATTCTAAATATTGTAGGAATCATAAATCAATGGTAATTAATATGCCAAAAGTAGGTTCAAACATATCATTCAAAGATGTCAACAAATCTATAAAACATCCATTTGTGATATATGCTGATTTTGAAAGTATCCTTGAAAAGATAGATACAGCTTCTCCAAATCCAGATCAATCATACACAAATAAATATCAAAAACATACTCCTTGTGGTTTCAGATATTATATCAAATCATCTGTTGGTGATGAATACAACAAGTTAGAACTTCATAGAGGAGAAGATGCCTCTCGTGAGTTTGTAAAAAGATTAGAAAGAGATTGTGTTTGATTAACACAGATAATGGAAAAGACACTTAAACCAATGTGCTTAACAAAAGAAGAGAAAAGGAAATTTAGGAAAAATAATATCTGTCATATTTGTGAGGAGGAAATTAGTGAAGGTCTAAAGGTCTAAAGAGACCATTGTCATCTCACTGGTAAATATAGAGGTCTGGTTCATCAAAGTTGTAATCTCAATTTTAAACTTCCCTCTTTCATTCCAGTCTTTCTTTCAACACATACTATGACACACATCTATTTATAAAAGAATTGAGATAAACACCCAGAGACATTTCATCCATTCCGAACACAAACCAGAAATACATCTCATTCATAAAAACAATTCATACATCTCCCATAACTCACATTCGATTTCTTGATACATTCAAATTTATGTCAAGTCCTTTGTCTAATTTAGCATCGAATATTAAAAGGTTTCCTAATCTTAAATCACATTTCTCAAATCAAGAAGAGATTGAACTCTTATCACAAAAGGGAATAATTTATATCCTTATGACTATATGGATTCATTTGATAGGTTTAATGAAACACGGCTTCCTTCTAAAGAGAGATTTCATAATAGATTGAATAAAACAGATATAAGTGATACAGATTATACACAAGCACAAAGTGTTGGGAAAAAGTTTAATATTAAGAACCTTGGAGAATACCATGATTTGTTTCTTAAGACATGTTCTTTTATGAGCTGATGTATTTGAAACTTTTAGAATAGTCTGTCATAATAAACGTTCTTGTGGTTTTGACCCTGCTCATTATTATACAGCACCACGATTAGCTTGGAGTGCTATGTTGAAAATGATTAAACAGGATTTGGAATTAATCGGTGATGTTGATATGCTGTTGATGATCGAGAAGGCTAAAAGAGGAGGAATATCTCAAGTATGTTCAAAGAGATATGCCAAAGCAAATAATAAATATCTTCCTAACTATGATATGAAAAAAGATAGTTCTGAATTGATCTATTATGATGCTAATAATCTTTATGGATGGGCTATGTCTCAATCTCGACCTTATGGGAAACTTATATGGGTTAAAGAAAACATCATGAAAGAGTTTTACAAAACATCATTATATCTTCTCAAAAGGAGTTAGACAAAGCAGAAGTTGGGTATTATTTTGAGGTTGATTTAAAAACGATCCAGAAGAACCACAACAAAAACAAAGACCTGCCCTATCTATGCCCCTGATAAATAAAAACCGAGAAAAGAATGGCTCAGCGGTTATCAATAATCATTATTTTAACTAAAGGAAAGCCTACAGAGAAGCTACTTACTACATTATATGATAAAGAAACTTATGTTCTACATCAAAGGAATTTGAGACAATATTTGGCTGCTGGTTTGAGAGTATGTCGATTTAACCGACATCAATAGCTCATTCATAAATGAACTTTTGTTAGAGTAAAGACAATGGAATTGAACATACTTAAGTTCTGTGTGTTTAGTCTGGTTTGTCGGTTAAGGAGTATACCTGTGAACATACCAGGAAGTTTGTGTGCTAGGTAGTTGTCGGGATTAAAGATAACAGCCCTTGTGTGTCAGACCTGGTAATCAAACCTTTGTCCCTTAAAGACGATTCATAAAGTTCTACAGTTTAGACAAAGTCATTGGTTGAAAACATATATTGATTTTAATACAAAGAGAAGAACAGAGGAAAAGACAGATTTTGAGAAGGACTTTTATAAATTGATGAATAATGCTGTATTTGGAAAGACAATGGAGAATGTTAGAAACAGACAAAATATAAGACTTTCTACATCTTGGAAGCAAGCATCTAAATTAATTAATAAACCCAGTTTTCAAAGAGTAGAGGTGTTTTCAGAGAGTTTTTGTGCCATCTATTTGGTTAAAGAAAGTATTGAAAGGGATAAACCTATTTATATAGGAACATCAATTCTTGACTTGTCAAATTTATTAATGCATGATTACTTTTACAATAATTTGAAGAGGAGATATGTGGATGATATTAATCTACTATATATGGATACAGACAGCTTTATTTTGAAAATAAATACAGAGGATATTTATCAGGATATGTCTCAGGATGTTAATATTTATGAAACAAGCAATTATAAATCAGATACCAAACTATTCTCTACAAAGAATAAAAAGGTTATTGGAAAGTTTAAAGATGAATTGGGTGGAAAGATAATGAGTGAATTTGTGGGATTGAGAGCAAAGGCTTATGCTTATAAATTTATTGATAATAATATTGAAAAGAGTGATAAAAAGTTAAAGGGAGTAAAGAAAAATGTAATCAAAGAAACAATAAACGTTGAACATTATTACAACTGTTTAACCTTTAAGAAAGAAGTGTATAGAAAACTGAATACAATAAGAAGTTATAAACATCAATTTTATATTCAGAAGAGGTAACTAAAAGGCATTGGGGGCTTTTGATGATAAGAGGTTTATTTAAGACAATGGAATTGATAGTATGCCTTATGGATATAAGCTTTAAGATTCGTGATAAGATAATATAAGTGTTAAGATAAATATAAGAGTTAAGAAAAACATAAGTGTTAAGATATTGTTATGTCGGTGGGGTAGAGCAATATCTAGAGTCAGGTAGATGTGAACAGGTAACATGCTTCGTCTGTCGCGATAAGGAATCTGCCCTGTAATAAGTTCTGTGTGTTTAGTCTGGTTTGTCGGTTAAGGAGTACACCTGTGAACATACCAGGAAGTTTGTGTGTTAGGTAGTTGTCAGGATTAAAGATAACAGCCCTTGTGTGTCACACCTGGTAATCAAACCTTTGTCCCTTATGGCAATGCATACCCATATAAACACTTAGATAGGACCTTTAGCACACACAGTAATTAAATCCCCCTCCCTTACAACGACTTTGGAAGAAGCCAGACCGGGGCACCGCCGGGTGGCCGCCATCAGCAACATCGCATGCCCAAACCACAGGGAATGTGTGATTGGAGGGAAGGAACTGGAAGGTTCGGTGGAAGGCACTGGTTGGTGGCGTGCCAAGGCTGACGTCACCACCCAGGTTAAATAAAAAAGGGCATGCCATACAACCTTTTCTCTCTTGCTCTCTTGCGCTGCATGTCTCTGGATGTCTTGGTCATTTCTGGCTGTCTTGCACTGCACGACATTTTAGCAGCTCTAGCTCTGTCTCTTGCACCCTCTTTGGTCTCTTGGCACTGCACGATATCTCTCTGAGCTTGAAGCTCTTGCGCTTCTTCTGGGTCTTGAGAGGTCCTGGTGGTCGTTGGTTCACCATCTGCATGGTGCGGAAGCGAGGCTCGGTGCTGTGAATGGGCGGGACCTCGTGTGCAAACGGCGAGGGCATTGGCTCGGGGCCTAGCGAAGCGTGCGAGGCGGACGGAGGATTTTCTCCGCCCCAGAGTTTGGAGCACCATTGGACGATACACTGCAAGGCGACGGACAGATAAGACTGCACCCTACATTCACAATTACACGGCGATTTCTTTTGTTCATTCATTCCTGTGTCCTGTTGTTGAGTCTGGTGTGTGGGATCCCAATTTAGGAGCATTATTTTATCATCATCGCGTTTCATTGTCTCGGGTTCTGGAATAAACGTGTTTCTTTTTGTGCATTGAATTGGGTTGTCATTCGTGAGTTCATTAATTCCCTGCAGGATCGAAGCTGCAGTCGGCACGCTCCAGGTAAGTGCTTTTGCCGCAGCTGCCACTTCCCTTCTTCCTCCCGCGCTACATAATTAAAATCCGTGTTTGATCGTCGCCTGCCGTAAAGCCGTTTTGGTCCATCCGTGGTCCCTGGTATTAACCGGAGGGATTCGCACTACAATATTTAAAAGATAAGTATAAGTGTTAAGATATACATAATAAGAAATAAACAAGACCAAAAGTCTAACAACACCGGGCTTGTAAAATATTATAAACCACAAACACATATGATTAGCTTTTCAAACCATCACTAATGCTGTTTATAACATTAAACAAAGAAATTTGGAGGAATCTCGACATCCGTGGGGTAAGTTTTACTTGCAGAAATGAGGGAAGATCTACTGTAATCAATATACCCCACAAGGGTTGGAGGTGTGCTCATTCACCAAGCAGCTAGCTAGCGCTTGCCAATCCAGCCGTTCCTTAACGATTTTGAGTGCTTGCTCGATTGCTTAAAACAAATTGCGATCTCTCCACAAGAAACTTGGTAAATGAACACACATCTAATGTTCTTGAGACCCGACTATAGATCGACTGTAATCTATCTGTAATCTACAGTAATCTACTGTAATTTATCTATAATCCCAAAGATGAATGGCCCTTCCTGCCACTCCCGTAGTGAGTGGGTATACTTGTAAATTCAAATGTCTGTCGGTGCAGTCAGCCATTGTAATGACCTCATAGACGTAATGACATAGCGGACACAAAACTGCCGCTGCTTTAATATGTAGAACATTGTAGGGGTTACCCCATTGGGACATAATCCACAGGCACGGGACCAGTGGGGCTATTGATTGTATGGGCGTGGCGTGCGATCGGTTGTTGGAGCCATGCCCCCTAAAGAGGGAGTTGCGTTATAAAAGATGCGTGAGTTCCGGTATGTGTGAGATCTGTTGGAATAAAGGAGCTTTGAACAGCTGAAAAGTGTCTCGTCCTCTCATCATCCACAACTCCTACATTGGTGACCTCGTCTTGCTCTCGACGTTTACGGAGCTTCAAACGAACATGGCGACAAGTGCAGTTTCGATTAAACTGCCAGAGTTTTGGGAACGACAATCGGCCGTCTGGTTCGCACAAGCTGAGGCTCAATTCGCCATTCGGAGCATTTCTGCCTATGACACGAAGTATTATTATGTCGTGTCTGTGCTCAGCTGCTCCACTGTGACCAGAGTGGTGAGCCTTCTTCAGGATCCTCCTAAGGACCGCAAGTACGAGACGCTAAAGGCGCTGCTGCTCGTAACCTTCGAGTGCACTGAGGCCGAGTGCGCCCGCGAACTACTTTCTATCCTTATGATAGAAAGTAGTTAAGGAGTATACCTGTGAATATACCAGGATGTTCGTGTGCTAGGTTGTTGTAGGTATTAAAGGGAACAGCCCTTGTGTGTCACACCTGGTAATCAAACCTTTGTCCCTTATGGCAATGCATACCCATATAAACACTTAGATAGGCCCTTTAGCACACACAGTAATTAATCCCCCTCCCTTACAACGACTTTGGAAGAAGCCAGATCGGGGCATCGCCGGGTGGCCGCCATCAGCAACATCGCGTGACCACACCACAGGGAATGTGTGATTTGGAGGGAAGGAGCTGGAAGGTTCGGTGGAAGGCACTGGTTGGTGGCGCGCCAAGGCTGACGTCACCGCCCAGGTTATAAAAGAGCGTGCCGGATGACATTTTCTCACTTGCACTCTTGTGCTGCATGTCTCTGGATCTCTTGGTTATTTCTGGCTGTCTTGCGCTGCACGAAATTTTAGCAGCTCTAGCTCTGTCTCTTGCACCCTCTTTGATCTCTTGGCGCTGCATGATATATCTCTGACCTTGAAGCTCTTGCGCTTCTTCTGGGTCTTGAGAGCTCCTGGTGGTCGTTGGTTCACTATCTGCGTGGTGCGGAAGCGAGGCTCGGTGCTGTGAACGGGCGTGACCTCGTGTGCAAACGGCAAGGGCATTGGCTCGGGGCCTAGCGAAGCGTGCGAGGCAGACGGAGGATTTTCTCCGCCCCGGAGTTTGGAGCACCATTGGACGATACACTGCAAGACGACGGACAGATAAGACTGCACCTTACATTCACAATTACACGACGATTTCTTTTCTCATTCATCCCTGTGTCCTGTTGTTGAGTCCGGTGTGTGGGATCCCAATTTAGGAGCATTATTTTATCATCATCGCGTAATTGTGAAATGAGGGTTCCGGAAATGAGGTTCCTGTGAAAAAGCTGTGAAATGAGGGTTCCGGAATAAACGTGTTGCTTTTTGTGCATTGAATTGGGTTGTCGTTCGTGAGTTCATTAATTCCCTGCAGGATCGAAGCTGCAGTCGGCGCGCTCCAGGTAAGTGCTTTTGCCGCAGCTTCCACTTCCATTCTTCCTCCCGCGCTACATAAGTAAAATCCGTGTTTGATCGTCGCCTCCAGTAAAGCCGTTTTGGTCTATCCGCGGTCCCTGGTATTAACCGGAGGGATTCGCACCACAATATTTAAAAGATAAGTATAAGTGTTAAGATATACATAATAAGAAATAAACAAGACCAAAAGTCTAACAACGCCGGGCTTGTAAAATATTATAAACCACAAACACATATGATTAGCTTTTCAAACCATCACTAATACTGTTTATAACATTAAACAAATAAATTTTGAGGAAGCTCGACATCCATGAGGTAAGTTTTACTTGCAGAAATGAGGGAAGATCTACTGTAATCAATATACCCCACAAGGGTTGGAGGTGTGCTCATTCACCAAGCAGCTAGCTAGCGCTTGCCAAGCCAGCCGTTCCTTAACGATTTTGAGTGCTTGCTTTGAGTGCTTGCTCGATTGCTTAAACCAAATTACGATCTCTCCACAAGAAACTTGGTAAATGAACACACATCCAATGTTCTTGAGACCCGACTGTATATCGACTGTAATCTATCTGTAATCTATCTATAATCCCAAAGATGAATGGCCCTTCCTGCCACTCCCGTAGTGAGTGGGTATACTTGTAAATTCAAATGTCGGTCGATGCAGTCAGCCATTGTAATGACATCATAGACGTAATGACATAGCGGACACAAAACTGCCGCTGCTTTAATATGTAGCACATTGTAGGGGTTACCCCATTGGGACATAATCCACAGGCACAGGACCAGTGTGGCTATTGATTGTATGGGCGTGGCGTGCGATCGGTTGTTGGAGCCATGCCCCCTAAAGAGGGAGTTGCATTATAAAAGATGCGTGAGTTCCGGTATGTGTGAGTTCTGTTGGAATAAAGGAACTTTGAACAGCTGAGAAGTGTCTCGTCCTCTCGTCATCCGCAACTCCTACATTGGTAACCCCGTCTTGCTCTCGACGTTTTCGGAGTTTCAAAAGAACATGGTGACAAGCGCAGTTTCGATTAAACTGCCGGAGTTTTGGGAACGACAAGCGGCCATCTGGTTCGCACAAGCTGAGGCTCAATTCGCCATTCGGAGCATTTCTGCTGACGACACGAAGTATTATTATGTCGTGTCTGCACTCAGCTGCTCCACTGCGACCAGAGTGGTGAGCCCTCTTCAGGATCCTCCGAAGGACCGCAAGTACGAGACGCTAAAGGCGCTGCTGCTCGTAACCTTCGAGCGCACTGAGGCCGAGCGCGCCCGCGAACTACTTTCTCTACCCGGGCTGGGCGATTCCAAGCCGTCGGAGCTTATGGACCACATGTTGTCTCTACTGGGCAACCACCGACCATATTTCCTCTTCAAAGAACTGTTCCTGCAACAGCTGCCAGGTCAGGTGCAGACAGCCCTGGCCAACTCATCTGTTAAGGATTTCCGCACCCTGGCCAGGGAAGCAGACAAGTATTTCTCTGCCAGCCAGCAATGTAGTGCGGCCACATGGGACCCCGGCCCCGTCGAGCCTGTGCCGCTGGCAGACACCGTCGCGGCCGCCATTACAGCCCAGTGGCAGAAGGCCCCAGGCTTGTGCTTTTACCATGCCAGGTTTGTTTCCAAGGCCAAAGCATGCCGGCCACCCTGCAGTTTCAGCGAGTCGGGAAACGGGATGGCCGGCACCCGTTAACTGCCATGAGCGTCGGCCGTTCAGGCAGTTTGTTGTTCATTTCAGACACCGACTCCGGACGTTGTTTCCTCTGCGAAACAGGGGCCCAGGTGAGCGTTCTACCTGCATCGGCGTTGGACCGGGAGGCCGGGAGTCACGGCCCCGCCCTGGAAGCCTCCAACGGCAGTGCTATTCAGACTTTTGGCAAACGGACTGTGGCACTGTGCTTGGGTGGGCAGCGGTTTACATGGGATTTTGTCACGGCGAAGGTGTCCACCCCCTTGCTGGGCGCTGATTTCCTCTGCGCCAACGGCCTATTGGTGGATGTTAAAAATCGGCGGCTCTTTAATGCAGAGACATTCAGTTCTCTTCCATGCTTGCTGAGCAGGTCCGCCTCGACGAGGCTTGCGTGCACACTCTCGACCTCTGATGAGTTCGTCCGCCTCCTCCCCGAGTTCCCGGCCCTTACACGGCCCACCTTTTTGGCCGTTGCCGTCAAGCACGGGGTGGAGCATCTCATTCCGACCACTGGCCCACCGGTCTACGCCCGGGCTCGACTCTTCGACCCGGGGAAACTCGCTATCGCAAAGGCGGAGTTCGACACGTTGGAGCGTCTTGGCACCATGCGACGGTCCGACAGCCCATGGGCCTCGCCTCTCCACATTGCGCCGAAGCCGGGTGGCGGATGGTGCCCGTGCGGGGATTATCGCCGCCATAACGACGCCACTACTCCTGACCACTACCCAATCCCGCACATCCAGGATTTTTCTGCCCACTTGGCTGGTAAAGTTTTTTTTTTCTAAGGTGGACCTTGTTCATGGTTACCACCAGGTCCCAGTCCGGCCGCAGGACGTTCCTAAGACCGCGGTGACAACACCGTTCAGGCTTTTCGAATTCCTACGTATGCCTTTTGGGCTCAAAAATGCGGCCCAGGCTTTCCAGCGCCTGATGGACAGCGTGTTGCGGGATTTGCCGTTTCTGTTCGTCTACCTGGACGATATCCTCATCGCCAGCGCTTCCAGGACGGAGCACATGCTTCACCTCCGAGTGCTCTTTGAACGCCTCAGTCAGCACGGCCTTATCATTAACCCGGCCAAGTGCTTGTTCGGGGTGGCTTCAATTGACCTTCTCGGCCACCTCATCACAAAGGAGGGGACTGTCCCACTGCCGTCTAAAATGGAGGCTGTGAAAGTTTTTCCACGCCCCCTCACCGTCAAGGCCCTGCAGGAGTTTTTGGGCATGGTGAACTTTTACCATCGTTTCGTGCCCCGTGCGGCCCAGCTGATGCGGCCCCTTTATGAGGCCCTCAAGGGCAAGCCTACCAAACGTGCCATTGACTGGACCGAGGAGATGGCCACGGCTTTCACGGATGCTAAACTGGCCCTCGCCAGTGCAACCATGCTGGCGCATCCATCGCCCGATGCACCGATTGCTCTCACCACAGACGCTTCAGACTACGCGGTTGGCGCCGTGCACGAGCAGTGGGTCAACGGGGCGTGGCAGCCGCTTGCTTTTTTTAGCCAGCAGCTCCGCCCTAACGATGAAAGTACAGTACCTTCGATGGTGAACACCTGGGCCTCTACCTAGCTGTCAGACACTTCAATTACCTGTTGGAAGCCCGCCCGTTCACAGCGTTTGTGACCACAAGCCCCTGGTTTTTGCCATGGCCAAGGTCTCGGAGCCATGGTCTGCCCGTCAACAACGCCAGCTCTCCTTCATTTCCGAGTTCACGACGGACATCCAACATATTGCTGGGAAGGATAATACGGTCGCCGATTGTCTCTCCCAGTCCATAGTCGGCGCGGTCCACCTGGGAATCGACTACGCCCACATCGTGGCTGATCCAATCGCCGACCCGGAGGTCCAGGCCTGCAGGGCGGCGGTCACGGGGCTTCGACTGTCTGACGTGCCGTTCAAGGACACGGGCACCACGCTACTGTGCCATGTTTCCTTGGGTCAGCCTTGCCCCGTCGTACCCACCAGCTGGAGACAGCTGGTGTTCGATGCCGTCCGCGGTCTATCTCACCCGGGCAGGAAGGCGTCGCAAAAGTTGGTGGCAGCGAAGTTCGTTTGGCACGGGCTCAGGAAGGATGTGCGCGACTGGGCCAACACCTGCGTCGAGTGTCAACGCTCCAAGGTGCATCGCCCTGAGCGACGGTTTGACCAGATTAATGTGGCCCTGGTGCCTTACGATGGGCCTTTCCGCGTTCTGGAGACCGGGGACAAGTCCTTCGTGGTCGACATCGGCAGCAAACCGGACTACCTTTCGGTGGACCGCCTCAAGCGTCAAGCTCAAGCCACTTGGACCTAGACCAGCCCCCTCGTTTGGCTCAACCCCCGAATACGGACATTGCCCGTGCGAGTGAATTCTGTGGGGGCGCATGTAGGGGTTACCCCATTGGGACATAATCCACAGGCACGGGACCAGTGGGGCTATTGATTGTATGGGCGTGGCGTGCGCTCGGTTGTTGGAGCCACGCCCCCTAAAGAGGGAGTTGCGTTATAAAAGATGCATGAGTTCCGATATGTGTGAGTTCTGTTGGAATAAAGGAGCTTTGAACAGCTGAGAAGTATCTCGTCCTCTCGTCATCCGCAACTCCTACAACATTATATATTTTAACCTCCAGTATGTTTGCAGTCACTATGAAGGGATTTAGTGTTATGATTAGATTTACTATAATATTAACGTTACGTTATCATTATTTCGAAAATGATATTACTATCAAATAACCGAGGTGAATTCCTCACTTCCTCGGTTATTAATCTTAGTGCCAAACAACGCTCATCACTGATCATGAACCATACACCGCTTCAATTCATTAACCTTCCATTCATAACATTGGAATTAAAGTATTATGGTTATATTTACTATATAATTATTATTATTACGAAAACGATACTACTGAAACGATACACTACTGTATTAAGAAACCTGGGCTTAATTTGTCCGAAGCGGTCCAAAGATGAGTCGTAATGCCTAAGGCCTATACATACCGTATTGCTGGAAGAGACATAACGCCGATGCTTTCGATATTTGATGGTCATTTTAACAATCGGTTTGTTTGTGTTTTACACTGAATGAAAAACGTGAAGGTAGAGCATGGCGATTGTGATATTTGACTGGTTCGACGATATGTTTGGCCTGAACGGCATATAAATCAAAATGGTGGAGTGTGGAGAGTCAGCCGCATACGCCGTAATGACATCAGACGTAATCACATCACCCTGTGATGTGACCACATCCTCAGCTCTGATTGGTATACGTTTGAGGAGACAAACATACATGCATACATACGGACAGACAAACACTATTCTAGATGGCTCTGCCTGATGGGCTATGCCGTCTAAAAAGGAATGGGGTGGGGGGGGGGGGGGGGGGTCAACAGGCTACCACGACCTTTTTTACTGGTATATAAATGATAGAACCAAGCAATAACCAAACCAAAGAGTGGTGAAAATCACAGCCTTGGTTTTTAAATGGAAAGCATAACGAATGTGAAAAATATCAAAGTCTTATTGAAGAAATAACAGGGGTAAAAGTAGATAAAACAAATAAGTGGATAAATTTAAATACGAGTAAGTTAGATGCTCCTCCCAGAGGAGTCAACATCCTTGAATGGACAGAAAGTTTTGATAGTTATCAAAAGTTCAAGGGAAAAATAATTTACTATAATCTAAAAATGATATGTGGCTCAGGTGGTGCTCATATAAGAGCAAGAAGAGAGGTTTGTAATTTCATCTCTGCCCAACAAAGAGACTTAAACAAAGAACCAAGTTCAAACATACTATTTATCAATATTCTCGATGGTGATGAGTTCAATAAGAAAATGAAGTTATTCCCTAAAATAGAACATAAACAATTATTTGTTGACTCTCTATATGAGTTCAAAAGAAAATATGGGGTCCATTGAGGATTTAACCTTTGTTAATGGTTTAGATGGGAAAGGGAGAAATAGCCGGATGTTTTTGGTTTTTCGGTGGGTGGTCCATAAGTTACAAAGCATTTTCCCCATTCACTTACATGTAAATTAGGTATGTTTTAGAACCCCCATTTCTCTACTGCCAACCCAATTCAAAACACCTCACCACTACGTAATTCAAAACACCTCACCAACACGTCATTCAAAACACCTCTGCACCACGTGATTCAAAACACCTCACAACCGCGTAATTCAAAACACCTCACCACCACGTGATTCAACACACCTCACCACCACATAATTTAAAACACCTCACCACCACGTAATTTAAAACACCTCACCACGATGTAATTCAAAACACCTCACCACCACGTAATTCAAAACACCTCACCGCCACGTAATTCAAAACACCTCACCACCACATGATTCAAAACACCTCACCACCACATTATTTAAAACACCTCACCCCCACCTAATTTTAAACACCTCACCACCAAGTAATTTAAAACACCTCACCCCCACATAATTCAAAACACCTCACCCCCACATAATTTAAAATACCTCACCCCCACATAATTTAAAACACCTCACCCCCACGTAATTTAAAGCACCTCACCCCCACCTAATTTAAAACACCTCACCACCACGTAATTCAAAACACCTCACCACCAAGTAATTCAAAACACCTCACCAGCACGTAATTCTAAACACTTCACCACCACGTAATTCTAAACACCTCACCACCAGGTATTTCAAAACACCTCACCACCATGTAATTCAAAACAGCTCACCACCAAGTTATTCAAAACACCTCACCACCACATAATTCAAAACACCTCACCACCAACTATTTCAAAACACCTCACGACCACATAATTCAAAACACCTCACCACCAAGTAATTTAAAATTCCTCACACAACAACACAACATGCATTTTAAAAGGCAATTTTCCCTGCTAGAGCGGGGGTTAGCTCACCACGTGATTACCACGTGATTTATAATTTAAAATTCCTCACCACCAAGTAATTCAAAACACCTCACCACCACGTGATTGAAAACACCTCACAGCCGAGTTATTAAAAACACTTCACAACCACGAAAACAAAAGTTTGAGGGAGTAGTTCAGTGACAACGCAGACACTGTCCAGATATGTAGATATATAGATAAATGACTGTACCTGAGTTGCTGTTTTGTCATGGTTTACACCAATCATAATTCAAACAATTATTTTGCACAAATGTATTTGTAATACACGTGATATTACATTTTATAAACAATTGAAGTTGATGACTTAAGTAAAAAAAAAAAAAAAAAAAAAAAATTCCCCAAAAAAATACAAAAATATATTTCAACATTTTTCAAAAACAAAATACCCTTAGGACATACACACCGGAGAGGTAGGTGCCTACCAGAAGTTTGGTATGATTTCACAAAAGTTTGAGGGAGTAATTCAGTGGCAACACAGGACAAGACAAACACTGCACAGATATATATATATATATATATATACAGACTTGGCATTTAATATGGAATATTTTTTTTGTGGGGGTGAACTTACTTTTCAAGATGACTTAGAACCAAAAGTTCATTGGAATTATGTTGAAATTATTCTAGATTTTGTTAATGTGCCCTTTAAAAGAAACAAAAACCACATTTGACATTTCGAAACAAATAAATTGATCCTTGAAAGTGATGTAAACTGATATCGAACTCAATTCGCGGAGAGTACTGTGTTAAACTTCTGTACGTTTTCCAGAAGTATCTCTTTATTTTGCACATTAGCCAATTTTTTTTTCAACAAAAACAAAAGCTAAATTATGACTGGGATTACGGACAGTAAAATTACGGTTCAGTACTTCGTGTAACCCCCACGAGCATTCAGGAGAGCACGTACACGTCGAGGCATGCTGTTCACGAGATTTGCCAAGGTTTGGACAGGAATCGCTTGCCATGCAGTGACAATAGTCTGCTGCAATTCACACACAGAGGCAGGCTGCTGGTCCAAGTGGTCGATTTGACGTGTTAATTCTGCCCACAAGTTCTCCATTGGATTCATATCCGGGGACATGGCAGGCCACTCCATATGCTCGACACCACGGTCAGCATGAAAGTGTTGGATCATGTGAGCATGATGAGGCCGTGCATTGTCATCTTGGAAGACAACGTTTCCTCGAAAGGCTGCACGAGCAAATGGAAGCAATGTTTCTTCCAGAATGACCCTGTACTTGAACTGGTTCAGGTTTCCATTCAGAACAACCAGGTCAGTTTTGCCCCTTGCATGAAAAGCAGCCCAAACGGTCACCCCACCACCTCCAGCTTGGACTCTTGGCACTATACCATCTTCGTTGTGGGCTTCATGCACTTGTCTGCGCACTCGGACGCGGCCATCTTGACGATAGACCAGAAATCTAGACTTGTCACTGAAAGTCCCGTGATTCCAGTGTCCTGGCTGCCATTGACGGTGCTCTCTGGCCCACTGCAATCGGTGCTGGCTGTGTTGTCTGGTCAGGCGTGGCTTTCTCAGGGGACGCCTGGCACAATAGCCTGCTTGAACCAGTCGTTGGTTGACTAGCCTTCTGGATACAGGCACATTTGTCAGATGCTGCCACTCAGCCCTAAGCCGATTAGCTGAATTGGTACGGCCATTGCAGACTAACCGGTGCAGCTGGCGATCATCTCTCCTTGTGGTTCTGCGTGGACGTCCTGGCCTCGGTATTGGAGTAGGGACACCCCTCTGAGCATTTCGTTTCAGGATCTTTGACACCTGACCTTGAGTGATGCCATACTGCCGAGCAATAACACGCTGTTTCATGCCAGAATTTCGTAAAGCCACCACTCCATGACAAACAGCATTGTCAAGTTGACGGAACATCTCCAGAGGAAGCGGCAATAACTTTTGTAGACGTGCAGCAGTTGTTTTCCACTAATACAGAATGCAACAACCCTTATATACCCGATTGTGAAGCCAATCGTCAAATGTACCTTTCCTTACATTTTGTCACGCCACCTGTGATATAATCCTGTTATTGACTTCTTGCTGCGAAAGACAATCAGTGACATGGTTCTTTCAACAAAGACATCACCGGAGGGTAAAGAAACTCACCAGATTGATATACTGAGTGCAGAAAGTAAACCCAAGTCAAGAAAATATATATATTCCATATTAAATGCCAAGTCTGTATATATATACAGACTTGGCATTTAATATGGAATATTTTTTTTGTGAGGGTGAACTTACTTTTCAAGATGACTTAGAACCAAAAGTTCATTGGAATTATGTTGAAATTATTCTAGATTTTGTTAATGTGCCCTTTAAAAGAAACAAAAACCACATTTGACATTTCGAAACAAATAAATTGATCCTTGAAAGTGATGTAAACTGATATCGAACTCAATTCATGGACAGTACTGTGTTAAACTTCTGTACGTTTTCCAGAAGTATCTCTTTATTTTGCACATTAGCCAACATTTTTTTAACAAAAACAAAAGTTAAATTACGACTGGGATTACGGAGAGTAAAATTACAGTTCAGTACTTCGTGTAACCCCCACGAGCATTCTGGAGAGCACGTACACGTTGGCGCATGCTGTTCACGAGATTTGCCAAGGTTTGGACAGGAATCGCTTGCCATGCAGTGACAATAGCCTGCTGCAATTCATGCACAGAGGTCGGCTGCTGGTCCACGTGGTCGATTTGACACGTTATTTCTGCCCACAAGTTCTCTATCGGATTCATATTCGGGGACATGGCAGGCCACTCCATATGCTCTACACCATGGTCAGCAAGAAAGCGTTGGATCATGCGAGCACGATGAGGCCGTGCATTGTCATCTTGGAAGACAAAGTTTCCTCGAAAGGCTGCACGAGCAAATGGAAGCAATGTTTCTTCCAGAATGGCCCTGTACTTGAACTGGTTCAGGTTTCCATTCAGAACAACCAGGTCAGTTTTGCCCCCTGCATGAAAAGCAGCCCAAACGGTCACCCCACCACCTCCAGCTTGGACTCTTGGCACTATACAATCTTTGTTGTAGGCTTCAGGTACTTGTCTGTGCACTCGGACGCGGCCATCTTGACGATAGACCAGAAATCTAGACTCGTCACTGAAGATCACGTGATTCCAGTGTCCTGGCTGCCATTGACGGTGCTCTCTGGCCCACTACAATTGGCGCTGGCGGTGTTGTCTGGTCAGGCATGGCTTTCTCAGGGGACGCCTGGCACGACAGCCTGCTTGAACCAGTCATTGGTCGACTAGCCTTCTGGATACAGGCACATTTGTCAGTTGCTGCCACTCAGCCCTAAGCCGATTAGCTGACTTGGTACGGCCATTGCGGACTAACCGGTGCAGCTGGCGATCATCCCTCCTTGTGGTTCTGCGGGGACGTCCTGGCATCGGTATTGGAGTAGGGACACCCCTCTGAGCATTTCGTTTCAGGATCTTTGACACCTGACTTTGAGTGATGCCATACTGCCGAGCAATAGCACGCTGTTTCATGCCGTAATTTCGTAAAGCCACCACTCCATGACAAACAGCATTGTCGAGTTGACGGACCATCTCCAGAGGAAGCGGCAATAACTTTTGGAGACGTGCTGCAGTTGTTTTCCACTAATACAGAACGCAACAACCCTTGTATACCCGACTGTGAAGCCAATCATCAAATGCACCTGTCCGTTCATTTTGCCATGCCACTTGTGATATAATCCTGTTGTTGACTTCTTGCTGCGACAGACAATCAGTGACATGGTTCTTTTAACAAATAAATCACCAAAGTGTAAAAGAAACTCACCAGATTGATATACTGAGTTAAGAAAGTAAACCCAAGTCAAGAAAAAAAAATATATTCCATATTAAATGCCAAGTCTGTATATATGTATATATATATATATATATATATATATATATATATATATATATATATATATATATATATATATATATATATATATATATATATAAATATATATATATATATATATTGTTACGGACGCGGTTTAGATGTTACTTTGGGCCGAGCGGATGGTCCACCGCGACCGTTACAGGATCCCCGATTGGCCCGACTCCCCCAACATTGACCAGATCGCACCACAGATATTCAATTTGGAAACCTCTAAAGCGACCGAAAGAGAAGGAAGAGAGAAGAAGACAGAGTACGGAGGAATAACAGGCTTTATTATACACACAAGCAAAAAGAAGGAGCGATCAAAATTATTTACAAGCAATGGATGGAAGAAGCAGTCACACAGTGCATCGTTAGCTTATACTAGTGTATTGACTTAACCCCAGGACAACGATTAGGACAGACGACGTTCACACTTACACGGGGGATATTGCAGGCAGGTATGGCTTGAGGATTGATGGTTGTTTTTGGGAGGCAATGGAGGGTCCAGCGTGGATTGCTGCCTGGCGCGTCCTTTTCGTGGCCTGCGACCCCTTAGCTGCCCCCTTAGCTGCAGCGCAGTTGGTCGCACGATGGCTCGCACACACCTGCTCGTTCAGGCGTCTTCCTTCTCCCCAGCAACAATGAGCGACAGCAAGCAAGAGGACGGGGTCAGAGCAAGAGAGGCAAGAGCAAGAGGGTGGAGCAAGAGGGTGGAGTGCGTCCCGCGGCGGCTTATATTGGTTTCCTCACCGAACCTTCGCGCACTTTCTCGGGGGTTCCCGCTCCGCCCTCTCTTAGCCAAACCCCTTGTTCTGGGTTGGATGAGCGGGGCCGACTTACTCCTCCCCCCTATGACGAGGGGGGCGACCCGTCTTCTCTAGCCACTCCCCTTGTTCGTAATGGCCGCAAATGGCGAAAACCGGTCAGCAGCTGCAGGTACTGCGCCGTCACGTTGCACAGCAGTTCAGTACTGCAATAAACGGTTGCTGTGAAAGCTCAAGTGGGGGAATCCCTGGCACTTGAGCTGCCATGGATCATCGGAGGGGCCTATGCTTTATTTCGTTTGATGCAATGCAGAGTCAATCTAGTGGGAAACACATATTTAGCCTACATAGAATAAGGAAATAAACTATTTAAAAAGATATATCGTGGCCTGTGTGTAAGGTTCATGGAATTAACTAGGAGGACGGCTGCGACCATTATTTACATTACGAGGGTGTTACACACGACAAAACCATACTTTTCACATTCGTTACACTTTCTCCAAAATTGTTACACTTCTCAAAACCGTTACACTTCTCAAATTCGTTACACTGCACCCTCCTTTCTTCAGGCCCGTACTCGGGCCTACAAAACTTTAACTGAGTGTGACACGTAGGTGTAATTCCCTCTACAATTAACCTGACCCTGAGTGTGACAATCTTAAAACACAAATAAGTATGTCCCCCTATTGCATTGCACCCTGTCTAACAGACTCAAGCCCACAGCTAACCGAATTACGGAATTGTTCTCAAACTATACATTTACGGTGGGGAGCATTATTTACAGTGACGTTATTTCTTATTTACAACGCAACCCAGGACCTGTGTTTTTTTTTTTTTTAGGGAACAAGAAAAAGAAATTCCTGTTGGGAGGGAGGAGACAACACGCATTGCATCGATGCACCAGTACCAATACCACCAAAGCACCCAAAAGCACCACCAAGCACCAAAAGCACCACTCGATGCACAGTCACCACTGTTCTTAATAAACACAACAAAACAACTGGTGGTGGTCTTCTCTTTCTCTGCTGGGCCGATGTTCTTCCCGACGTCTTCTGGCTTCATGTGGCCTACTTGGAAATAATAAAAAGCACAACTTGTGTTCATTTTTATTGAGGGCCTCAGGGCCAACGAAGGGTGGTCCACCTGTTTGGCATAGGTGCCGCCTTACCGAGGTCCGCAAGCAAGATTCCCTGGCCACTATGGCCGGTCTCCAACAGAGGTGCCCTGCCCCAGAACCTGGGGTCCATCAAGTGGTACTTGGCCGCAGAACAGCGGTCCATAAAGTGGTACATCAACGCAATGCATGCTGGTTCTGAGAATCTCGTGCGCACAATGGCCATCTCACGCACGCTCCCCTCGGCACCCAATGGTGCACAGGTCCTCAAGTGGGAGACAAAAGGGGGGAAGACAAATGAGCGAGGGGTAAGGTCACAAGGGTACACGTCCATAAAGGCAATGCAGGGTGAAGTGCGTACGGAGAGCGAAGTGAGAAAAACTCGTCCCTACCGTACGTCACCCCCCCTGTCACCTACACTACCCTTGCCCTCACCCCATATTTACAAGAATTTACACCTTTACAAATTCGTCACTACGTCTTGTCTTCCCCATCTTTCCCTTCTACACCAAATTCGTCTCCAATCCCTCTACTTCAAAATTTGCCATCACCAATTCATCATCAATCCTCATAAGGAGGGAGAGATGGAATTACACACAATGTCACACCCACGTCATGATGCGTCTCACAATCCAAACATTTGCATCATAAAAAATACTCAAAACATGGCATGGTGTGGAGGTACGTCATCTTTACTTCAGGTGAGTGCATGTAGATGGTGCGAGGAGACTTCAATCCTAACTATCCTCTAAATGACTTTAACACCCTTTACACTACCCGGGGTCTTTCCCTGCCAATTCATTGGCCACTTACTCTATGGGTTCTAACAACCAATTCCCATTGACCAAACTGTGGTGCTTCTCAATTTGGGGTCTCACTCCCCCGATTCATCTCCCGGTGCCCTTGCACAATTTCTGGGCTGTGACGTGTAGCTCTCCCAGCAGGTCTACCCACCTGCACACCTCCACCACTGTAGTTGCCACCCGAGCTTACCTAGCTCCTCACCCTAACCTAACTAACTGGGGAAGACCCCTCCTGGCTCTGTCACCCCACTCGGTGCCCTCTGGCACTGGGCTACCCGGGTCCGTCCTCCGGATCCTCGGGCCCCATCCACAACAACTACCGGCTCCCAGAGCCCACCTGCGGCCTCACCTGGCCGACATCCTCACAGTGGTGGAGTGCCCAAACCAACTACACACACTAACAGGCTACACGCCCAGCCATTTCCACAACACTAATGCACCCATCCAAACATCATTCTTCCACTCGCACCACAGATGCCAATATCCAACCACAATTTACCTATACCCTCTACCTAACACTTACACTACCCACCCCGGGTATTCGTGATGGGGGTCCACTCTTCCCCCATTCACACCTTCGCACCATCCACTCCACTCCACAATTTCCACCATACTCACTCCACGACCATCCATTCCAATACCCCATATATTCCACACTCCATGTATTCCACACAACCGTTTTCCATACCTGTTGTTGCACACCTGTGCACTCACACCTGGTGCCACCTGCACCCTCCTCCTCTTCCTGGACCATTTGGTCAGCACAATACACAATCACCTTCACTCACTCATACACTGCTCCACACACCTGTCCAGATGCACACCTGTGCAATCTCACCTGTTCAATCCTCAAACACACGGCATCATCTGAACTACCTGTTGCCCTGCTAACTTAGTGCTCCCCGTCTTCCCTTTAAACTAAGCACATACCACGTCATTATCATCCACACTAATCTACCTGCGTCCCCACTACAGGTATCCTTGTCACTAACTAATCTTAACGTCACCTAATTTCATCTTCGCTAGATCCCTACACACGATATCCTAACCCACCCGGGCTAGTTTTCACTGCCATACACCCCATAAATCTAGTGCTCCTTTGCCCCCCCTCCGTGAGGGATGGTGGATTTGCCATCCCACCACATCGGGGGTCTCTCACTATAAATTTTGTTCGTCCAAATTCAATAAATCAAAAATTTGCCAATCACTCTACCATCATCAAATTTTGCTTTTTTTCTAATTTCGGGGCCAAAACACTATCCTCATCACCCGTCTACTTATTAGATCCTCTCGGTGCGCCAATTCCCTTCTAAAGCTCGGCTTCGTACAGCCGAGCAATGAACGCGGGTTCTTTGGTGCCGGCGGCTGGATGCGTCCGGCACTCGGTGCAGGGACGGGGGCTTACCCGCGCCGAGATCCCACGCACCACCTCGGCGCGGAGCCATCCAATGTCCCGATCTCGACCTGCCGGAACATCTCAATAAAAAGTGGTCGCCATGACGACCCTTCCTATCGGGCTGCCCGCTCCGCCTAGTGGAGCCCGGACGCGGCCGTTCCAAGCGAGGCACAGCGTGGATCGCGTACGGCGGTCCTTTCGAACCCGCCGTGGCTCGGATCCCCGCTGGTTCTCGCGGCACGCGAAGCCCGGCACGCACCGAGGGCCCGATTCGGCTATAAGTCGCTCTAACCGCTAACCCGGTTACCGTCGATGCCTCACCTGCATGCTTACACGCATACGCTACCCCTTTCTTGCTCATACCTCCAGCTGTTCCCATGCTCCTCGTACCTTTCCTTACACACCTCGGTACACTCATTCCGCTCACAGACTTGGTCACACACCTGACCACCGAACACCTTGGCACACATTCGTCGCTCGCACACCTCACCAACACACCTCTTCGCGCCCCCTCCTCGGTCACCTCCTCTGTGACAATCACAGGTGTGCTCTCACTCGCACACCCAACCACATGCCTCACGACCAACTCAAGTGTGCATTCCCACACACGCTCTACCATTCCAGGTGTGCATCCTTGTCCATTCCAGGTGTACATCCTCGCTCACCTGTCACAACCAACTCACGCTCCGTGTCACTCTCCCTACTTTCACCTCCACTTTCGGTCACGCACTCACCCTTACTCTTGACAGCGCACTCTTTTCTCATGCCCCTGTCCGTTACACACCTTTCTCGCGCATCCTCTTGCGCACACTCTTTCGTTACATCCTCTGTAACTCTCACCACAGGCGTGCATTCTCCTTCACTCTTGACAGCGCACTCTTTCCCCATGCACCTGTCCGTTACACACCTTTTTCGCGCATCCTCTTGCGCACACTCTTTCGTTACTTCCTCCGTAACACTCGCCACACCGCGCTTCCATATGCTCCCTCGCACACGCGCTACGACCGACTCACTCTCGACAGCACACTCACTGGTCGGCACGCACTTTTTCCTCACACACCCCATGGTCGGACATTCTCGCACACCTCTTTTTTTCGCACACCAGACCTGTCGCACACTTCACCAACGGCCTTTCACGAACATCCGGATCCAAACCAATCCCCAAGCCGACTGAAGCTTTCCTCACATCATATACATTGCCGAATATTTCGCCACTCACCTTGGCACCTCGTCTCCGCACCTCTTTTACCACCTGCAAACTTTTTATTTGGTTAGTGAGCACGACATCACGATTTGAGCACCGACCTTGTACATATTCCATCACCTCCTCCTGTATTTCTCTCTTAGTTTCTGTCCGTCTCTTCTTAATTTCACTCACCTCTTCTTCCACTTCCTCTAATTTTTGCTTCACCTCTTTTATTTCCCGGTGCGTCTCCTCAAGTTCGTCCTCTAAGGCTACCGTGACCGTCTCTATGTGCATCCTCACCTGCCGGTCCTTTGTCTCCATTACCTCCGTCACCTCGTCCAACCTCGTTGTCAGTCCCTCACGTACCATCTGACATTGCCTCTGTGTCGCTATCAAGTCATTTTTAATTTCTTTTTGTGTCGCCTTTAACCCTCCTAGTACCGCAGTGTTCCTTTGAACCTGCTCCACTAACTCCGTTTGTCCCTCTGTCAGCTGTTCCACCTCCTCCGTCAGATCTTCTATTCCCCCTTGTACCTTTGCCGTCCCATTTCTCACCTCTTTCTCCATACGCTTCTCACCTCGCTTTACCTCCTCGCGTAGCCCCGAAACCTCCTCACTTACACCTCGTCGTATCCCCTCTTTCATCTCCTCCATCTCTTTTGTAGATGCCACCCTCATCTGTCCCAATTCATCCCTCTGAGCATCCAGTTTACTTTCTAACCCGATTTGCACCTCCTCTATCTGGTTCCCCATTCGTTTGATTTCCCTGGCAGATTGTTCCCCTATTTCCCGCAATTTGTCTTCCATCCTATTTTCTAACCCCATTAACCCATTTTTCACCCCCTCTAACTGATTCTCCTGGGCAGCCATTCTATTTTCCACCCACGTTAACCCATTCTTTACCTCTTTTATCCCATTGTCTAACCCCTCAAAATTATTGTCTAACTTCCCAAATTTCTTGTCTAACCCCTCAACGGTACCCCTCGCTTCGTCCCTCATTACCCCCATTTGGCCCTCCAATCGCTCACCCTGAGCATCCATCCCTTTGAAATTATCGTCTGTTTTTACCATAAAGGCCATCATCTGTTTCATAAACAGGTTCCAATTCATTGGCATCTCGGGTTCGGCTACCGCGACCATGGGCGCGGCTAAATTTGGTTCCGCAACAACCATGTGCGCGAGGACGCCATCTTGTGCGCCCGAAACCTCGTGCGCGAGAGCGCCATTTTGTGCGTCTGATACCCCCTCAACCACATCCTCCATATACATTTCCCCGAGGTCCTGGGTTACCCCTAACCCGTCTATCTCCCCCACCGACATCCGATCGCCTTGATTGTCCATGGCGCGATCTCGGGTTTTATAAAACAAAATTTCGGCAGCTCGTAATTTTGACCAAAATTTTTTTTTCCTACACGTTTTAAAAATTTGGTTCGGGCCTCGAATCCCACTCCTCGACACCAATTGTTACGGACGCGGTTTAGATGTTACTTTGGGCCGAGCGGATGGTCCACCGCGACCGTTACAGGATCCCCGATTGGCCCGACTCCCCCAATGTTGACCAGATCGCACCACAGATATTCAATTTGGAAACCTCTAAAGCGACCGAAAGAGAAGGAAGAGAGAAGAAGACAGAGTACGGAGGAATAACAGGATTTATTATACACACAAGCAAAAAGAAGGAGCGATCAAAATTATTTACAAGCAATGGATGGAAGAAGCAGTCACACAGTGCATCGTTAGCTTATACTAGTCTATTTACTTAACCCCAGGACAACGATTAGGACAGACGACGTTCACACTTACATGGGGGATATTGCAGGCAGGTATGGCTTGAGGATGGATGGTGGTTTTTGGGAGGCAATGGAGGGTCCAGCGTGGATTGCTGCCTGGCGCGTCCTTTTCGTGGCCTGCGGCCCCTTAGCTGCCCCCTTAGCTGCAGCGCAGCTGGTCGCACGATGGCTCGCACACACCTGCTCGTTCAGGCGTCTTCCTTCTCCCCAGCAACAACGAGCGACAGCAAGCAAGAGGACGGGGTCAGAGCAAGAGAGGCAAGAGCAAGAGGGTGGAGCAAGAGGGTGGAGTGCGTCCCGCGGCGGCTTATATTGGTTTCCTCACCGAACCTTCGCGCACTTTCTCGGGGGTTCCCGCTCCGCCCTCTCTTAGCCAAACCCCTTGTTCTGGGTTGGATGAGCGGGGCCGACTTACTCCTCCCCCCTATGACGAGGGGGGCGACCCGTCTTCTCTAGCCACTCCCCTTGTTCATAATGGCCGCAAATGGCGAAAACCGGTCAGCAGCTGCAGGTACTGCGCCGTCACGTTGCACAGCAGTTCAGTACTGCAATAAACGGTTGCTGTGAAAGCTCAAGTGGGGGAATCCCTGGCACTTGAGCTGCCATGGATCATCGGAGGGGCCTACGCTTTATTTCGTTTGATGCAATGCAGAGTCAATCTAGTGGGAAACACATATTTAGCCTACATAGAATAAGGAAATAAACTATTTAAAAAGATATATCGTGGCCTGTGTGTAAGTTTCATGGAATTAACTAGGAGGACGGCTGCGACCATTATTTACATTACGAGGGTGTTACACACAACAAAACCATACTTTTCACATTCGTTACACTTTCTCCAAAATTGTTACACTTCTCAAAACCGTTACACTTCTCAAATTCGTTACAATATATATATATATATATATATATATATATATATATATATATATATATTGTTACGGTTTTTAGAACCTTCACTAGTAGATTTAGTAAATGTATCCCTTATAAATATCCCCCTGTAAATATTCCCATCAATTGGCTTGTTAAAGATCGCTCCATAGTTAGTCCAAGAACAACACGTAGCGAACCACAGGACCTCTTCCAAGTTATCTCATTATTATGTGTTTCAGTTTAGGATCTGTTCCCAGTAGTTGAATCTGCGTTGCATTAATCAAATAAGATAGGCCCCTTTCAATTCCCCAATCGCCTCACCCACGTCTCCGCAAAGTAACAGCCAGGCAGCGTTCACTGCTCTTTGGTTTGGCTCGTTTGATTGCCCCAAGCCGCCATTAGCCATGCGGTCAAGCCGAGAAAGAAGGGGGCGGAGCCGCCAGATCACGGGTGTGGCAAGTCGACTGGTCATCGGAGGTGGAGTCAGCAAGCCCTTACCGGCCAGCCAGCACCGCGGTGAGCCAACTGGTAGGCGTGCCCTTGGAGCCCGCGGCTTGATTTCCAACACAGCAATAAAAAGGGCTGCAAGGGACTGCTTGGCGAGTTGAGTGAGGGAGTTTAGTGAGAGGGTTCCGAAGGAGTTGGGTGAGAAGGTACGAGTCGGTGAGAAGGCACGAGAGAGAGAGGTTATCCGGCGAGTGGGTCCGTGACGGCGACCACAATACAATCGTCAACTGACATTGGCCTGGCAGTGCGTGTGAAAACGAATGCGTGGAGCGGCGGCTGGCTGTTCGCCTCGAGCCGGTAGCATGGACTGGAGCCACCTTCGACGCTGCGCACTGGCCCGGACTGGCCTCCCCTCTCACCTGCACGGACCTTCTCCTTCTTCCAGTGATTCCTGCCTGCTATTCCCCTTTCGTGCGAGTCTGTGTTTGTGCTGTCTGGGAATTGGTAATTAAGACTGTTTTAAAGCTTGCCCTGTGTATCTTCTTCTTCTTCGTCCTGTATATTACTTTCGTTGCTCTTCCTTTGGTTTGTTGTAAATATTTAATAAACTAGGGCATGCCCGTACTATATATAAGCTAGGATGTGCCCGTACGTGGGTGCCCGTTCCTTGCCAAAAAAAAAAAAAAAAAAAAAAATTTGTGTAGGGGTGTGTGTGTGTAAACATCCTAGGGCGTGCCCGTACGTGGGTGCAAAAAAACATGCGTGCAAACAACAACAAAAAAAAACTTTGAAACCACGTGGCAGTAACGACCACAGAACCCCCCCCCCTCTATTTACATGAATGGTTTGGTCCATTCGCAACGACCACAGAACCCCCCCCCCCCCTCTATTTACATGCAATGGTTTGGTCCAAAGCGAACGGTTTGGTCCATTCGATGTGATTCGATGATTCGATGTGAATGGTTTGGTCCATTCGCAACGACCACAGAACCCCCCCCCTCTATTTACATGAATGGTTTGGTCCATTCGCAAAGCCAAAGCGAACGACCACAGAACCCCCCCCTCTATTTACATGAATGGTTTGGTCCATTCGCAAAGCCAAAGCGAACGACCACAGAACCCCCCCCCCCCCCCCCTCTATTTACATGAATGGTTTGGTCCATTCGCAACGCCAAAGCGAACGGCGAACGGCTAAATCGCCATAGCTCGGTAAGTACTTTCCGATTAATTACAAACCTTGAAAAGGCACATCCTCGGGTCCCCAGCAATATACCTGGCAAGTTTCAAGTATATCGGACCCGTGGTTGTCGAGAAACAGCGGTCACAGACACACAGACACACAGACAGACACACAGAGATTGCTGGAATTATAGATAGATGTCTGTTATTTCTTACCCTTTTGGTTTCATTCTTCCCCGATTGCTTTCGTCTTTTCTTTCGATTGAATACCTGTGGCACGATTTGGCCAACGCTTTATAATCGGGTTTAGTCTCTTGTTAACGGCCTGAGTCGTGGCTCGCTTTGCTCGGCGTGTCCATTACAGTCACGGCTCGGGCGGGGCTCATTTCCTCGCTTACCAGAAGGCGCTGGTACTTAGGTCATAGGAATAATTGGCCTACTACCCTATTCAGTGCTGACCGGAAGTGGCGAGATAGTTCCAGGACTCGGACGGCCAGCTTAAAAGACGAGGGGATTAAACCCCTCTCGGTAAGGGGAGTGCCGAAACCGAGATCCGTAACAATTGGTGTCAGGAGTGGGATTGGACCCGAACCAAATTTTTTCGTCCATCGGGAAAAAAAAATTTGGTCAAAATTTGGAGCGACCGAAATTTTATTTAATACCACCAAATTGAAGTCGTGCCATGGATGATCAAGGCGATCGGATGCCGGTAGGGGAGGTAGAAGAGGAGTTAGAGGCAATCCAGGACCCCAGGGGGGAGGAGAGCAATGAGGGTGCAGTAGCGTTTGTTGCAGGCGCACAAGATGGCGGCGCCTCGCACGTGGTTGGGGGAGCACAAAATGGCACCGCGCAAGTGGCCGCGGCAGCCGAGCCCTCGGCTCTAGTGAATCTGGACCTATTTATGATACAAATTAAGGCCCTCATGGTCAAGACGAGTGAAGACATAAGAAATGACATGGGAAGCCAAATTGGGGGCCTAGAAAACCAAATTGGGGGATTAAGGAAAGAGATGGGAGAAATGAGGGCTGATAGTGAGGGAATGGAAAGTAGAATGGGGGAGCGATTAGAAAGCCAAATTGGTGGCCTAGAAGTCAAATTGAGGGGTTTAGACAACAAAATTGGGGGGCTAGAAGGCAAATTAGGGGGCCAATTGGAGGACGTGGGTAGCCAAATTGGGGAAATGAAGGACGGATTAACGGGGTTGGAAAATAGAATGGCCACCCAGGAGAACCAAATGAAAAGGGTGAAGAATGGGTTAGAGGGGTTAGAAAACAATATGGAAGGCAAATTGAGGGAAATAGGGGAGCATTCCGCCCGAGAAATTAAACAGATGGGGAATCAGATAGAGGAGGTAAAAATCGGGTTAGAAACCAAATTGGACACCCACAAGGGGGATTTGGAGCAGATGAAGGCGGCATCTACGAAGGAAATAGGAGAGATGGGGGAGGATATAAGGCGCGGGGTGAGCGAAGAGGTCGCGGGGGTACACGAGGAGGTAAAGCGGGGTGAGGAGCGCATGGAGAAAGAGGTGAGGAACAGCACGGCTAGGTTACAGGGGGGCATAGAAGACCTGACGCGGGGAGTAGAGCAGCTGACAGTGGGACAAAAGGAGTTAGGGGAGCAGGTAGACAAGAACACGGTGGTAATAGGGGGGTTGAAAGCGATGCAAAAAGAGATCAAGAAAGAACTAATAGCGACAAAGAAGGAATGTCAGACGGTACATGAGGGACTGACGAGGAGGTTAGAGGAGGTGGTAGAGACAATGGAGATGAAGGAACGGGAAGTCAGGACGCCCATATAAACGACCAAGATGGCCTTAGAGGAAGAAATTGAAGGGGCGCACCGGGAAATAAAGGAGGTGAAACAGAAATTAGAGGAGGTGGAAGAAGGAGTGAGCGAAATCAAAAAGAGACGGAGGGAGACTAAGAAAGAGATATAGGAGGAGGTGATGGAATTGGTGCAAGGTCTGTGCTCACAGCGTGATGATGTGCTTACTGACCAAATAAAGAGTTTGCAGGTGGCGGAGGAGTGAAGGAGAAGAGGCGCCGAGGTGAGTGGCGATATGCTCGGAAATGTATATGGTGTGAGGGGAGATTCAGCGAGCTTGGGTGTTGGTCTAGACCCGGGCGTTCGTGAGAGGCCGCTGGTGAGGTGTGCAACTGGTGCAGAGTGCGTGGAAAGAGGATGTGTGCAAGGATGTCCGACTATGGGGAGTGCGGAAGGTATTTGTGAGCCTGGGTGTGCGGCGGTGATCGGGTGTGTGCAAGAATGCACCCTCATGAGTGGTACGGAGTATGGACCGGGAGAGGGTGCGCAAGAATGTGCGCGAGAAATGTGTGTAACAGAGGAGTGCATGATAACAGAGTGTTGTGGTGAGAGTGACACGGAGAGTGAGATGGATGAGGTGCGGGTGCGAGGAGGCACATCTGAGTTGGTGGTTAAGCGCGTGATTGGGTGTGTAAAAGAGTGCACACCCATGGTTGTCACAGAGGATGTGACCGAGGAGTGGGCGCGAGGAGGTGTGTTGATGAAGTGTGCGAACGACGAGTGTGTGCCAAGGTGTGCGGTGGTCAGGTGTGTAACGAAGTCGGTGAGCGGAATGAGTGTACCTGGGTGGTGTGTAAGAGAACGTGCAATAACAAAGTACGTGGGATGTATGAGCGGCATTGGAGCGCCGGGCTTGGTGAGTGTGAAAAGGGTTGCATATGTGTGTGAGCATGCGAGTAAGGCATCAACGTTAAACGGAGCAGCGGTTAGACCGACGTTTAGCCGACGCGAGCCCTCAGTCCGTGCCGGGCTTTGGGTACTGCGGGAACCGGCGAGGGTCGTAATCACGGTGGTTTCAAAAGAACCGCCGTGCACGATCCGGGCCGGACCCCGCCCTGCATGGTCGCATACGCGCTCTGCTAAGCGGAGCGGGCGGCCCGGTGCGAGGGAAGGTAGGAATGGTCGGGACGGCGCCCCCTTGTGGTAGCGGCGTTCCGGCCGGGCGAGATTGGGCCATCGGGCGGGAGACCGAAAGGCTCCGCGCCGAGGTGAACCTTGGAATCTCGGCCCGAGTAAACCTCCTCCCCTGAACCGAGTGCCGGACGGACCCAACCGCGGTAGACAAACCACCCGCATTCATCGCTCGGCTTTGCGAACCCGAGCTTTGAAAATGTAACGATGCACCGAGGCTCAAAGTCTAATGGACAATGGTAGGGATAGTGAATTTGATTGGCAAATTGGATTGGTAAATTTGATTGGCGAAGATGATTGGCAGTAAAGATTGGCAAATTTTGATTGGCAAGAATTGGATGGGCAAAATTGATAGTGAGAGATGCCCGATGTAGAGGGATGGTAAATCCACCATCCCTCCCATCCCCGGGCACATGAGCTATAGTTTTATGGGTTTATGGCGGTGAAAACCTAGCCAGGGAGGGTTAGGTTATTGATAGGAGTTAGAAAGATGACCATAGGTAACTGTAGGGTTAAGTAGCGACATGATACCTGTAGTGGGGACGTAGAATAGATTAGATGGATTATAACGACGAGGGAGCGCAATAGTATAAGTGGCGACTGGGAAGCGCGAGTTTCAGAAGGGGGGTAGTCAGCTTAGACGATGCAGTGTGCGTGAAGGAGGTGATTGAGCAGCGTATTGTAAAAAGTGTGAGTTGAGTATGTAGTATTGAGTGAATGGTCCTGAAGGGAAGACGGGTGCACCAGCCACCCAGTGTGTGTGAGCACAGGTGTGCAAATACAGGTGTATGGAGAATGGTAGAATGGAATAGATGGAATGGAGTATGGAATGGATGGTGTGGAGTGAGTAGTGGGGAATATGTGGAGTGGAGTAGTTGGTGCGAAAGGAGTGGATGGGGAAGATGGACCCCTTCACGAATACCCGGGGAGGGTAGTTTAAGAGTAGGTTGAGGGTATAGGTAAATTGTGGTGGATATTGGCATCTGTGGTGCATGTGGTAGAATGGTGTTTGGATGGGTGCATTAGTGAAGTGGAAATGGCTGGGCGTGTCGCCTGTTAGTGAGTGTAGTTGAATGGGCACTCCGCCACTGTCAGGATGTCGGCCAGGTGAGGCCGCAGGTGGGCTCTGGGAGCCAGTAGAGTTGTTCAGTGGGGCCCGAGGATCCGGAGGATGGACCCGGGTAGCCCAGTGCCAGAGAGGGCACCGAGTGGGGAGAGCGCCACAGGGCCTTCCCCAGGTAGATAGGTTAGGGTAAGGAGCAGGTAAGCTCGGAGGCAACAACAGTGGTGGAGGTGTGCAGGTGAGTAGACCTGCTGGTGAGCCACACGACCCAGCCTGGAAATTGTGCGAAGACACAGGGAGTTGAATCGGGGGAGTGAGACCCCAAATTGGTGAGCACCACAGTTTGGTCAATGGGAGTTCGGTTCTTAGAACCACATAGTGTAAGATGGCCAATGGTTTTGCAGGGAAAGACCCCGGGTAGAGTAAAGGTGTTAAAGTCATTTTGAGGATAGTTAGGATGGAAATCCCTTCGCACCATCTGCAGCCACTCACCTGAGGTGATGACATGACTCCACACCATGGTTGTTTTGTGATTTTTGCAAATATTTTGGAATGGTGAGACGCATCATGCCGTGGGGGTGAAATTGTGCTTGTTTGTTCCATCTCTTCCTCCTTATGAGGGATTGATGATGAATTGGTTGATGGCAAATTTGGATTGGAGGGATTGGTAACCATTTTGGTATTAGGGGAGATATGGGGAAGATGAGACGATAGTGACGGATTTGAAAATTGTGTAGAGTTTTGTGGATACGGGGTAAGGGCAAGGGTAGAGTAGGTGACAGGGGGGGTGACGGACGATAGGGACGAGCTTTCTCCGCTCACTCCCCTGCGTACCTCACCTCTGTATTACCTTGTTTGGATGTGTACCCTTGTGACCTTGCTCCGATGCTTGCTTTGTTCCTTTCCTTCCCCACTCACAGCTTGTTCATTTTGGGTCCGGGGGGGGGGGGGGTGCAGGTAGCTGCATTTGTGTACCCGAGCCGCCGCTGCATAGCCTGCCTGGATCGATACACCACCTTATGGACCGCATGACTTGTGGCCTAGCCCCACCATATGGACCACACGTTTCTGTGGCTAAGCACCACACCCTTATGGACCCCACGTGTTGGGGCCTGGCCCCTCTGCTGGGACCGGCCATGATGGCCAGATAAGTGTTGACTTGTGGACCATGGTGAGGTGGCCCCTTTTGCCCAACAGGTGGACCACCCATAGTTGGCCCCTGTGGGCTCTAAATAAAAATGGATGCGTTGTGTGCCTTTTTATTATGTCAAATAGGCAGCAAGCCACAAGAAGGACAACATCAGGAAGAAACATCGGACCGGCAGAGCAGAGGGAGCAGAAAGAAGAACCGGTCAACAGTTTTTTGTTTTTTTTTAAATGTGTGTGCAATTAGCACTGGATGGTGCTTTGTGTGTTCATGGTGCTTATTGGTGCTGATGGTGCTTTGGTGCTTTGTAATGCTCTTGTGCTCGGGGGTGCACTGCAATATCAATTGTGCATCCCCGGGCACTTGAGTATGGTGTATCGATGCAGTGCAGTGCATGCTCTTCCTCTTTTTCAGGAACATCTTTTTGTCTCCCAAAATGACAAGTCCTGGGTTGCAGTGTAAATACAAATTAGTGCTTTGTAAATAATGCTCCCCACCGTAAATGTGTAGTTTGAAAACCATTCCGTGATGCGGTTATCCTGTGGGTGTGAGTCTGTTAGGTAGGATGCAACGTAGCAGGCGGGACATACGTAGTTGTTTTAAAACTGTCGCACTCAAGGGTAAGGTTAATAGTCGAGGGTTATTACACCTGAGTGTCACATTAAGTAAAGTTAGTTCAGGTCGAGACGAACCTAGAGGAAAAACGGGTGCTGTGTTACGGTTTTTAGAACCTTCACTAGTAAATTTAGTAAATGTATCCCTTATAATTATCCCCCTGTAAATATTCCCATCAATTGGCTTGTTAAAGATCGCACCCTAGTTAGTCCATGAACAACACGTAGCGAACCATAGGACCTCTTCATAGTTATCTCATTATTATGTGTTTCAGTTAAGGATCTGTTCCCAGTCGTTGAATCTGCGTTGCATTAATCAAATAAGATAGGCCCCTTTCAATTCCCCAATCGCCTCACCCACGTCTCCGCAAAGTAACAGCCAGGCAGCGTTCGCTGCCCTTTGGTTTGGCTCGTTTGATTGCCCCAAGCCGCCATTAGCCATGCGGTCAAGCCGAGAAAGAAGGGGGCGGAGCCACCAGATCACGGGTGTGGCAAGTCGGCTCGTCATCGGAGGTGGAGTCAGCAAGAACTTACCGGCCAACCAGCACCGCGGTGAGCAAACCGGTAGGCGTGCCCTCGGAGCCCGCGGCTTGATTTCCAACACAGCAATAAAAAGGGCTGCAAGGGACTGCTTGGCGAGTTGAGTGAGGGAGTTGAGTGAGAGGGTTCCGAAGGAGTTGGGTGAGAAGGTACGAGTCGGTGAGAAGGCACGAGAGAGATAGGTGATCCGGCGAGTGGGTCCGTGACGGCGACCACAATACAATCGTTAACTGACATTGGCCTGGCAGTGCGTGTGAAAACGAATACGTGGAGGGGCGGCTGGCTGTTCGCCTCGAGCCCGTAGCGTGGACTGGAGCCACCTTCAATGCTGCGCACCGGCCCGGACCGGCCTACCCTCTCACCTGCATGGACCTTCTCCTTCTTCCAGTGATTCCTGTGCTGTCTGGGAATTGGTAATTAAGACTGTTTTAAGGCTTGCCCTGTGTATCTTCTTCTTCTTCGTCCTGTATATTACTTTCGTTGCTCTTCCTTTGGTTTGTTGTAGATCATTAATAAATGTCTGTTATTTCTTACCCTTTTGGTTTCATTCTTCCCTGATTGCTTTAGTCTTTTCTTTCGATTGAATACCTGTGGCACGATTTGGCCAACGCTTTATAATCAGGTTTAGTCTCTTGTCAACGGCCTGAGTCAGGGCTCGCTCCGCTCGGTGTGTCCATTACAGTCGCGTCTCGGGCGGGGCTCATTTCCTCGCTTACCGGAAGGCGCTGGTACTTAGGTCATAGGAATAATTGGCCTACTATCCTATTCAGCGCTGACCAGAAGTGGCGAGATAGTTCCAGGACTCGGACAGCCAGCTTAAAAGACGAGGGGATTAAACCCCCCTCGGTAAGGGGAGTGCCGAAACCGAGATCCGTAACAATATATATATATATATATTGTTACGGACACGGTTTTTGGATGTTATTTTACCGAGCGGTGGTGTATTTAACCGCGTCCGAACAGTTACTCCCCGATTAGAACCCGATTCCAACCGAACGTTGACTAATCGCGCTACAGATATTCAATTGGGAAACCTCTAAAGCGACCGAAAGAGAAGAAGAGAGAAGAAAGACAGAGTTTGGAGGAAGAACAGATTTATTATACACACACAAGCAATATTTTAGAGCGACCAATATTATTTACAGCAATAGATGGAAAAGAGCAGTCACACAGTGCATTGTTAACTTATTCTATTTCATTTACTTAATCCCCAAGACAAACGAGTAGGACAGGACGTTCACACTCACACGATGGATATTGCAGGCAGGTAATGGCTCGAGGTTGATTGCTTGAGAGGAAGGCAAGGTCGGAGGCAGCAGCTTTCAACCCCTCGCGGTTTTGGCGGGAAAACCTCCGTCGCGTATCCGCGGCCGTCACGCGCTGGCTCGGCACACCTGCTCCTCTTCCTGGGGTGGAGCCGTCTCCCTCCGTTCAGCGCGTCTCTCCAACGACAGGGGATATTGCAGGCAGGTAGGTAGGGCTTGCGGTGGATTGCGCTCCTCTTCCAGGTCATCCCCCAGCGTATCTCTCAAGGCCTCTCCTTCAAGCAGTTCCTTACATTCGCTTTTATCACCTCCGGCCGAATTAAGCCGCCGGCTCCGAGGGCACGCCTACCGGGTCACTCACCGCGGTGTTGATTGGCTGTTAGGGCCGGTTCACTCCTGCCCTCTTCTGACGAGGTGGAGCCACGCCTTTCTTCTCCAACCTTACCTCGTGGCCAATGGTGGTTGAAGAGAAAAACCGACCAAAATGCGGAAGGCAAATGGAAGGGAGGTTTTGGGGAAATTGGAAGGGCCTACGCTTATTTTGTTTGATACAATGCAAAGTCAATCTAGTGGAAAACACATACTTAGCCTACATGGAATAAGGAAATACACTATTTAAAAGATATATCGTGACCTGCGTGTATGTTCTATGAAATTAATTAGGAGGACGGCTGCGACCATTATTTACATTACCAGGATGTTACCATACCAAAACCATACTCTTCACATCCGTTACCCTTCCTCCAAAATTGTTACACTCCTCAAAACCCGTTACACTCCTCAAAACCCGTTACACTTCTCAAAACCCGTTACACTTCTCAAAATCGTTACAATATATATATATATATATATATATATATATATATATATATATATATATATATATATATATATATATATATATATTGTGTTGCGGATATGGGATTTGGCCTCCATCCATATCCGCTTGTAAATATTCCCCTATTTCCCCAATACTCCCCAACTATCCCCAATCCCCCATTCCCTAGTCCCATTGTCTGTAAACAACACTCTGTAGCCCCGACCTTCCCCTTTTTCCCCCATTAAATGTCGTGCCCAGGTTCACCGCATCTCACGTAGACAACTATAGGACATCTTGCTAGTTATTCTTAGTCTATGTCAGTTAAGGACTCGTTTCCATTAATTCTGACTCTTCGTTGCACCAGAATGTGATTGTATGGCACCAGTAGTAAGTTTAGGACCTCCCAATACCTCCACGCATCTCTTCCTCATGAAACCACAACACCAACAACAACAACAGCGGCGCGGGGAGTGCGCGTCCTCACTCCGGCTTGGTTAGCCGCCATTGACCATGTGCTCCGACGGGGTTACAACTCAGGGGCTGACTGTCAGCTCCTCGTCAAGGGCGGAGCCCGGTAACCCCCCGCACCCAATAAGAAGCGGCGGACCGATTCCATCTGGGGCGGAGCTAACGAGCCGAGGGCATGTCACTCCCCGCTGGACAAGCGCAGGAAGACGGAGGTGACGTCAGATGCGCCCCAGCCACGAAGAAGAACGGACGCCACCTCCAGCGCGACGATACCTACCCGCATCTTTGGACCGGACTGGGTCGATTCTGCCCCTGAGCCAAGGTGCACCTTGAGCCATCGATTCTGCCCTTCCTTGCCATCAATCCCTGTGTGAGTCAGTCTTGTCCCGTTTGTCTGTGGTCTGTCGGGTATAAGATAAGACCGTGTATAAGTGCCCACCTTTCTGTGCTGTACCTCTTGTGTCGTGTAATCTAAACGTTCTGCATATCCCATATTATATCCTCCTCCGGAGGTCTTGAGAACTGTACCCCTGGTGTCGTGTCATTTAACCCAGCCGTTGTGTCCTTTCCTTCATTGATCTAGCGTAGCGCGATTCGGCCAACGTTCGAGTATAATCGGGTAAACTGTGCGAACACGGCGGCCATTCCGCTCGGCCCATAATAACATCCTAATAAGTCGTGTCCGTAACAATATATATATATATATATATATATATATATATATATATATATATATATATATATATATATATATTGTAACGAATTTGAGAAGTGTAACAGTTTTGGAGAAGTGTAACAATTTTGGAGAAAGTGTAACGAATGTGAAAAGTATGGTTTTTTTGTGTGTAACACCCTCGTAATGTAAATAATGGTCGCAGCTGTCCTCCTAGTTAATTCCATGAAACTTACACACAGGCCACGATATATCTTTTTAAATAGTTTATTTCCTTATTCTATGTAGGCTAAATATGTGTTTCCCACTAGATTGACTCTGCATTGTATCAAACAAAATAAGCGTAGGCCCCTTTCAATTTCCCCAATCATCTCCGCTCTCCAAAGTTCCTTTCAAAAGCGGTGCGAGTGGTGTTCAATCCCGCAAGCCGCCATTGCCCATGTGCTCATCTCGGAGAAGAGGGGGGTAGGAGCCGCCAACTCACAGGCGTGGCACGTCGTCATGATCAAAGGAGGAATCGGACAGCCCTAACAGCCAACCAGCACCGCGGTTAGCGACCCGGTAGGCGTGCCCTCGCAGCCGGCGGCTTGATTCCGCCCCGAGTAATAAAAGCGACTGGAAGGGACTGCTTCGGGAGATGACATGAGAGAGGACATGAGAGATGAGCTGTGAGCTGTGAGCTGTGAGATGAGAGACGCTCCAAACCAAAAAGGAGAGATACTTGGAGAGGAAACGAGCTTTGAAGAGATGCGCTGAGAGGAGGGAGACGGCTCCACCAGAAGGAGAGGAGCAGGTGTGACCGAGCCAGCGCGTGACGTCTACAGCATCAGCAGCGTCGACGCGACCGAGGGTTTTCCCGCCAAAAACGCGAAGAATTGAGAGCTGCTACCTCCAGCCCTGCCGGTTGCAGGGACCTGACCCTGCCTCCCTCTCCAGCAACCCACCTCCGCCAATCCTGCCTGCAATTTCCCCCGTGTAAGTGTGAACGTCGTCTGTCTTGAATGTTGTCCTGGGGTTAAGTAAATTGAATAGTATAAGTTAACGATTCACTGTGTGACTGCTTCTTCCATCCATTGCTTGTAAATAATTTTGGTCGCTCCTTCTTTTTGCTTGTGTGTGTATAATAAATCTGTTCTTCCTCCGTACTCTGTCTTCTTCTCTTTTCCTTCTCTTTCGGTCGCTTTAGAGGTTTCCCGATTGAATATCTGTGGTGCGATCTGGTCAACGTTGGGGGAGTCGGGCCAATTGGGGATCCTGTAACGGTCGCGGTTGGACCATCCGCTCGGCCCATCATAACATCTAAACCGCGACTGTAACAATTGGTAGTCAGGAGTTGGGATTCGAACCTGGGACTAAATTTATTTAGCCCAAATTTTGGACACCAATTGTGTTATTACCGTAACAATTGGTGTCTGGGAGTGGGATTCGAGGCCCGAACCAAATTTTTAAAAGGTGTAGAAAAAAAAATTTTTTGGTCAAAATTACGAGCTGCCGAAATTTTGTTTAATAAAACCCGAATTTTGAGATCGCGCCATGGACAATCAAGGCGATCGGATGTCGGTGGGGGAGATAGACGGGTTAGGGGTAACCCAGGACTTAGGGGAAGAAAGGGAGGAGGAGAGCAATGAGGAGGCGGTTGAGGGGGTATCAGGCGCACAAAATGGCGCTCTCGCGCACGTGGTTGAGGGGGCCACGGCCGCGGAACCAATGAGCGCGGTCCAAATGCAAGCCTTCATGGCCCAATTCATGGTGGAAATGCAGAAAAAAAACGACAGTATGGAACAAATGGAAGACAGAAGGAGGGCTGATAGTGAGAAAATGGAAAGCAGAATGATAGGGGTAATGAGGGACGAAGCGAGGGGTACCGGTGAGGGATTAGACAAGAAATTTGAAGGATTAGACAAGAAATTTGAGGGGTTAGACAACGGGATAAAAGAGGTGAAAAATGGGTTAATGGGGTTAGAAAATAGGATGGAGGACAAATTGCGGGAAATAGGGGAACAATCTGCCAGGGAAATCAGACGAATGGGGAACCAGATAGAGGAGGTACAAATCGGGTTAGAAAGTAAACTGGATGCTCAGAGGGATGAATTGGGACAGATGAGGGTGGCATCTACAAAAGAGATGGAGGAGATACGACGAGGTGTAAGTGAGGAGGTCTCGGGGCTACGCGAGGAGGTAAAGCGAGGTGAGAAGCGTATGGAGAAAGAGGTGAGAAATAATACGGCTAGGTTACAGGGGGGAATAGAGGGTCTGACAGAGGAGGTGGAACAGCTGATGGAGGGACAAACGGAGTTAGTGGAGCAGGTTCAAAGGAACACTGCAGTACTCGGAGGGTTAAAGGCGACATAAAAAGAAATTAAAAACGAATTAATAGCGACACAGAGGCAATGTCAGATGGTACGTGAGGGACTGACAATGAGGTTGGACGAGGTGACAGAGATAATGGAGACGAAGGACCGAGAGGTGAGGATGCACATACAGACGGTCACGGTAGCCTTAGAGGACGAACTTGAGGAGACGCACCGGGAAATAAAAGAGGTGAAGCAAAAATTAGAGGAAGTGGAAGAAGAGGTGAGTGAAATTAAGAAGGGACGGACAGAAACTAAGAGGGAGATAAAGGAGGAAGTAATGGAATTGGTACAAGGTCTGTGCTCGAATCGTGATGTGCTGCTCACTAACCAAATAAAAAGTTTGCAGGTGGCAGAGGAGGTGCGACGACGAGGTACGGAGGTGAGTGGCAATGTATATGATGTGAGGGGAGATTCAGTCGGCTTGGGGGGTGGTGTAGACCCGGGTGTTCGTGAGGGACCAATGGTAAGATGTATGAATGGTCCGGAGTGGATGGACAGGAGAGGTGTGCGAGAATGTCCGACCATGGGGTGTGTGAGGAAAAAGTGCGCGCCGACCAGTGAGTGTGCTGTCGAGAGTGAGTCGGTCGTAGCGCGTGTGCGAGGGGGTACATGGAAGCGCGGGGTGGTAAGTGTTACGGAGGAAGTAACGAAAGAGTGTGCGCAAGAGGATGCGCGAGAAAGGTGTGTAACGGACAGGTGCATGGGGAAAGAGTGCGCTGTCAAGAGTAAGGGGGAATGCACGCCTGTGGTGAGTGTTACAGAGGATGTAACGAGAAAGTGTACGCCTGTGGTGCATGTTACAGAGGATGTAACGGGAGAGTGTGTGCAAGAGTGTGCGCGAGAAAGGTGTGTAACGGATGGGTGCATGAGGAAAGAGTGCGCTGTCGAGAGTAAGGGTGAGTGCGCGACCGAGAGTGGAGGTGAGAGTAGTGAGAGTGACACGGAGCGTGAGTTGGTTGTAACAGGTGAGCGAGGATGTACACCTGGAATGGAAGCATGCACCCCTGGAATGGTAGAGCGTGTGTGGGAATGCACACTTGAGTTGGTCGTGAGGCACGTGGTTGGGTGTGCGAGTGAAAGCACACCTGTGATTGTCACAGAGGAGGTGACCGAGGAAGGGGCGCGAAGAGGTGTGTTGGTGAGGTGTGCGAGCGACGAATGTGTGCCAAGGTGTTCGGTGGTCAGGTGTGTGACCAAGTCTGTGAGCGGAATGAGTGTACCGAGGTGTGTAAGGAAAGGTACGAGGAGCATGGAAACAGCTGGAGGTATGAGCAAGAAAGGGGTAGCGTATGCGTGTAAGCATGCAGGTGAGGCATCGACGGTAACCGGGTTAGCGGTTAGAGCGACTTTTAGCTGAATCGGGCCCTCGGTGCATGCCGGGCTTCGCGTGCCGCGAGAACCAGCGGGGATCCGAGCCACGGCGGGTTCGAAAGGACCGCCGTATGCGATCCACGCTGTGCCTCGCTTGGAACGGCCGCGTCCGGGCTCCACTAGGCGGAGCGGGCAGCCCGATAGGAAGGGTCGTCATGGCGACCACTTTCTATTGAGACGTTCCGGCAGGTCGAGATCGGGCAATTGGATGGCTCCGCGCCGAGGTGGTGCGTGGGATCTCGGCACGGGTAAGCCCCCGTCCCTGCACCGAGTGCTGGACGCATCCAGCCGCCGGCACCAAAGAACCCGCGTTCATTGCTCGGCTGTACGAAGCCGAGCTTTAGAAGGGAATTGGCGCACCGAGAGGATCTAATAAGTAGACGGGTGATGAGGTTAGTGTTTTGGACCCAAAATTAGAAAAAGGCAAAATTTGATGATTGGTACGGTGATTGGCAGATGATTGGCAAAATTTTTGATTGGCTGAAATTCGGTGTGCCAAATTGATAGTAGGACCTCCCCGATGTGGTGGGATGGCAACTCTGTCATCCCTCACAGACGGGGGGGGGGGGGGGCAAAGGAGCACTAGCTTATGGGGTTGATGGCAGTGAAAACTAGCCCGGGTGGGTTAGGATATCGTGTGTAGGGACCTAGAAGATGACATTAGGTAACGTTAAGGTTAGTTAGTGACAAGGATACCTGTAGTGGGGACGCAGGTAGATTAGTGTGGATGATAATGACGAGGGAGCGCAATAGTTTAAAGGGACGACTGGGAAGCGCAAGTTTCAGAGGGGAGTAGTTAGATGAGATGATGCCGTGTGTTTGAGAATTGAACAGGTGTGATTGCACAGGTGTGCAACTGAACAGGTGTGTGGAGCAGTGTTTGAGTGATAGTAGTGGTGATTGTGTATTGTGATGACCAAATGGTCCAGGAAGAAAGGAGGGTGCAGGTGGCACCAGGTATGAGTGCACAGGTGTGCAACAACAGGTATGGAGAATGGTTGAATGGAGGACAGGTGTATGGAATAAATGGTATGGAGTATTGGAATGGATGGTCGTGGAGTGAGTATGGTGGAAATTGTGGAGTGGAGTGGATGGTGCGAAGGTGTGAATGGGGGAAGAGTGGACCCCCATCACGGATACCCGGGGCGGGTAGAGTAAGTGTTAGGTATAGGGTACAGGTAAATTGTGGTTGGATATTGGCATCTGTGGTGCGGGTGAAAGAATGGTCTTTGGATGGGTGCATTAGTGTTGTGGAAATGGCTGGGCATGTAGCCTGTTAGTGTGTGTAGTTGGTTTGGGCACTCCACCACTGTGAGGATGTCGGCCAGGTGAGGCCGCAGGTGGGCTCTGGGAGCCGGTAGTAGTTGTTGTGGATGGGGCCCGAGGATCCGGAGGACGGACCCGGGTAGCCCAGTGCCAGAGGGCACCGAGTGGGGTGACAGAGCCAGGAGGGGCTTTCCCCAGTTAGTTAGGTTAGGGTGAGGAGCTAGGCAAGCTCGGGTGGCAACTGCAGTGGTGGAGGTGTGCAGGTGGGTAGACCTGCTGGGAGAGCTACACGTCGCAGCCCAGAAATTGTGCGAGGGCACCGGGAGATGAATCGGGGGAGTGAGACCCCAAATTGAGAAGCACCACAGTTTGGGCAATGGGAATTGGTTTTTAGAACCCATAGTGTAAGTTGGCCAATGGATTGGCAGGGAGAGACCCCGGGTAGTGTAAAGTGTGTTAAGGTCATTTAGAGGATAGTTAGGATTGGAGTCTCCTCGCACCATCTGCATCCACTCACCTGAGATGAGGTAACTCCACACCATGCCATGTTTTATTATTTTTCATTAATGCAAATGTTTTGGATTGTGAGACGCATCATGACGTGGGTGTGACATTGTGCGTAATTCCATCTCTCCCTCCTTATGAGGATGGATGATGAATTGGTGATGGCAAATTTTGAAGTAGAGGGATTGGAGACGAATTTGGTGTAGAAGGGAAAGATGGGGAAGACAAGACGTAGTGACGAATTTGTAAAGGTGTAAATTCTTGTAAATATGGGGTAAGGGCAAGGGTAGTGTAGGTGACAGGGGGGGTGACGTACGGTAGGGACGAGTTTTTCTCACTTCGCTCTCCGTACGCACTTCACCCTGCATTGCCTTTATTGACGTGTACCCTTGTGACCTTACCCCTCGCTCATTTGCCTTCCCCCCTTTTGTCTCCCACTTGAGGACCTGTGCGCCATTGGGTGCCGAGGGGAGCGTGCGTGAGGTGGCCATTGTGCGCACGAGATTCCCAGAACCAGCATGCATTGCGTTGATGTACCACTTTATGGACCGCTGTTCTGCGGCCAAGTACCACTTGATGGACCCCAGGTTCGGGGGCAGGGCACCTCTGTTGGAGACCGGCCATAGTGGCCAGGGAATCTTGCTTGTGGACCTCGGTAAGGTGGCACCTATGCCAAACAGGTGGACTACCCTTAGTTGGCCCCTGAGGCCCTAAATAAAAACGAACACAAGTTGTGCTTTTTATTATTTCCAAGTAGGCCGCATGAAGCCAGAAGACGTCGGGAAGAACATCGGCCCAGCAGAGAAAGAGAAGACCACCACCAGTGTTTTGTTGTGTTTATTATGAACCGTGGTGACTGTGCACCGAGTGGTGCTTTTGGTGCTTTGTGGTGCTTTTGGTGCTTTGTGGTGCTTTTGGGTGCTTTGGTGGTATTGGTACTGGTGCATCGATGCAATGCGTGCTGTCTCCTCCCTCCCAACAGGAATTTCTTTTTCTTGTTCCCTAAAAGAAAAAAAAAAAAAAAACACAGGTCCTGGGTTGCGTTGTAAATAAGAAATAACGTTACTGTAAATAATGCTCCCCACCGTAAATGTATAGTTTGAGAACAATTCCGTAATTCGGTTAGCTGTGGGCTTGAGTCTGTTAGACAGGGTGCAATGCAATAGGGGGACATACTTATTGGTGTTTTAAGATTGTCACACTCAGGGTCAGGTTAATTGTAGAGGGAATTACACCTACGTGTCACACTAAGTTAAAGTTTTGTAGGCCCGAGGGCGGGCCTGAAGAAAGGAGGGTGCAGTGTAACGAATTTGAGAAGTGTAACAGTTTTGGAGAAGTGTAACAATTTTGGAGAAAGTGTAACGAATGTGAAAAGTATGGTTTTGTTGTGTGTAACACCCTCGTAATGTAAATAATGGTCGCAGCTGTCCTCCTAGTTAATTCCATGAAACTTACACACAGGCCACGATATATCTTTTTAAATAGTTTATTTCCTTATTCTATGTAGGCTAAATATGTGTTTCCCACTAGATTGACTCTGCATTGTATCAAATAAAATAAGCGTAGGCCCCTTTCAATTTCCCCAATCATCTCCGCTCTCCAAAGTTCCTTTCAAAAGCGGTGCGAGTGGTGTTCAATCCCGCAAGCCGCCATTGCCCATGTGCTCATCTCGGAGAAGAGGGGGGTAGGAGCCGCCAACTCACAGGCGTGGCACGTCGTCATGATCAAAGGAGGAATCGGACAGCCCTAACAGCCAACCAGCACCGCGGTTAGCGACCCGGTAGGCGTGCCCTCGCAGCCGGCGGCTTGATTCCGCCCCGAGTAATAAAAGCGACTGGAAGGGACTGCTTCGGGAGATGACATGAGAGAGGACATGAGAGATGAGCTGTGAGCTGTGAGCTGTGAGATGAGAGACGCTCCAAACCAAAAAGGAGAGATACTTGGAGAGGAAACGAGCTTTGAAGAGACGCGCTGAGAGGAGGGAGACGGCTCCACCAGAAGGAGAGGAGCAGGTGTGACCGAGCCAGCGCGTGACGTCTACAGCATCAGCAGCGTCGACGCGACCGAGGGTTTTCCCGCCAAAAACGCGAAGAATTGAGAGCTGCTACCTCCAGCCCTGCCGGTTGCAGGGACCTGACCCTGCCTCCCTCTCCAGCAACCCACCTCCGCCAATCCTGCCTGCAATTTCCCCCGTGTAAGTGTGAACGTCGTCTGTCTTGAATGTTGTCCTGGGGTTAAGTAAATTGAATAGTATAAGTTAACGATTCACTGTGTGACTGCTTCTTCCATCCATTGCTTGTAAATAATTTTGGTCGCTCCTTCTTTTTGCTTGTGTGTGTATAATAAATCTGTTCTTCCTCCGTACTCTGTCTTCTTCTCTTTTCCTTCTCTTTCGGTCGCTTTAGAGGTTTCCCGATTGAATATCTGTGGTGCGATCTGGTCAACGTTGGGGGAGTCGGGCCAATTGGGGATCCTGTAACGGTCGCGGTTGGACCATCCGCTCGGCCCATCATAACATCTAAACCGCGATCCGTAACAATATATATATATATATATATATATATATATATATATATACACATATAGATATACATACATACATACATACATATATATATATATATATATATATATATATATATATATATATATATATATATATATATATATATATCGGCCTCACCTGGCCGACATCCTCACAGTGGTGGAGTGCCCAAACCAACTACACACACTAACAGGCTACACGCCCAGCCATTTCCACAACACTAATGCACCCATCCACAATACCATTCTGCAACCGCACCACAAATGCCAATATCCAACCACAATTTACCTATACCCTCTACCTAACACTTACACTACCCGCCCCGGGTACTCGTGAAAGGGGTCCACTCTTCCCCCATCCACACCTTCGCACCATGCACACCACTCCGTACCACTTACTCCATGTACTCCACACACCTGTACTTGCACACCTGTGCTCTCATACTTGGTGCCGCCTGCACCCTTCTCTCCCCAAGCACATTCGCGCTGATCCACCACACTCACTACTCATACACTGCTCCACACACCTGTCCAGTTCTCACACAGCATCATCTCATCTAACTACTCCCCTCTGAAACTTGCGCTTCCCAGTCGTCCCTTTAAACTATTGCGCTCCCTCGTCATTATAATCCACACTAATCTACCTGCGTCCCCACTACAGGTATCAGTCACTAACTAACCTTCACGTCACCTAATGTCATCTTCGCTAGATCCCTATCAATATCCTAACCCACCCGGGCTAGTTTTCACTGCCATACACCCCATAAACTATAGCGCATTTGCCCCACATGGGAAGGGTGGCAGGGATGCCACCCTTACCCACCGGGCCCATCGCTCATCAATCCCCCAGTCCTCTGGCACTAATAAGCCCCCCTTATTCAGAGGTACTGGGTCCCGCCTCGGCATCTAAAGCCGAGGCAATCCACGGGGGCGCCTGCTCGCCGGTGTAAGGCCTTATCCGGTCGGCGTGGACGATCCGAGGGAGGGCTCGTGGCCCCATTTTGATTTTTACTACCACGTCACAGACTTGCGACAGGACGACCCCCGGGCCTTGCCAGGGAGAGGTGAGTTTCGGGCACCTACCCTTCCTCCTCCGGGGATTGAAGAACCAAATCTTCATCCCCGGAGTGTACTGACTCCCCTGGCTCCGGTGGTCGTACCTGCGCTTCATCTTTTCCCCCGCCAGATGGAGTTGGCGGCGGGCGAAGGCATGGACTAGCTCCATGCCTACCTCTAGGTGACGTGCGTACCCCTCCATCGGCGGGTTAACCACTGTGTCTGGCACGGGACCGCATAGCAAGTCGGCGGGAGCCCGTAACTCCCGCCCATACATAAGCAACGCTGGACTGCATGCGGTGGCCCCGTGCTGGCTGGTTCGGTAGGCCATGAGCAAATAAGGGAGATGTTCGTCCCAGTCATCCTGACGGGTGGCGGTGAACAGTGCCAGTTGTTGGATTAAAGTTCGGTTGAATCTTTCCACCATCCCGTCAGATTGAGGTCTTAAAGGCGTTGTTCTGGTTTTCCGAATTGACAGGAGACTGCACACATCTTTTAGCAATTTGCTCTCAAAATTTCGTCCCTGGTCGGTGTGCAACTCCTGTGGAATCCCATGCCGGCACACAAATCCTTCCACGAAGGCCTGCGCTACCACCCCTGCTTCTTGGTTGGGGAGGGCGTAGGCCTCCGGCCACTTGGTGAAGTAGTCCATCACAAAGAGGATGTACTTATTACCTAGGCGGGTGCGGGGTAGTGGGCCTAGGATATCCATGGCCACCCGCTCTAGGGGGGCCCCCACCTGGTGTAATTGAAGGGGGGCCCTCATCCTCCGTGCTGGTCCCTTTTTGGCAGTACAGGCGTCGCATCTCCGACACCAGTCCTGTATGTCGCGCCCCATATTCACCCAATAAAACCTCCGGCGTACCTGCGATGTCGTCTTTGTCCTGCCCAAATGGCCGCCGGGGCGGGTACCATGCACCTGTTGCAATATATCGGTCTTAAATTTATTTGGGACTACCACCAGCCAGGAAGTTTTATCAGAGGGAACCTCCACCCACTTGCGATACAAGATGTTATCCTTCAATTCCAGGGTTTTCCACTGAGCCCAATACGCCTTGGTCTGTGCCCCGAGGGGGGTGACCTCTTCCCCATTAGGTCTTTGCCCCAATTTGACCCAATTGAACACTGGCCCCAGGACAGGATCCTCCTGCTGGGCCGTGCTCCATGCCAAAGTTCCGAATTCCTCATCTGCGGTTAGTGGCAAAATTGGCCCTCTCACCCGGGTTGCCCGGACAACGAGGGTCGGGTCCGAATCGCCCAATTGTTCCCTCTCCTCGTGTCTCGCACAAAATTTGCAGTTTTCCCCCAGACAAGGACGCCGAGAGAGTGCGTCCGCATTACCCTGGGCCTTCCCGGCCCTATGGGCCACATCAAAATCGTACTGCTGCAACTTTTCCAACCACCTTGCAATTTGGCCCTCTGGTTCCTTGAACCGAAGGAGCCATTGCAAAGAGGAATGGTCAGTTCTAACCAAAAATTTCCGCCCGTACAAGTACGGGTGGAAATGGTTCATGGCAGCCAGCATAGCCAATAACTCTTTGCGAGTGACGCAATAATTTCGCTCGGGCCTACTTAAGGCCCGACTATAATAACCAATCACTCTCTCCACGCCCTCCTGTGTCTGAGACAAAACTGCGCCCAATCCTTCCTGGCTCGCATCCGTGTCCAGGGTAAATGCCCCGTTGCTAGTGGGGTAAGCTAGAAGGGGTGCGGATGTTAGACACCCCTTCAATTTTTGGAAGGCCTCGTGGCACTCCCGTGTCCAATTAAATCGCGTCCCCTTCTCCGTAAGCCGGTGGAGGGGACGGGCCAACTCCGCAAATTTCGCCACAAAGCGCCGGTAGTAGGAGCAGAGTCCCAAAATTCCCCGCACCTCTTTGATGGTACGTGGTGCGGGCCACTCCTCTACCGCTTTAATTTTGTCTGGGTCCGTTTTTACCCCCTCTTAACCAATGACGTGGCCTAAATAGGCCACCTCCTTGGCAAACAAGGTGCACTTACTCGGGTTCAGCTTCAACCCTGCCTGTCTGAGGCACCCGAACACCTGGTCCAAATTAGCTACTGCCTGGGGGAACGTTTTGGCATGTACTAGGACGTCATCCAGGTACACCAGGCATGATTGCCATGGCATGCCGCCTAGTACATGCTCCATCAATCTTTCAAAGGTGGCGGGGGTGTTACACAAACCAAACGGCATCACAGTAAACTGATACAGTCCCTTACCTGTGGAAAATGCCGTTTTCTCCTTCCCTGCCCTATCCATCTCCACCTGCCAATACCCACTCTTGAGGTCCAAAGTTGAGAACCAATTTGAGCCCGCAACGGCATCGAGGGTGTCATCAATCCTTGGCAGGGGATACGAGTCCTTGAGTGTCACGTTGTTTAGCTGGCGATAGTCCATGCAGAACCGCGTGGTCCCATCCCTCTTTTTGACCAGCACAACAGGTGACATCCAAGGACTTCCCGAGGTCTCGATCACGCCTGCGTCGAGCATTTTTTCAACCTGCTCGTCAGCTTCCGCCCTCTTGCTCCAAGGGAGCCGTCGGGCGGCCTGACGAATAGGCCGGGCCTCACCGGTGTGGATCTGATGTTTCACCAGGCCCGTACGTCCAATATCCTCGGTGGACAGGGAGAAGAGGTCCAAATGGGACCCAACCAGTTTGTGTAAGGCCTCCCTCTGGGTACCTCCCAACTCTACGCTACTACGATTTACCATCTCGCAAATGGGATCGGGCCAATTCCTACTTCTTATTGAAGGCTCCCCCCGGGGCCGGCTCGGCTGGACGTTCTCGCCCCTCACTGTCGCGACTTCCTCAACTGGGATGCAGCCAGCTACCCTCGTGCCCCTTACTATAGTGCGTGGTTCTGTACTTATATTTATTACTCGGACGGCCACTACCAGTCCGTCCGTTTTTACAAGGGTGCGGCCCACGATTAGACCCGGTATGGACTGCGCTGCCACCGGTTCGACCAGGCCGCAGGACTCCTGCCATGTTGGGCGAGCTGCCCACCGGGCCGGCACTATCGCCTCGGCCCTTGGGGGGATGGTCACGGCCTCGGAAGCCTCCAGCTCCGCTCTCTCGGCCGTGCTCACTCCCCCTAACGGCAGCTCTTCTACTCCCACCTGCAGGATCCCCCGGCACAAGTCGATTTTACAACCGCTGGCAGTCAACAAATCCAACCCTATTAAACATGGGTCGCACACCTCCGCCACCCAAACATCTATCTCCCTCCTTACCGACCCTAACTTGAGGGTCACAGAACCACGCCCTATGATCGGGGCCGTTACCCCGGTAGCAAGTTGCAAACGATAATTTTGCAGGCGCTGGATCTTATCCCAGCCACCTGTGCTCGAATCAAGGACCACAGGGCTGATGATCGTGGCGCTAGCTCCTGTGTCCACTACGGCGTCTACCCCCACGCCGGCAATTTTGCATCTGATTGTCAGGCTACCGGTTCCAATTTGGCCACAATAAATGACCTGTCGCGTCAATGAGGGCTCTCCTCCATCCTCTTCTGCCGAACACCGCCCTACGTGCCCGACACCTTCTAGTTTCCCGGGGTCTGGCGGGGGGGTGTCTGGGGTCGGCTAACCCGCTCCCCCCTGGGCGGAGTTGAGGACCTCAACCGCCGGGGATCATCCCGGCGCGTGGCTCGACAGTGCCACGCCAGGTGACCCAGACGGTTGCAAGTATAGCACCTCACCTGATAAGGTGCTTGTCTCCGGAATTCCAAATTTCCCCCCCTGAAGGTCCGAATTGGATTACCCGCTCGTGGTCCACCGCGGGCCACCTCCGGGGCCGCCTGCCATGGTCCAGGTCCCGCCAGGCGCTGGTCCACCAGCCTCCGGACCATGCCCGCCAGGTCAGGACTCACGTCGGGGGCGGGCCCCCTAAGGGGTCCGCCCTCCATCGGAGGTCCCACCTGGCGGACCGCCATTGCGTGACGCTCGCTCCCCCAGGCCAGGGGCCTCGCTGCTTCCCAACGGGCCGCAGCGTCAGCCGCCTGGCTCAGAGTCTGCGGGCGCCACATGGCGAGCTGTTGCCGGAGCTCAATATCCGGGAGGACCTGGATAAAATGGTCCAGCGCCAGGCTTTCCCGGGAATCCGCTGCCATGCTAGCATGTGCGATCCCCACTGCACGGCGAATGTCGTGGGCAAGTTCCCCGATGGCTTCCTGGGGCTTGCGTTTTCGCAGCGCGAGCTGAGCTTTAACAAGCTCGCTCTGCTGTTCAATGCCGAATCGATTAATTAGGGCGTCGCGGAGGGCTGGCAGGGTGAGAGCACCCGCTGGTAATGCCGTCAGCACCTCCGCCGCTGCGCCGCGCAATGCGGCCACCAGGTGTACTCCACCTTCGTCCTCACCCCAACCGTTGCCCTTACACACACAGTCAAACTGCGCCAGGTACGCGCGTAGATCACTCTTGCCGTCATACGGCGCGAGTGGGACCTTGTGGGACCACCTCGTATGCGAGTCGTTGCCCGCCTGCCGGACCCCATGCGTCGCCCCTTGCGGGGTCAGCGCGGGGCCGAACCGGCCGGGCCCCCACAGTACATTACCCCCAAGGGGCTCTCGTGCCTCCCCTGTCCCGCTAACAACTACCCCCGTTGGTGTCGATGCATGGGTCACACTTCCGCAACCCGCTACCCATTCCATACCACCACAACCTTGCTCACCCACACCTCGCACCTCTCGTTCCATACCCTCCGGACCAGCCATACACCTCACTCTTGGCCTCTCACGAACATCCGGGTCTATCTCGACCCCCAAGCTTATTAAATCACCTGGCGCATCATACGCACGACCATATTGGTCACCACTTACACCGGGTCCTCTTTCTCTTCGCTTCTCCTCCATCACCTGCGAATCCCTCATCCGGTTAATGAGCACATCATCACGATCCGAACACAGACTTTGGACCAATTCTTTTACTTCCTCCTTTATCTCTTTCTTATCCTCTCTCCGTCGCTTCTTAATTTCGCTCACCCCTTCTTCCACTTCTTCTAATTTCTGCTTCACCTCCTTCATCTCCTCGTGCGCCCCTTTAAGTTCTTCCTCTAACTCCACTTTATTTTTTTCTATGTGCTCCCGCACCTCCCGCTCTTTAACCTCCATCACCTCTACCACCTTGTCCATTTTCCTCGTCAGGTCCTCATGTACCGCCTGACACTCTTTTTTAATTACCCCTACGTCCTTTTTCATCTCCTTCTGTGTCAATTTTAAACCCTCTATTACCGCTGTGTTCTTCTTTACCTGGTCCCCCAACTCCTTTTGTCCCACTGTCAGTTGTTCTACTCCCAGCGTCAACTCCTCTATACCACCTTGCAATTTTACAGTCCCCTTTCTCACCTCCTTCTCCATGCGCTCCTTACAGTGCCTCACCTCCTCGCGCACTCCTCCGACCTCCTCACTCACACCTCTTCTGATCTCCTCTCCCATCACTTGCATCTCCTGCCCAGATGCCACCCTCATCTGCTCCATTTCCTCCCTGTGAGCATCCAGTTTAGTTTCTACCCCCATTCTGACCCCCTCTATCTGCTGCCCCATTTGTTTAACTTCCCTTTCCGCTTGGTCCCTCATGTCCCTCAATTTGCCTTCCATACTGTTTTCTAACCCCTCTAACCCCTTTTTCATCCCTTCCATTTGATTCTCCTGAACGGCCATTCTGTTTTCTACCACCATTAACCCCTCCTGTATTTCCCCTAATCTATTGTCTAATCCCTCTATTCTACTCCCTAACCCCCCGATCTGGGCCCCCATGTCCTCCCTCAATTTCTCGCTATTGGACCCCATGTCCTCCCTCAATTTCTCGCTATTGGACCCCATCCTTTGTTCTAACCGTTGGCTATTGGCCCCCATGTCCTCCCTCAATTTCTCGCTATTGGACCCCATTTGGCCCTCCAATCGCTCACCCTGAGCATCCATCCGGTTCCCCATTACCCCCAATTGCTCACTCTGCAGTTTGAGGGATGCCTGCATTTGCACCATAAATTGCTCCATGAGGGCCTGCATTTGGGCCATCCCTCCCACTTGTGCAGCGGGTGCGGCCGCCGTAGCTATGTGCGAGGCGCCATTTTGCGCGCCCGCAACCTCGTGCGCGAGGCCGCCATTTTGCGACCCTGCCACCCTCACTGCTTCGCTCTCCTCATGTCTCTCAATTTGGTCCTGGATCGACCCTGCCTCACTCTCCTCTACCGGAACCCAGCCGTCTTGATCTGCCATAGCGCGACTTTCAAAATTCGGGTTTTTATTTTTGTAAAACACAATCAAATTTCGCCGTTATAATTTCGAGCGCGTTTCACGCGCTCGGGTCCAATCCCACTCCTGACACCAATTGTTACGGACACGACTTAGATGTTATGATGGGCCGAGCGGAATGGCCGCCGTGTTCGCACAGTTTACCCGATTACACTCGAACGTTGGCCGAATCGCGCTACGCTAGATCAATGAAGGAAAGGACACAACGGCTGGGATTAAGGCAACGACATTTAATGGGGGAAAAAGGGGAAGGTCGGGGCTACAGAGTGTTGTTTACAGACAATGGGACTAGGGAATGGGGGATTGGGGATAGTTGGGGAGTATTGGGGAAATAGGGGAATATTTACAAGCGGATATGGATGGAGGCCAAATCCCATATCCGCAACAATATATATATATATATATATATATATATATATATATATATATATATATATATATATATATATATATATATATATATATATATATATATATATATATATATACAGACTTGGCATTTAGTTTGGAATTTTTTTTTTTCTTGACTTGGGTTGACTTTCTTAACTCAGTATATCAATCTGGTGAGTTTCTTTTACACTTTGGTGATTTATTTGTTAAAAGAGCCATGTCACTGATTGTCTGTCGCAGCAAGAAGTCAACAACAGGATTATATCACAGGTGGCGTGGCAAAATGTACGGAATGGTGCATTTGACGATTGGCTTCACAGTCGGGTATACAAGGGTTGTTGCGTTCTGTATTTAAGTGGAAAACAACTGCTGCACGTCTCCAAAAGTTATTGCCGCTTCCTCTGGAGATCGTCCGTCAACTCGACAATGCTGTTTGTCATGGAGTGGTGGCTTTACGAAATTACGGTATGAAACAGTGTGCTATTGCTCGGCAGTATGGCATCACTCAAGGTCAGGTGTCAAAGATCCTGAAACGAAATGCTCAGAGGGGTGTCCCTACTCCAATACCGAGGCCAGGACGTCCCCACAGAACCACAAGGAGGGATGATCGCCAGCTGCACCGGTTAGTCCGCAATGGCCGTACCAAGTCAGCTAATCGGCTTAGGGCTGAGTGGCAGCAACTGACAAATGTGGCTGTATCCAGAAGGCTAGTCAACCAACGACTGCTTCAAGCAGGCTATCGTGCCAGGCATCCCCTGAGAAAGCCACGCCTGACCAGACAACACCGCCAGCGCCGATTGCAGTGGGCCAGAGAGCACCGTCAATGGCAGCCAGGACACTGGAATCACGTGATATTCAGTGACGAGTCTAGATTTCTGGTCTATCGTCAAGATGGCCGCGTCCGAGTGCGCAGACAAGTGCATGAAGCCTACAACAAAGATTGTATAGTGCCAAGAGTCCAAGCTGGAGGTGGTGGGGTGACCGTTTGGGCTGCTTTTCATGCAGGGGGCAAAACTGACATGGTTGTTCTGAATGGAAACCTGAACCAGTTCAAGTGCAGGGCCATTCTGGAAGAAACATTGCTTCCATTTGCTCGTGCAGCCTTTCGAGGAAACTTTGTCTTCCAAGATGACAATGCACGGCCTCATCGTGCTCGCATGATCCAACACTTTCTTGCTGACCGTGGTGTAGAGCATATGGAGTGGCCTGCCATTTCCCGGATATGAATCCGATAGAGAACTTGTGGGCAGAATTAACGCGTCAAATCGACCACTTGGACCAGCAGCCGACCTCTGTGCGTGAATTGCAGCAGGCTATTGTCACTGCATGGCAAGCGATTCCTGTCCAAACCTTGGCAAATCTCGTGAACAGCATGCCTCGACGTGTACGTGCTCTCCTGAATTCTCGTGGGGGTTACACGAAGTACTGAACTGTCATTTTACTGTCCGTAATCCCAGTCATAATTTAACTTTTGTTTTTGTTAAAAAAATTTTTGGCTAATGTGCAAAATAAAGAGATACTTCTGGAAAACGTACAGAAGTTTAACACAGCACTGTCCATGAATTGAGTTCGATATCAGTTTACATCACTTTCAAGGATCAATTTATTTGTTTCGAAATGTCAAATGTGGTTTTTGTTTCTTTTGAAGGTCACCTTAACAAAATCTAGAATAATTTCAACATAATTCCAATGAACTTTTGGTTCTAAGACATCTTGAAAAGTAAGTTCACCCCCCAAAAAAAATATTCCATATTAAATGCCAAGTCTGTATATATATATATATATAATTAGACTACTAACTCAATCATTTATGAAATAAAAAACAGCACGTCATATTATTGTCGGGTTTTAAATAAATGATGTTGGTTCGGATGTTGTGTCGTAACCGTTGTCATGATAACAGCGAATATAGCGAGTGGCAAGCTTCAGTTGTTTTTTCTGTCCCCGATCCAGCGTTTTGTGGGGTCTGGAAGCGGTTTAGGGCCGTAAAGTAGAAGTCACGAGTCCAAACGGCTGCAATGGAGTGAGATGGGATTGCTGGAGGGGAATGGTCTCTGTGCTTGTAAACAAGGCCCTTAATGCTTCCAGGAGCACCGTGGCAGCTCTTTTCCTGCATGATGCTATGTCTGTAAATGGAACCTTTTATTAAAACTTGCCGGAGCCGTATTCCATCTTTACACCGTGTGTTGCACATTTGTGCTTGTGACGTCACTGTAAAGTTGAGTAATGGTTTTGCATTCTTTGAGGACGCGTTCTTCGGGACTGTTAGTGCTCCATGTTCTCCCATCTGCGATACACTCGATTTTTATTTGTGATAGCTGCCCCAATCCTTGTTCTATTTATGACGTTGACTGTGACAACATGATGTTGTCATATTATTCACGGTTTTTCTGGCACCGAAAATAAATGTCCTTGTCTTTTTAATATATAAATATACGTCCAAACCTTTTCACAAAGCGTAATAGATGCACGATATAATACTTGGTGCATGGTGTACTGCTGCACGGCCTGCACCTGAAATTTTCACACGCTCCAGCATTCAAAAGTAAATAAAGTGACCCAACTCATGACGTCACATCGTGTGGGCGTGGCTTTGCTTTGCTGTGGGCGTGGCGCTCCGCCTCGTCTTTACGGGAGCGTCAGTTAGGTTGACGTGAGGCTCTGTTTGGGAGTGGACCTTTGGGATCGGGCTGTGCTTTAGCGCCCATGTTAACGACTTTTGTGACACCAGACGTTTCGTTGTTACTCATTACTTTTGCGATCTCGTGCTTCCGGGTCCCCATCTTTCCCTGAGCCCACCCCATGCCCAATCGCATCCTCCAGCTTGAGAGTATTTTCACACTGACATCGGATCAGGGAGGTGAGTGCGAATTGCATTTAACTTCCGCCTTTATTGTGTAAGAGTCGAGGGCCGCTTCGGCCCTTCGTTCACTCTTGACCAATTATTCCCGGTCTTGAAAATTGATATAAAGTGTCAAACGAATGTTTGGATGACGAAACCGCGATTTGTGACGCACGTGGTTGATACACGCTTGTGGAATTTGTATCACACTTCGGATAGGGAAGAGGAGGAAGGATATGGGGTGCGGGAGCGGTGAGATGGATGGATGAAGGGAGGTTAGTGAGATGGGGATAGAGGAGAAGGGAGGTAGGTGAGTTGCGGATAGAGGAAGGACAAAAGTAGGTGAGAGGGGATAGAGGAGGGACAGAGGTATGTGAGACGGGGAGAGAGGAGGGATGGAGGTAGGTGGGGATAGAGGAAGGACGGAAGTAGGTGGGGAGGGGGACAGGGGAGGGATGGAGGAAGGTGAGGGATGGATAGAGGTATTTGAGGTGGGGATAGAGGAGGGATGGAGGTAGGTGGGGATAGAGGAAGGACGGAAGTAGGTGGGGAGGGGGACAGGGGAGGGATGGAGGAAGGTGAGGGGTTGATAGAGGAGGAAAGAAGTATTTGAGGCGGGGATAGAGGAGGAAAAGAGGTATTTGAGGCGGGGATAGAGGAGGAATGGAGGTAGGTGAGGTGAGGATAGAGGAGGGATGGAGGTCGGTGAGGTGTGGATAGAGGAGGGATTGAGGTAGGTGAGGAGATAGAGGAAGGATTGAGGTAGGTGAGGTGCGGATAGAGGAGGTATTGAGGTGAGGATTGTGGAGGGATGGAGGTAGGTGAGGTGTGGATAGAGGGAGGACGGAAGTAGGTGAGGAGGGGTATAGGGGAGGGATGGAAGAAGGTGAGGGATGGATAGAGGTGGGGATAGAGGTATTTGAGGTGGGGATAGAGGAGGGACAGAGGTAGGTGAGGTGGGGATAGAGAAGGAAAAGAGGTATTTGAGGTGGGGATAGAGGAGGGATGGAAGTAGGTGAGGTGGGGATAGAGGAAGGACGGAAGTAGGTGAGGAGGGGCAGGGGAGGGATGGAGGAAGGTGAGGGGTTGATAGAGGAGGGACAGAGGTATTTGAGGCGGGGATAGAGGAGGAATGGAGGTAGGTGAGATGGTGATAGAGGAGGGATGGAAGTAGGTGAGGTGGGGATAGAGGAAGGACGGAAGTAGGTGAGGAGGGCGATAGGGGAGGGATGGAGGAAGGTGAGGCGTTGATAGAGGAGGGACAGAGGTATTTGAGGTGGGGATAGAGGAAAGACAGAGGTAGGTGAGGTGTGGATAGAGGTAAGCAGGTTGAGCGGACATAAGTGAGATGGGGATAGAGAGTGGGACGAGGGAGGTTGGTGAGACGGGTGCATGATGATATGGGTGGGTTGAAACGGGGGTAGATGATGAGGTGGGTGAACGGGGGAAGATGAAGATGATGATGATGATGATGATGTAGGTGGGTAGGTTTGAAACGGAGAGGATGATGTGGGTGGGGTGAAACATTGTTCGAGGTTGAGGGGGAACAGTGTTAGAGGTTGGGTGATGGGGGTTCAATGTTGTTGTACAATGTACATGTTGTATTTTCTTTGGGATAATGTAGCAAATATAAGGTGTTCCAGGTTGCTCAACATTACTGCTCATCAATGCCATTTTAACAATCTATAAAACCCTTATCTGTGACGTCCTGTTTCACACGCCACTTAAACATTGAGGGACGAATTTACGAAAGGAAAGGCGTTTATACTATATAGTTTACACTATAAATTATAGTGAGTGTCTTGTTAACACACGCCGACCCTAAGGCAGGCCTTTGACGCCTACCCATTAAACCCTGACAAAAACATCGTTGACTTGCAGAGCTATTCGCACGTCTAAATAGCAATTTATGAAGGGAGATAAACATCCGATTCGTTGTGCGCGTCTAAACAGCCGATTGGCCTGTTTTGGCTCCGCCCATATCTACAACATCCTATTGAAATGATGCACCTGCATAGAATCGCAACGCTACGACCAATTGCTGGAGGGGATTCAGCGTATTCCTCCTCATCGTAGGTTGATCCAGGTGGTGGTGGGTGGATCGTAGGTTGATCCAGGTGCGATGAAATGAAACTTCACCACAACCTTTACCACCTGTGATGTACCAAAGTTTGTTCACGGCATTAAAAAAATCTTCCCCTTTGGGGGACTATGGCGGGGTTGCCCCCCCAAATCGGTGTTCGCTTTCTTCTCAGAAACTACACAAGCAATTCCGATGAAACTTAACCACAACCTTCATCAGCCGTGATGTACCAACGGTTGTTCACGGCATTAAAAAGATCTGCCCCTTTGAGGATCTTCCGGTGGGGCTAGAGTAGGGTGTGTTGGGGGGGGGGGGGGGGGGTTGCCCCCCAAAATAGGTATTTTCTTTCTTCTCAGAAACTACATATGCATTTCTGCTGAAACTTGACCACAACCTTAATCACCTGTGTTCTACCAAAGTTTTTCCTGGCATTAAAAAAATCGGGGTCTAAGGTGGTCTATGGGGGGCTTGCCCCCGAAAATAGCTATTTGCTTTTTCTCAGAACCTACACATACAATTTTGATGAAACTTAACCACAACCTTCATCATCCGTGATGTACCAATGTTTGTTCAAGGCATTAGAAAAATTGGGTTCTAAGGAGGTACACGGGGTGGGAGGAGGAGGAGGTGGGGGGTGAGGGGGGGGGGTTGCCCCCCAACATAGGTATTTTTTGTTTGTTTGTTTAAAGTCTTTTGATTCTACATGCTGCCTTGTCTTCTATCAAGCATTGACATGCGTTTAAATACCTTTAGTCAGTGCAGTATACTGTTTATTCTACCACGGGGCATTGCCCCTATGTTTTTAATTTTGTCTTGTCATTTTCCCAATTTACAACCTCCACCATCTCCCTTCCGCCTACCCTGCTGTGTACTTGACACTAATATGCAGTTGTTCTTTTGAACGTTTGATATTCCAGCTATACCAAAGTACATCTCCTAACAGGTGTCTTGTATGGACTGTCAGATATAATTATTAATCTATCCTTGTGATACATTGCCACAATAATGTGATATAGAGTAAGATGCTTGATTCAATGGAGGAAGACAACTGCATTCTGTCTTAGCGACTTGCGGCTGCAATACATCATATGGTATCATTCAAAAAATTGGGTTGGCTTGTTTGGCATTCCCATCTCAGCACATTGCTCATTCCTGGAATTCTATATTACAATCCCATGATGTTTTGTCCATGTTGTTGACTAATTTGGTTTTAATTAATGTTAAAGTGTGTGTGTGTGTGTGTGTGTGTGTGTGTGTGTGTGTGTGTGTGTGTGTGTGTGTGTGTGTGTGTGTGTGTGTGTGTGTGTGTGTGTGTGTGTGTGTGTGTGTGTGTGTGTGTGTGTGTGTGTGTGTGTGTGTGTGTGTGTGTGTGTGTGTGTGTGTGTGTGTGTGTGTGTGTGTGTGTGTGTGTGTTCGTGCTGCTATAACATTAGTCCCAGATACTATTGTTGCGGATCTCGAGCCCGTCAACGTACTGAGGGGGGATTAAGCCCTGCTCCCCCTCGGGCTTTCGAGTCCACTAGGCCGCTACCCACTTTACACTCGTGGGGCGCATTGCTGAGCAATTCCAACCGCCAAACCCACAGCGAGCACGTGGAAGGGTTTGCGGTCAATTACCTGAGTACCTTCGATACACGTGTCGCTGCGAGGACGGGGGCTGGACCTCACACGAGTCACACTGGTCTGATACGCCCGAGCGGTTTGCGTGTCACGTAACTCGTGCCATTAATTACTAGGAATCCGATCGAGCAGTTTTATCTCGTGCAATTCGAGGCCAATGGTGAAAAGACGTAAACGGCCAAGTTGGGAACAACACAGGTTTATTAACAATTGTACAATGATCAGAGCAAAGAGACACAGGAGAGAAACCCTTCCGTTCTTACTTACGTTTTCCCAGACAAGGGCCCTCGGACTCACTCGGGGAAAGGGAGGAAGAAGAGGATGCGCTCAAAGCACGGCCGCTTGGTGCAGCTCGCCCCGGACGGCTCGTTGGGCGTTTCCCCTTGGTGATGTTCGCGGCAGGGACGTCGGCTTCAGCCGTGCACGTACGGGAATCCCCGCAGCATGTCCCGAAGTCAGCCAGGTGAAGCGCACGTGCACGGAGTCCAGGCAGGGAGATTGCCGGAGTACAGGGCCATGAGAAAGATTGGCCTGTGAGAGCATTTCCCAAGAGAGCGAGGGCAAAAGAGAAACCAGAGCCAGGGAGAACGGGGCAGCAGAGAGCGGGGGCAGAGAGACCTGGGCAGAGTGCTGAGAGCTTACAGCTTGCTCGGGGGTCTGGGGCAGGTCTTATATCCCCCCGGAGCCCCACTAGAATGTTCCATGGGCCTCCACTGGCCGCCGGGGGTCACGTGTCGTGATAGCCCCCCATCAGTTACTCCCCTTAGTCCTCATTGGCCGTCGTTGTTGGCCACTCCCCTTTAGCCCCATTGGCTGTTTGCTGCTTGCCAGCCACGCCCTCCGACTCCTCCCTCGGGCCTCCTCGACTTGTCCTAGGCCCAGCACATGGCATTCCAGACCCAATGAGGCCTACCCTTACTTACCTGCCTCAACGCATACTAACACTGGGAAGGAGACTATACTTCACATTTAATAAGAAATAACTGGGTAAAGCGAGGCTACATGTTGTGGTGCAACTAACTAAAAGGGGGGTTGCCTTTATTCTCAAAACCACAACACAACCCCCCTCTCTGACCAGACTCACCCCGAGTCGACCCCAGTCGGAACGACCGGTAGAGTTTGGCATGCAATTTACAATTACCATTAATGTGACACATAGATGTAATCCCCCTAACATTTATTCTAACCCATGTGTGTGACATTCCTTACCCTAGATATGTCCCTCCTGCATTGAGCACCTACTCTATCAGACTCACACCCACAACTATCCATGTATTTTCGGAATTTTCAAACTAAACACAGCCGGTGGACACATTCTTATATGTACAAGCACAGAACTTAACCTTTATTTACAATACCATGACCCAGGACCTGCACTTTGAGGAAAATAATTGGAGGAAGGAAAATCAAGGCACTTGCTGCTTGCATCTTGCATCTTCTTGTCTTGTGTGTGCGGGCTAACAAAACCGGCTGGCCCTGACCGGCATACAGGCCATGTGAAACATCAGGACCATCTAAGTCTTCACATCTTCACAAATGGCACACAATTGCACACACTCTTTTCTTTTCTTTTTTCCCCCAGCAGGGCCACTCGTCACATGGTCCAACTGCGTGGCGTCAGTGCCACTCAACAGGTGGTTCGAAGGTGCAAGATGAATTGCAGCAAGATGCTGCACAGCAGAGGTGCGGGGCCACAAGGCTTGTGGTCCATAGGTGCAAATGACTTGGCAGCAAGGTGCTGCATAGGTCGGCCTCCAAATGGTCCTGGGGTGGGGAGGGAAGACAAGGCGCAACAAGCAAACAGAAAGCACACAGTGGCACACGAAAAACAAGGTGACTAGGCACCACCATACCTGGTGCGATGCGAGGGACGCGGCAGAGCGAGCGGAGCAAGCTCGTCCCTAACTGTCCGTACCCCCCCCCCCCCACAGTTGGCTACACTACCCTAGCCCCCCTTGTATTTACAATCCGTCTCTACGTCTTGTCTCCCATATCCCCTCTAACTCCAAATTCGTCCCCAAATCCCTCCCAGGAAGGAAGGGATGGAACAAAACAACGTCTCACTCATGTCATGATGCCTCTCACGTCACAAAGAGCTTACAGAGCCCTGGTGTGAAGCACGTCCTCCTCGGTGAATGGCTGTGGATGGTGCGAAGGGATCTCACTTCCTAACTACTCTACTGACATTACACATCTTAACTACCCGGGGTCGTACCCTGCCAATCGGCCTCTTTAAACTATGTGGTTCTAAGAACCCGAATTTCCATTGCCCACACTGTGGTGGCCTCTGAATTTGGGTGTCACCCCTCAAATTTTCTCTCTGTGCCCTTGCACAATTTCGGGGCTGGGTCGTGTGGCTCCACCAGCAGGTCTACCTACCTGTGCACCTCCGTCACTGAAGCTGCCTCCCGAGCTTGCCTGCTCCTCAACTACCCTAACTGGGGAATGCCCTCCCTGGCACTTACCCCCTCGATGCCCACCTCGGCATTGGGCAACCCGGGTCCTTCCCTTGGATCCTCGGGCCCCACTCACACTCTAAACTAACCGGCTCCCAGAGCCTACCTGCGGCCTTACCTGGCCGACAAGCTACTAGCGACGGAGTGCCTCAATAATCACACTCACCAATTAAGCCACACGCCCAGGCATTCCACCGTCTCCTGCACCTCACAAAACACTACTTTCCACTCCCCGCACCACAGGTGTCAATATCCATTCAATTTACCGATGCCCTCTACCTGGCTTTAAACTACCCCCCAGGCTTTCGTGAATGGGTTCCCCCCCCCCCCCCCCCCCCCAATTCAATCCTTCGCACCATGCATTCCACAGCAAGCATTCTCACACCATTGATCTTGCACACCATTTATTTCCACACACCTTAACACAATTCCATCCACACTACTACGCAATTCCTCAAACACACAGCATCATCTATCTAACTAATTTCCCCCTATAACGCATGCTTCCCTCGTCGTCCCTTTACACTGTGCACACCCTTTGTTAACAACCACCTAAACTCTCTACGTCCCCTCTGCTGTTCAGGTGTCCTACTTTATTCTCAGTCCCTAAGGTCTTTTAAATCCCTATCATTATCCTAGCCCTCCCTCGGCTAGCTTCGGTGCCCCATGGAGGCAAACATTGCTGCCCCTCCATGGGCCTAACACTGCCATCCCCCTAAACTAATGCTCATGCCCCCCCCCCCCCCATGGGAGGAATGGTTACACTACCATTCCCCCACATGGGGTACACTACTCTCCCAGTCCTCTACACTACGAGCCCCCATCTATGGAGGTGCTTTGTCACAGCTCGGCCTCGAAGGGCCGAGCGATCCATGCGGGTGGTTGGTCGCCTGTATAGGTTTTTCGTCCAGCATTGACGATCTGAGGGGGGAGGGATTGATGGGCCCAGGTGCCGGGCTCCATCCCTGCGCGGGGCCCATCAGTCCCACGCGCGATGACCCAACCGGCCACGATCCGAGCACCTCACCCGATAAGGTGCGTGGCTCCGATAACCCATACCTCCCCTCGAACCCGGCCGACCGCCCTTGTCGCCATATGGCGCCAACCATACCGTGCGGTGCCGGAGGCACGAATCGTGCACGCCGGTCCTTGCGAGACCGACGCAGCACCGATTCCCTCCGGTCCTTGCGGCACACAACTCATTGGGGGCTCGCATACGCTACTCGTCCCGCTAAGCTCTACCCTGATCGGTGTCGATGCCTGGGCCGCGTCATCACACCTCTGACCCACTCCGCACTCGCACACCCAGGCGCACACGCGCCCCCCACACACTCAGTTATCGCACACGCATGTGCACACTCTTCTTTTGCACACTCAGTTATCGCACACGCCGGTGCGCACTCTTCTTCCACACACACCGGTGTGCACTCTCGCTCACACTCCGGTGCACATTCCCGCTCCACCCACTCCGGTATGCACACTCTCTCCCCGCACTCCGGTATGCACTCCCTCTCACACTCTGTAACACTACCACTCGCACACCGCACAATGGGCCCTTCACGACTGCCCGGGTCTCGCCTCTCTCCCAAGCTCGCCGAGCACCCGTCCGCACCAAACGCATTCCCGCCATTTTTACTCACCTAGGGGCTCTCCTTCCCCTGCTTCTCCGCCAGCACCTGCAAACTTTTTATTGGGTTAGCAAGCATGGCATCACGGCGCATACACAAACTTTGTGCATGCTCCATTACCTCCTCCCGTGATTCACTCCGTCTCTCCCGTCTTTTAAATTCCAATTATTTCTGCTTTTTCCTCTTTTATTTCCCGGTGTGCCTCCAAAATCTCCCCTTCTACGCGTTCCTCGCACCGCTTCACCTCGTCGCGTACCACCGCGACCTCTTCGCTTGGCTTACACCCAATCTCCTCCCCCATTGTGTCCATCCGAGTACTCATTTTATTCTTCTCACATCTCGCCTCCTCCCTCCTATTCATTTGATCCAATGTTTCGTTCATTTCCCGTCTTGACACTTTCATGATCGCTAAGAATTGCGTCATGAATGATTGCATGTTAAACTGAGCTTGCACAGCGGGCTCGGCTCCGCCGCCACGTGCGAGGTGCTGCCATTGTCTTTACCTACTGCCGCACCCTCATCAATTTCCCTTTCTACCAACTCTTCCTGCTGGCCCTGGGTCATTAATTCTTCCCTATCTCCTACTCCCACCGGCATTTGGTCGCCTTGGCCAGCCATTGCACGAACTCAATTAAATTTGGTTTTAAAACTAAATTTTGTACGCTCATGATTTCGAGTACGTGAAGCGCACTCCAGGTCCAAATATCCCACTCCCGGACACCAATTTGTTGCGGATCTCGAGCCCGTCGACGTACTGAGGGGGGATTAAGCTGTGCTCTCCCTCGGGCTTTCGAGTCCACAAGGCCGCTACCCACTTTACACTCGTGGGGGCGGATTGCTGAGCAATTCCTACCGCCAAACCTGCAGCGAGCACGTGGAAGGGTTTCCGGTCAATTACCCGAGTACCTTCGATACACGTGCCGCCGAGAGGACGGGGGCTGAACCTCACACGAGTCACGCTGGTCTGATACGCCCAAGCGGTTTGCGTGTCACGTAACTCGTGCCGTTAATTACTATGAACCCGATCGAGCGGTTTTATCTCGTGCAATGCGAGGCCAATGGTGAAAAGACGTAAACGGCCAAGTTAGGAACAACACAGGTTTATTAACAATTGTACAATGATCAGAGCTAAGAGACACAGGAGAGAAACTTAACTGTTCTTACTTACGGGCCCAGACAAGGGCCCTCGGACTCACTCGGGGACAGGGAGGAAGAAGAGGGCGCGCTCAAAGCACGGCCGCTTGGTGCAGCTCGCCCCGGACGGCTCGTTGGGTGTTTCCCCTTGGTGATGTTCGCGGCAGGGACGTCAGCTTCAGCCGTGCACGTACGGGAATCCCCACAGCGTGTCACAAAGTCAGCGAGGCGAAGCGCACGTGCAGGGAGTCCAGGCAGGGAGATCGCCGGAGTACAGGGCCGACGAGAGAGATCGTCATGCGAGTGCGTTTCCCAAGAGAGCGAGGGCAAAAGAGAGACCAGAGCCAGGGAGAACGGGGGCAGCAGAGAGCGGGGGCAGAACGCAGAGAGCTCAGAGACCTTCTACCTTAGAGCTTCCAGCTGAGAGCTTGCTCGAGGGTCCGGGGCGGGTCTTATATCCCCCTGGAGCCCCACTAGAATGTTCCACGGGCCTCCACTGGCCGCTGGGGGTCACGTGTCGTGATTGCACCCCATCATTTACTCCCCTTAGTCCTCATTGGCCGCTTGCTGCTGGCCGCTCCCATTGGCCGCCGTTGTTGGCCACTCCCCTTTAGCTCACATTGGCTGTTTGCCACTGGTCAGCTACGCCCTCTGACTCCTCCCTCGGGCCTCCTCAACTTGTCCTAGGCCCAGCACATGGCATTCCAGGCCCAATGAGGCCTACCCTTACTTACCTGCCTCAACGCATACTAACACTGGGAAGGAGACTATACTTCACATTTAATAAGAACTAACTGGTTAAAGCGAGGCTACATGTTGTGGTGCATCTAACTAAAAGGGGGGTTGCCTTTATTTCCAAAACCACAACACTATTAAAGAAAAAGGTAATTTGGGTCGATTATGATCCCTTAGTACATGATAGGTTTTTGTTCCTCGTCGCACCGCGGAGCGAAAGGGGGACTATGGTTTTCCCCTCCGTCCGTGTGTGCGTCTGTCCGTGCATGCGTGTGTGCGTGCGTGCGTTGAACCTTGTGAGCGGAATATCTTGAAAAATAAAGAACTACTAACTTATAATCCGGTGTGTGGGTGTATCTAGTCATAAGGAAGAATGCTATTGAAAATTGGGTCGCCACGTCAAAATCCAAGATGGCCGCCACTATATCTGAACCTTGTGAGCGGAATATCTTGAACAATAAGTGAAATACCAACTTCTAATCTGGTGTGTGGGTGTATCTCGGCATAAGGAAGAACGCTATTGAAAATTGGGTCGCCACGTCAAAATCCAAGATGGCCGCCGCTATATATAACTGAACCTTGAGCGAAATATCTTGAAAAATAAAGAACTACAAACTTCTAATCTGGTGTGCGGGTGTATCTACGCATAAGTAAGAACGCTATTGAAAATTGGGTCGCCACGTCAAAATCCAAGATGGCCGCCGCCATATATGTCTGAACCTTGTGAGCGGAATATCTTGAACAATAAGTGAAGTACCAACTTCTAATCTGGTGTGTGGGTGTATCTCGGCATAAGGAAGAACGCTATTGAAAATTGGGTCGCCACGTCAAAACCAAGATGGCCGCCGCTATATATGTTTGAACCTTGAGCGAAATATCTTGAAAAATAAACGAACTACTAACTTCTAATCTGGTGTGTGGGTGTATCTCAGCATAAGGAAGAACGCTATTGAAAATTGGGTCGCCACGTCAAAATCCAAGATGGCCACCGCCATGTATGTCTGAAGCTTGTGAGCAGAATATCTTGAACAATAAGCGAAGTACCAAGTTCTAATCTGGTGTGTGGGTGGGTGTATCTAGGCATAAGGAAGAACACTATTGAAAATTGGGTCGCCACATCAAAATCCAAGATGTCCACCACCATATATGTCTGAACCTTGTGCGCGGAATATCTTGAAAAATAAATCAACTACTAACTTCTAATCTGGTGCGTGACTGTATCTAGGCATAAGGAAGAACTCTATTGAAAATTGGGTCGTCAGGTCAAAATCCAAGATGGCCGGCACCATATATGTCTGAACCTTGTGAGCGGAATATCTTGAAAAATAAACGAACTACTTACTTCTAATCTGGTGTGTGGGTGTGTCTCCAACCCACTCGCAAATATTATCGACTCTTCCATGCTTCCTGCGTCTTCCACTTTGTCAACTCACATCACTTCACCGACGGGGGACCTAGGCGTAACGCTTGTCTTGATTGGTTGAGCTTCTGTATTGTAATCCAGTGATGGCAGGTTCAAATCTTAACTCCACTGGGAAGCCAATGGCAAACCACCCACTGTTTTTCATTTTGCATAAATATGCTTTGGCAGCATTATCATTGTCATGGGATAGTACTTGGACCTGCTTTTGGCCAGATAACAAATTATGCACTTGCAAAGAATCAAAGCACCAAATGAGATTTGTTGGATGGAATTCAGCGCATTGCTCCTCATCGTAGGTTGATCCAGGTCATCTTGCTATAGATTCAGCAGCCAATGAAATGATTCCTTTGAGAGTCTAACTCTGGCCAAATTTGATGTTGTCATGCTACTTCGTTGCATCTGTCCTCAAAGATTCTCAATGCACGTCGTGAACTTCCTTATTTCTATCTATTATAAGGGGATGTGATGACAAAATCTATTCTATTCCATGTAAATCTATTCCAAATAAAATAGGTAACTATTCTGTCTGTCATATACTCATATTTTGGATTCCGGGGTAACCTTCCTGTTTGTGAGGCATTCCAGACTGAAATGTTGCAGTAACTTCCAGATTATGCAGGAAATTTATTGTTGCTTTGCAAAGACGTTTGAAGAACGATTACATCGTCAATGAAATTGCCACAAAAGCTTTCAAAACATTTTTGGTGAAAATGTGATTTTTAAAAGGACCATAAATGTGTCATTTTGTTTTTGTAAACTGTTGAGAATAAAAGGATCATTATTGCACCCTCATGTTATTTTAATTTGGTTTATATTTATTTAATTACTTATTTGATTGTTTATGACCTCTGCCACCGAAGGTGGATGGAGGTTATGTTTTCACCCCTGTCTGCCTGTTTGTTACTTGCGAAAATCGAAGATTTTTAAAGTATATTGCTTGATCGTGGGTGTTATTCTGTCTGTTTGTTACTTAAGTATGTTGATCGGTTTGTTTGTTTGCCTGTCAGATTGCCTGTAGTTGTCTATCGGTCGCAATTTTAAAGCAATCTTCACAAAACTTCACGAAATGGTCGAGTACCGAAAGAAGCCTATTTATTTTTGAGCCCAAAAGGTCAACACAGGTCAACAACTCTCGATTTTTAAAAAATCATCAATTTTCATCTGATTGACTTGAAATTTGACCGGGATTTGCATATCAGCTCACTGAATTCAACCACCAATTATTTTTGATGTCAAATAGATCAAAAAAAGGTCAACATCAGCCAAAAGGTCAACATAGGCCGGATTTCTAAAATTGTCAATTTTCATCTGATTGACTTGAAATGTGAGGAGGATTTGCATATCACGTCACTGAATTCAACCACCAACTATTTTTGAGGTCAACATAGGCCTTATGTGGAATTTCTAAAATCCTAAATTTTCATGCAATTGCCTTGATATTTGAAGAAAATTTGCATATGAGGTCAGCACCAATTACTTTTGAGGTCAAAAGGTTAACATAGGCCTGATTTCTAAAATTGAGAGATAGGGTCAAAAACTATATACTGCATATCCATGATATCTCAAAGTTGTGACAACTTATGACAAAATTAGGCGGATTTGAGTTGGTTAGGTGACAAGAACAAGCCCATTTGATTTTAGTTCAGATCCAGCATATCAGTAGGATACAAAACATGAACTGTTCAGCGTGGCGGAGGTATGCACTCTAAAAAGTGCCGTTGTACTTTGTTCTGTTTTACCAGGCGTCATTCTGAGTCATTAAAAAAAAAATTTTGTCTGTCATTCGCCTACAGGTCACGTTTTTACTTCGGTCTTCATGAAGCTTCACCACCTGGTAGAGTTGGTCATAAGCAAAAAGCCTCTTGTTTTGAGGTCAAAAGGTCAACCTTTTCAAATTTCGAAAATCCTAAATTTTCATCCGATTGACTTGAAATTTGAACAGGATTTGCATATCAGGTCACTGAATTCAACCACCAATTATGCTTGAGGTCAACATAGGCCAAAAGGTCAATATAGGCCAAAGGTCAATAACTTAGGTGGAATTTCAAAATCATCACTTTTCATCCTATAGGTGTTGGTGAGTTGGTGTTGAATTCAATGACAAATTATGAAAAGCCTCTTCAAATTTAAAGTCAATAGATTGACTTTAAATTTGAAGAGGATTTTCATAATTTGTCATTGAATTCAACACCAAGATGAGAGCAAGGCTGAATACCAGACTGTTGAAAGCTTGCAATATGTCCAGAAAAATGGCCCTGATCTCATTACTGATATTGAGGGCCTCCATCCATTGTTGGAAGAGTAGAAGCAGCATGTCCAGGATGGCGTGACCAGGTCTGAATCCGAATTGATGATCTGAGATTAGGTTGTTGGAGAAAAGCAATGATTGTATGTCAACAGTGATTATGGATTCCATGACCTTGCTGATGATTGGAAGCAAGCTAATTGGTCTGTAGTTAACCAAGAGAAGCAAAGCTGATTTTTAGGAGAATTGAGCTGATGCCGTTCGGTCCAGTTGCAGTCAGAGTCGAGGGTTGTCAGAAACATTCCACCTTTTCAGTCGCAAAAGACACACGTTGCATAAAATCATCAATTTTCATCTGATTAACCCGAAATTTTAACAATTTGTACATTGGGTTACTGAATTGGTTCACCAATCAAAAGCTACAAGCCAATAGTTTTTTTTTATCCAAAGGTCAAGGTTGCATAAAATCGCTAATTTTCATCTGATCAACTTGAAATGTAAGCAGTATTTTTGAATATTGGGTCATTGAAGCCTATTGTTTTTGAAGTCAAGTTCACCTAAAATCGTCAATTTTTAAAATATTTTTACCTCTGCCACAGAAGGTGGATGGAGGTTATGTTTTCACCCTCGTCTGTTTGTTTGTGGACAGATTCGGATGAAATTTGGTGGGCAGGTGTTTGGGTGTGTGACATGGACGAATTGATTAGATTTTGTTGAAGATCCGGATCCGGCACTGGACGAGAATTTTTTGAAGTGATTCTTCACCACTGAGAGATACGACCAAAAACGATACGTAGCACGATATCTCAAAAAGTTGTGAATGGATTCAGATGAAACCTGGTGGACAGGTTTGGTGTGCGACGAGGACGAATTTACTCCATTTCAGTGAAAATCCGGATACGAGTTTTTGTTTACATTTTTTAAGTGTTTCTTCACCATTGAGAGACGGTGCCAAAACTATATATAGCATGATATCTCAAAACGTTGTGGATGAGATGACAAAACTTGGTGGATGAGTTGGTTCGGTGGCAAGAAGAAGCCAATGAAATTTTGGTTCAGATTTCAAATTTTTTGGTTCAGATTTTTTTTTTTTGGTAGCCAAATTTTTTTGGTTCAGATTCAAATTTTGGTTCTTGCTGGAGGTATGTGCTCTACCGAGTACCCTTCTAGTTGTTAGACGTTTTCATCATGTTTAACTAACATATGGAAGAAGAGGTCGTCTGCATACATAGCAGATGCAGATGGACTTTGCATTTTCAGAAGCTTTCTAGTTTAAGTTTGCATCCCAAATGGCTAACAAACTGATACTCGTAGTTTGTTTTCACATTGATGTCACACACTTGCATATAGATTTGTTTAGGCTATCTGTGTTTTTAAGTGCAAACAAATAGTACAACGTAATAATTTGAACCTTGTCATGTTTTACTCGAGCCATTACTTGATGCAAATTGGTCACGTTGTTGATCTCGTTATTGTGGAGGTAATGTCAAGTTCAAATTGGAATTAAGATATTTTTGCTTGTGGCCTTGATGTCCCAACCTGATAGGCATGCATGGCCTTTGTTTCATCCCTGCAAATATATTTAGATTGAAATGCGTTCCTGGGAATTATTTTCTGCAAAAATACATGGCTGAACTCTTTTATTCCTCATTTCTCCCATCTACAGAACCACCTTCCAAAGACTGTTCTGTCTCACTCTTCCCTCCTGGACTTCATGCACCACCATCTCTTGTCATCCCCAATTCTGACCAATGATCTTTATTACCCCCATTAACCTTTCCTAACTCAACCAACTTACTTGCTAGTTTTAGTTTCCTCCCTCCACTGCCTCATTTTTTTTTCCTGTTCGTTTATTCCCTTGATGTTTTTTCCCACTGTCAGTTCTGCTTTGCTCTTTCATCATCCTCACTCCTGTAAAGAAAAATAAAAAGACAGCAGGTGCTGATTTGTTGTTTGTGTATAAGAAAAAGCAAAGAAAATGCATATGAGAAATGTAATACATTAAAGTGTGTTTTTATGTGCCTTATTTGAAATATAATGTTCATGGTATATGCAGATTTACAGGCAACCTCGTTTTGCACAACTATTTCTTTGTCCGTAAATCTTCTTGCTGGGCCTCCCCTGCGCCTTCTTGCTGGGCTGTCCTGGCCATGCGTCGGGGCCAGCGGCGCTGGGCAACGCTTGGCAAGGCTGCGCTGCTGTTTGGCATCACCTGGGTTGGGTATGTTATCATTTTCTGCACAGTAGAATTGTACTTGAAAATGTTGGGAAATGAAAGGAATGTAAGATTTGAGCAATGGTCCTTCATTTCATCATTTTTCACAATTGCTTTCACAACCTTTCTTTTCACAATTGGCCATAGCACATTAATGTTAGTGAGTTAAATTTCAGTACATGTACTTCTCAAAAATGGATCAAAATTAAATGTCGTATTTGTTAATTTCCTTGCTGTGAAACGTTTTTGTTTTTTTTCCTACTTTCAAAACTATGGCATTTGCCATAGCAATATATGTGCCGTTTATTCTCTCATTTCTCACCTCAAGGCAAATATATATATATATATATATCAGCATGACATCGTCTGGACTGGATGGTGCTTAAATCAAACTTTGTTATAATAATAATGATGCGAGGTTGAATTAAATTTATCTTTCACCATCCTCTGCAATTCCTTCCTAGGTACATAGTTCTGAGTCGCACAGGGACACACAACTATATCCCACCGACGACACCTGGCTCTGTTGACCTGTCGCAACCACTCTACAAGAAACAATCACCCGACGAGCTAGCAGCCGGCGAATGGGGCCATGCTGTGAATTTGGGTTTAGGTGAAGGCTCATCGGAAAAACATCTTGAGGATGAAAGTATAGAGCAGTATGCTCTGAACGTCTACGTTAGTGACCGCATCTCCTTACATCGGCACATCGCTGATCGTCGCATGCACGAGTGAGCTCTACCTCACTTTAATTCAGTGGGAAGTTCATGGTATTGTCACGAGCAACACATTTTCAATTAGTGATGCTCAATGTATGAAACTGATATTGACATGTAATTTTTGTTTTTATTTGCAGGTGCAGAACGAAGCATTTTGACTACAGAAACTTGCCCACTACATCTGTAGTGATTGCTTTCTATAATGAGGCCTGGTCCACACTCCTTCGTACTGTGCACAGTGTTCTTGAGAACTCACCGGCCATCCTGCTTAAAGAGCTCATTCTGGTGGACGATTTCAGTGACCGACGTAAGATGCGATTCTCTATTATTATTATTATTATTTTTTTTTTTTAACAGAAGATTGAGGCTCGTGTAAGAGCGAACATTAATGACAAAAAAACAAACAAACGCCACATAAGACATAATAAAGGGAGTGGGAGACAAGATGGGGAGAGAGGGGGAAGCACACAAGTACAACATTTGAGAGCAGGGACATCGGGAGATCTGTGGGAGGGAGGGGGATTGGGGGGAGGAGGCATGGGAAGGGGGAGGGTGGGAGAGGTAAAAACCACATGGACACAGCGAGGACTTCCAGGAAAGAAGTCGGTATTTCAAAAAAGTGGATCTGGGGTGAATTAACGGGGGTAGAAAAGATCAAGGTTTTGGTTGGGGGAAGATAACAGATGGTGGTGAACAGCTGTTTTAAAGACCTGGAGGGAGGAGTGGGATTGAGGAGAGTGAGGGAGTTTGTTCCAGAGGCAGGAGAAAAGAGGAATGAAAGAGTGAATGTGAGCAGAGAGTCTTGATTTTTAGCAGTTTCCCCAGAAGAGGGTTGCTGGCAGATCTTGTCTGACCTGTAGGAGTATTTGGGGGAAAGTGCACAGACAGGGCTGGGGGGGCTAGGCCAGCTAGGCCATAGAGGCGTCGGGAGAAGACAGAAAGACCACCAACCTGCCTGCAGTGAGTGAGTGAAAGGCCCTCAGAGTTAGCTTCATCGCGGGAGACTCCAATGATTCTGAAAGCTTTGGTTTCAACAGCGTGAAGCCGAGCTAGGTGTGAGGCAGGAGCACCAGCCCAGAGTGGAGAGCAGTATTCCATTGAGCTGTGGATGAAAGCCTTGTATGTGGTGAGGAGCTCAGGTGTGCCAAGGAAGGCCTTTGAACGACAGAGGATGCCCAGCCGGGCGACTGGCTTTGGAGGCCAGCTTGGAAATGTGGTTTTCCCAGGAAAGATCATGGCAGATTGTGAGACCCAAGAGCTTCAGTGACAGAACTTCTTGGAGAGGATTGTTGAGAGAGTAGATGGGAGGGTTGTTAAGAACGGCCTTTTTGGAGAGACATAGTGAGGGTGTGAGATTTGTCAGGATTGAAAGACATGTTCCACTTTTTTTACCTGTCTGTGGTTTTGTCCAGGTCTGCAGAGAGTGAGGAGGCTGCAGACTGCCGATCAGAGGGATGAGGTGAGGTATGGAGCGGCAGAGAGTAAAGGCATCAGCAAAGAGCTAGAGAGAATTTTCCAGAGAGTCGGAGAGATCATTGATGAAGACCAGAAAAAGCACAGGGCCCAGAACACTGCCTTGGGAAACTCCAGCCTGAACAGGAAGGGGAGATGAGAGAAATCCATTCAGGGCCACACGTTGACTATGACCAAAGAGGAAGTCCGCAAGCCATGTGGGGAGATTTCCATGGATACCATAGGAGGAGAGTTTGGTGAGCAGAGCGGGGTGCCAGACCGTATCGAAGGCACGTGATATGTAAAGGGACAGCTCTAATTTCCTGTTTGACATTGAGGACCTCCATCCATTGTTGAGACAGCAGAATCAGCATGTCCAGAGTCGAGTGACCTGGTCTGAATCCAAATTGATGATCAGATATCAAGCCATTGGAGAAGAGGAAGGATATGATATCCGAAACAATGATGGATTCCATTACTTTGCTGATAATTGGGAGAAGGCTGATTGGTCTGTAGTTGCAAGGATCTGTTTGTTCACCTTTTTTGTGTAAAGCGGTAATGTTGGCTGATTTTCAAGCTGATGGCAGATGACCTTGAGCAAAAGAGAGGGTGAAGAGAATAGAGAGAGGGTATGAAAGAGCGGCAGAGCAGGATTGTAGGACCCGTGGGCTGATGCCGTCTGGTCCAGTTGCAGAATTAGAGTCGAGGTTTGACAGAAACTTCTCCATCTTGTCAGGAAAGAAGGACAAAGAGTCCAGGAGCAGCTCGGTACGACTGGGTACTGTTGGTACAGAGAGAGACGGGTTTGGGACACAAGATTTTAAGTCAACCACAGAGTTGATGCATTCAGCTTTTTCTCATGTGGAGTCAGCTGTGTAGCCATTTGATGTAATGGAGGGGGAACAAACACCAGAAACAGATTTGACAAGATGCCACCAGGATCTGGAAGAGGGAGACAGGTTTGAGAGTTCACTCTTGACAGTAGAGAGGTATTGTTTCTTGGCTCTCCTGAGGGTAGACGCACACTTGTTCCGAGCTTTGTGAAAGGAAATGAGATTGCCTTCCGTTGGATTTGCCTTCCAGGAGGCAAAAGCTAGTTGTTTCAGGGCAACTGCTTCACCACAAGATTTCGTGTACCGTGGACGGGAGGAAGGTTATGACAACTGAAGACGAGATGGGATAAATCTGTGCATGAGAGAGAGCAGTTTACTTTGGAAGAATTCCCAGGATAAGTTGATGTCAGAGGCAGTGGAGATGGGAAACCAGTCCACATGATTGATGGCTGCTTGAAGACCGTGCCAGTTGGCCTGAGTGAAATGCCAGACTTGTCGGCACTGAGGAGGCTCTCTGAGAATGGCCAGAGAGATGTCCACTTTAACAAGCACATGATCAGAAGAACCGATTGGAGCAGAAGAAGAGCAGCAGACATTTGCAGGGATGTTTGTCATAACCCAGTCTAGAAGAGAAGATGCTCCATTGACTGATATCCGGGTCGGGAAATTGACAGATTGTGTCAGTCCCAGTGAGTCGCAGAAGTCCTTTGCTGAGGTGCCATGGCTGGTGAGAGAGGTACCCACACCCACCCAGCTGGCATGATTACAGTTGAAATCACCACATATGAGGAAGAGAGAGAGAGTTGGGTTGAGTAGTTAGAAGTTGGTCCATGTTATCAGACAGCGAGATGTAGATGGAGACATCACTGTTTGGTGGACGGTACAACACACATATGAACAAAAGGTGAGAGCAAAGGGGAAGCCATAGCCAGAGGTACTCCTGGGGGTGAGGTCGAGAGAGGGCAGTGCAGGGAGAGCGAGGAAGAGAGTTTTTGATAAAGATAGCAACCCCACCACCAGGACGAGGCTCAGATATATCATACGGGAGGGAGTAACCCGGGAGAGATATTAAGGAATCGGAGACATCTTGAAGGAGGAATGTTTCTGTTAAGCAGATCAAGTCTGGTTTGTCAGAGATCCGGTTAGGGGAGAATTTATCAGGTTAGGGGAGAATTCAGATCAGGTTAGGGGAGAATTTAGGAGGAGAGGGGTGAGGGGGGAGTTTAGGAAGGGAGGGGTGAGGGGGGAGATTTGAAGTGGATGGGGGAAAGGGGAGTTTTGAAATGGAGGAGCGAGGGGGGAGTCTAGGAGGGGAGGGGTGAGGTGGGAGTTTAGGAGGGGAGGGGCGAGGGGGTCTCTGACCTGTATGGAGAGATCAGTCAAGTTTGAGCGAAGGCCCCGTCCCGTATGTTTGAGGTCCATACCATTAAGGAAGAGGAAGGGGGAGCATTGGATACAGGACAGGGGAGGGGAAGGGAGGGGAGGGGAGAGGTAGGGTAGGATGAGGAAGAGGAAGAGGAGGAGGAGGAGGAAGAGGAGGAGGAGGAAGTAGGAGGAGGAGGAAGTAGGAAGAGCTGTTCATAGTGTGTCAGAAATTTCAGAAGAGCTAGGAGAAAAGGAAGAATGAGGCGGACAAAAGGTTTGATGATGATTGGATGAGGCACAGTGAGGTGTTGTTTGAGGCGTGGGGGGAGCAGAGTGAAGAAGAAGGTTGGAGGAGATGGAGGTAAGAGTTGGAAGGGAGAGGATGATTTGAGGAGGAGGAGGAGGAGGAGGGGTGGGAGGGGAGAATTGGAGAAAAAAGGAGGTTGGGGAGATTTGAAGTGGAGGGGTTAGGGGAGAATTTAGGAGGAGAGGGGTGAGGGGGGAGTTTAGGAAGGGAGGGGTGAGGGGGGAGATTTGAAGTGGATGGGGGAAAGGGGAGTTTTGAAATGGAGGAGCGAGGGGGGAGTTTATGAGGGGAGGGGTGAGGGGTGAGGGGGGAGTCTAGGAGGGGAGGGGCGAGGTGGGAGTTTAGGAGGGGAGGAGCGAGGGGGTAGTTTAGAAGGGGAGGGGTGAGGAGGGACTTTAGGAGGGGAGGGTCGAGGAGGGATTTTAGGAGGGGAGGGGTGAGGAGGGAGTTTAGGAAGGGAGGGGTGAGGGGGGAGTTTAGGAGGGGAGGGGTGAGGGGGGAGTTTAGGATGGGAGGGGCAAGGGGGGAGATTTGAAAGGGATCGGTGAGGGGGGAGGAGTGAGGGGGTAGTGTAGAAAGTGGATGATTAATGAAAAACGAACATTTATTGCAAAATGAGTTTCTTTTGATTTTCGAGTCAGAGATCCGTTTGAAAAGTTGGAGGAGGGATGGGATGCAGTTGAGTTTAGAGAATGTCGGAAGGAAGAACTGTAATCGATTGAATTTTTATTTCAAATGAAGAGATTTGGTGTGCAAATCGAAAACAACCTTTTAAAGAAGAAGAAAAGTGTGTTATAATATACAACAGAATGCAACACTTCAGGGGAAACTTTTAACATTTTAAAACTAAATGGAGAAAACTATCTTGGGAAATTCCCTAAATGAGGGCATTAAGGATTCGGGCACAGGTTCAGAAGCAGGAACAGAAGAATAGGAGATTGACAGCCAGGAGAGCAGAGAACGAAGGAACAGGAGGTTTATAAGCAAATGTGTTGGTACAGGAGGTGAGGCCTACTTTTTAATTTTTTCGTTAATGTTTTTTTTGAAGGTTAGGTGAAAGTGGATCAGAGGAATAAGGATAAAGTTGAAGAAGTATGGTGAGAACTGGAATTGGAAAGGTGTCGGCTGGAGAGGATTGAGTTATGAGGGAAGGAGAGAAAAAAAATAACGGGTGGGGCGAAACATGTGGTCGAAGAACGAATGAACACGGGGAGAGAAGGAAATTAGATTTTTTTTTTTTTTTTTTTTTAAATTAAGACTTTAAACAAAGGGTAAGATGTTTGGGGAAGTATGGGGTGAAAAAAAGACTGGAAAAAACTGTGAGAGAACGAAAGTAAATGGACAACAAAGCTTCGAGGCCTGGTAAACCAGGCCTGAAAAACGTGGCAGGAACCAACCGCGATTATACACAGCCTCACAGAATCTTGTTTCTCACAGTCTGAGAGTCCTTTAGGTGCTTTTTTGCAAACTCCAAGTGGGTTTTCATGTGTCTTTCACTGAGGAGAGGCTTCCGTCCGGCCACTCTGCCATAAAGCCCAGATCGGTGGAGTGTTGCAGTGATAGTTGTCCTTCTGGAAGTTTCTCCCATCTCCACACAGGATCTCTGGAGCTCAGCCAGAGTGACCATCGGGTTCTTGGTCACCTCTATTACCAAGGCCCTTCTCCCCCGATTGCTCAGTTTGGCCGGGCGGCCAGCTCTAGGAAGAGTCCTGGTTGTTCCAAACTTCTTCCATTTAAGAATTATGGAGGCCACTGTGCTCTTGGGAACCTTCAATGCAGCAGAATGTTTTTTGTAGGCTTCCCCAGATCTGTGCCTCGACACAATCCTGTCTCTGAGGTCTGCGGGCAGTTCCTTCGACCTCATGGTTTGGTTTTTGCTCTGATATGCATTGTCATCTGTGAGACCTTATATAGACAGGTGTGTGCCTTTCCAAATCATGTCCAATCAATTGAATTTACCACAGGTGGACTCCAATCAAGGTGTAGAAACATCTCAAAGATGATCGAGAAATGGGAGGCACCTGAGCTAAATTTCAAGTGTCATAGCAAAGGGTATGAATACTTATGTAAATGTGATATTTCAGTTTAAAAAAAAAAAAAAATTTGCAAAACTTTCTAAAATCCTGTTTTCTCTTTGTCATTATGGGGTATTGAGTGTAGATTGATGAGGGAAAAAATGAATTTAAACGATTTCAGCATTAGGCTGCAACATAACAAAATGTGAAAAAAGTGAAGGGGTCTGAATACTTTCTGAAGGCACTGTAACTAGAAACGCACAGTAGGCACTCACACCGTAAAATAAAAATACAGTTTTGACAAAAATGGCAAAAATTCTTAACCTTGGTAGCGTGGAGAGCTTGGAAAAACACACGACCTCGCTGGCAAGACCGGAAGCCAAATTATCGGGTTAAGTTATCTAGTTAACTTGTTTATCTTTGCTGGCTTCTCTTTGTTTTTGTGCCCCCCTCCCACCCGCACTCCTCCTTCCCTTCTTCAGTATTTGTTTTCAAACTTACTCTTTCTGTTTCTACTTTTATTTCTATGTTGTGATTATTTATATCACTAGGGCATGCCCGTACTATATATATATCTAAAATTATATCCCCCCCCTCTATTTACATGAAATGGTTTGGTCCATTCGCAAAGCCAAAGCGAACGGCTTGCGAGTACGGTGACAATCCCCCCCCTCTATTTACATGAAATGGTTTGGTCCATTCGCAAAGCCAAAGCGAACGGCTTGCGAGTACGGTGACAATCCCCCCCCTCTATTTACATGAAATGGTTTGGTCCAAAGCGAACGGCTTGCGGAGTTTGGTAAAGAAATCGCCATAGCTCGGTAACTACTTGTCCGATTAATATGAAACCTTGAAAAGGCACATCCTCGGGTCCCCAGCAATATACCTGGCAAGTTTCAAGTATATCGGACCCGTGGTTGTCGAGAAACAGCGGTCACAGACAAACACACACACACACACACACACAGACATACACACAGAGATTACTGGAATTATAGATAGATTACCAACAATGTTTTATTGTGGTGTTTTCAGCTTTGAGTCACAATTTTCACAACTTGTATTTTTGTGTTGTTGATTAATCCCTGTTGCAGAAACGGTGCCATCATTGAGTGTTGAGGTCCCTGCTAATATCCTGCCTATGAGATACTTTCCTCTCCCTCTTCAATTTACTTCCTCTCTTGTCTCTCATTTAATTTTTTTCTCCAATGTTCTCTTTGCATTTTTATATCGTACTTTTTTCTTCTGTTCTCGTATATCATTTCCAAAAATAATGCAAGTGGTATAAGACTAACAACAGGGTTGAGGGGCAAAAACATGGAGACGTAGAGAAATAGGAGTTATAGGGAGGACACAGGGGGTGATCGAGAGCTGCAAACTCTCAATCACAGAACTGAAAGGAAAAACTTGAAACCTGGAGAGAGGTGGGCATGGGTAGGGTTAATATGTGAAGAAAACATAATTGTTGTGGATGGGGGTTATTTGAGATTGTGGTGGACAGCTGTCTTGAAGCTCTGGGGAGAAGAATGCAATTGAAGAGAGAGAGAGGAAGTTGATTCTATCGGTGAGAAAAAAAAAAATGAACTAGTGGAGGTGAGCAGTGAGTCTGGATTTTGTGAGTTTCATCGGAGGGGGGTTATTGCCAGACCATGTATGCCCTGCAAAAAAAACTTGGGGGTGGGGAGAAGGACAGAGCATGGAAAGCACAGAGGGTGCAAGACCAGAAAGGAGGCGGTAGAATACAGACCCCGCACCTGTCTGCAATGTGAAAGTGATCGGCCGAGGACTCTACTTAATCACAGGAGATACCAATGATTTTGAAGGCCTTGGTTTCCATGGCATCAAGCTGAGCAAGGAGTCAAACGGAGTTGCCAGCCCAGAATGGAGAGCAGTATTCTATCATTATGCATATGAAGGCCATGTAGGTAGCTAAACGGTCAGATGTACCATGGAAAGACTTTGCATGATAGAGGATACCCACTCAGTGACTGGCTTTGGAGGCCAACTTTAAAATGTGGTTTTCCCACTTTAAAATGTGGTCTGAAGACCAGGAAGAGGTTGCTGCCTGCCTATCTGAAGGGAGAAGGATGTTGTAGCTGAGGATGGAGTCATCATCAAATAGATAAGATTTTCCAGAGTCAGAAAAATAGTTGATGAACATTAGGAATCGGACTGGGCACAAGACACTGCTTTGGGAAACTCCAGCCTTTAGAGGGAGAGTAGATGAGCGGATCCCATTGAGAGCCATGCATTGGCTACAAGAGTAGAGGAAGTTTGTAAGTCATTTGTGGAGGTGCCCTTGGATGTCATAGGCAGAAAGTTTGGGGAGTAAGTTGCAGTGCAAGACTGTATCGAATTCTCTAGATATGTTTCATGTCTGAGATTGAGGGTCTCCATCCATTGTGTTAAGATAATTATAAGCAGCATGTCCAGGATGGAGTAACTGTGTCTCAAGCTGAACTGATCGTCTGAGATCAGGGCGTTGGAAAAAAGGAAGGATTTGATGTTAAATGGCATGATTGATTCCATGACCTTACTGATGATTGGAAGTCAGCCAATAGGCTTAGTAGTTAAGGGGATCAGTTTTTGTACCATGTTTATATAATGCAGTGATGTTTCCTGACTCCCAAGCCCATGGAAGATGACCTAGGACTGACTAGGCTAGGGCAAACAGAACTTTTCTCCCTCTTTTGCCTCTCTTTTTATTTGTTGGTTAGTTTGTTCCCTTTGTTTCATCCCTGCTTTCGCCTTCCATCTCTTGCAGTGCTTTGGCTTGTGTGTGACTTGTTCACCCCATGTGATCTTTTCCTCCCTCTCCTCTCTTGATTTCAGTCTCACTACTACCCTGTTGTTGGAGTTTCCCCCTTTTAATTTTGTTCCCTTCAATTCTACACTCCCTCTTCCATGAGCCTTGACCATGTATACATAAAAACAGAGCATAAAGAGGATGTGCAAGTACATCAGAGCAGGCTTTTAGGACATGTGAGCCCATGCTGTCCAGTTCAGTTGCAGAATCCGTCAATGGTTGTGAGAAACTTTTCTACCTTCTCAGGTGAAAAAGACACAGACCAGAAGCAGTCAGGTGTGACTAGGTGTGGTAGGTACATGGGGTTGAGGGGTTGGGGACACAATATTTGGAAGCAAACACAGAACATAGGCATTTGGCCTTCTCACAAGGAGGGTTTTCCGTGGTGCCAATTGAAGGGAGGGATGGGAAAGAGGTTGGGGGGCGGGGCGGGAAAGGGGCGCACTTCCGAGACAGACTTGACAAGATACAACCAGGTTTGAAAAGTAGTCTTGAGGTTGGCCAGATGGTGTTTTGGGGGAAGAGAAGAAAAGTTGTTTCAAGAGAACTGAGTCACTGCAGGATTCAATGTATCATGTACAGGAGGAAGTGTATTGATAACTGAAGACAAGATCGGATGAGTCTGTGCATAAGAGAGAGAGCTGGTTTCTGTGGAAGAATGGAAGTGTTATTATCAGGGACAGCAGATGCAAGAGACCAGTCCTGAAATGAGATGGCAGCTTGCATTCCCTGCCAGTCAGCCTGATTGGACTACCATGACTCACCGATGCTGAGGTGGCTCTCTAACATTAGCCATAGATATGTTGACACTCACAAGTATGTGATCAGACAAAGCAATTGGAGCAGAGAAAGAACAGGTGACATTGGCAGGAAAGCTTATCCTTACCAAGTCCAGAAGGGAGGGTTTTCCGTTAGCATAAATCCATGTCGGAAAGTTTACAGATAGAGTCAGACCGTTGGATTCACAGACATCCTTTGTAGCAGTGCCATTGTTGATGAGAGAAGTACCAACACCCACTAATTGGCTTAGTTCCAGTTATATTCATCACATATGAGCAAGAGAGTTGGGATGGGCAGTTAAAGGTTTGTCCATGTTTAGAGGTGGAGGTGGTGCAGTGGAGGGGTTATAATTTTACCAGCATTCTTGATGATGAAATAGGGCTTGATTCACTTCTAAGCAGCAAAATATCTGTGATGCCTTTTGGTTTTCATAGTTTATAGAATGCCTGTTAGAGAAAGGTATGCTATGAGCTGCTTCCTTTGAGGGTACATGCATATAGCAGTGTAAAGGTATTTGGTGCACATTTATAATGAGAGGTCAGGTAATCAAGAATAATCCTGTAAAGACCTTGCAAAATCTTTACGTTGGTTTGTGAGATGGCCCTCGTCTTTTTGTTTTCTTTTCCCTCTTACTACATTCTGTTTGAAATCCAGTTGCGATGTCAAGCCATTGATTCTTCCGGTGAGAAAATTGGCTCAAAGCATGTATTTCAACTCTATATTTGTGGAAAAAGCCAAGATCCCTAATCCTCCGTTTTTCTGTAGCAATCTTATCTTACCCCGACACCCTTCTTAGAATACACACTCAAAGATGTAAGTTTACCTCCCACCAAGTTAGGGAAATTTGTGGTCCAACCTTACCTCGTCTGCTGCTGTTAGGTTTGTTCATCTGCTCTGTCTACTCCTCTTTATCATGACGATTCCCAACGTGCATCACATAAAATTTACCTTATTGACTACAGACCAGTCATCCTTCTTCCTGGCACAAGCAAAACAATGGAATTGCTCATTGTAGCAGACCTCAAAACTCGTTTCTTCTCTTGTATCTTGTCTTTGCTTATACCCATGGCATTTCAACCTAGATATGCTGCTACCTTCTATTTCAACAATGGATTGATGCCTTGAATCACAAACAGGAAATTGGGGCCATCTTACTGGACATCCCCCAACCATCTGTTGCTCTTTGGCACCCTGCCCTGCTTCCTGTTAGCTAATGGTATCGAGGGTGCCCTACTGGACTGGGTTTTGCATTTTCTCTGTGCTCACAGGTGATTGATTACTTTGGATGGTGTTTTCTTTCATATTCAACTTCAAGAGCCATGTATCCATTGAGGATTTGTTCCAGGACAAATCCTTTTCTTGGTCTGCCTCAATGACCTCCATAACTGGAAAATGCCTTCTAACTTTCTCGCCAGCTGTACTTGTATATCGGACATTTACTTGCTTTTCTATCAGATTGACAGAGAGCGATGCTGCTGCAGCCAATCTGAAGAAAATGAGCAACTGGTTATTTGCTTGTAATGCCGTATTTTGTCTTTGAATGCCAGGATGTCCCACACATTCACTTGGTCACTCCTTAAGGATCTGCTGGCAAGTCCTCCAATCTGTTTCTATTGTTCTGTCATTGGTGTTCCTGAGCTTCACAATCGACAAAACCTGTTTTCAGCAGATCATATCGGAAGGCAATGGCAAACCACCCAGTATAACCCTTGCCAAGAAACTGCTTTGGCAGCACCAATGCCCTGTAACAGAGTATGGTAATCAGAATCAGAATGGGTATAAGTATGGTTTGGGTTGGTAGACATAATTTGCTTTTTCCTGCATCTTTATTTCTGATTTGAATGGCTGTGGTCCATGTGGATACATCATGAAAAGCCACAGAATCAGCAACCCCTTTCTGTTTTGTTTTGTTCCCAGAGTCTGTTCGCTGATGGAGGTATTTCCTAATGTTTTTTCATTGCAGGAAATTTTGAGTGACTTTCCTGATGGTCGATTTCTTCACCCTAACTTCTTCCTTCAGAAATATTGCATAAACTATCACTTGCATAATTATGTCGCACTTTCTTTTATGTCTTTAGCGTACTTAAAGAGCCAACTGGAGGATTACTTGAGCAAGTTTGACCGAGTCCGCCTGATTCGAGCAAAGCGCCGGGAGGGTCTTGTGCGTGCACGGCTCCTGGGTGCGATCCACGCTACGGGTCGTGTACTCACGTTTCTCGACTGCCACTGTGAATGTGCACCTGGCTGGCTCGAACCACTTTTGGAACGGTGTGTTTGCCATTCGCCGACTTGCTCATCTGATTCACTACCTATTTGTTTTCTTGTGTGTGTGTGTGTGTGTGTGTGTGTGTGTGTGTGTGTGTGTGTGTGTGTGTGTGTGTGTGTGTGTGTGTGTGTGTGTGTGTGTGTGTGTGTGTGTGTGTGTGTGTGTGTGTGTGTGTGTGTGTGTGTGTGTGTGTGTGTGTGTGTGTGTGTGTGTGTGTGTGTGTGTGTGTGTGTGTGTGTGTGTGTGTTTTTTTTTCACTATCTTAAACCGATCTTCATGAAACTTCACCAAATGGTAGAGTTCGTGGTCCGACGAAATCCTATATATATTTGAGGTCAAAAGGTCAACATAGGCCAAAGGTCAACCCACTTTTTTTCAAATTTCTAAAATCCTCAATTTTCCTCTGATTGACTAAAATTTGAATAGGATTTTCATATTAGCACACTGGATTCAACCGCCAACTATTTTTGAGATCAGCACAGGCCAAAAGGGCAACATAGGCCAAAGGTCAACAACAATTTGGAATTTCTAAAATCCTCAATTTTCATCCGATTCACTTGAAATTTGAAAGGCATTTTCATATCGGCGAACTGAATTCAACCACCAACTATTTTTGAGAGCAACATAGGCCAAAAGGTCAACATAGGCCAAAGGTCAACCACTTTTTTTAGAATTCCTAAAATCCTTAATTTTCATCCGATTGACTTGAAATTTGAATAGGATTTACATATCGGCTAACTGAATTCAACCACCAACTATTTTGAGATCAACGTAGGCCAAAAGGTCAACATAGGCCAAAGGTCAACCCACTTTTTTTCAAATTTCTAAAATCCTCAATTTTCCTCTGATTGACGATAAATTTGAATAGGATTTACATATCTGCCAACTGAATTCAACCACCAACTATTTTGAGATCAGCGTAGGCCAAAAGGTCAACATAGGCCAAAGGTAAACGACTTTTTCGAATTTCTAAAATCCTCAATTTTTATCCAATTGACTTGAAATTTGAAAAGGATTTTCAAATCAGGTTAGTGAAACAAACCAACAACTATTTTTGAGGTCAACATAGGCCAAAAGCTCAACATAGGCCAAATTTCTAAAATTGTCAATTTTCATCCGATTAATTTAAACTTTGAAGACGATTTGCATATCAGGTCACTGAATTCAATCACTAATTTATTTTTGAGGTCAAAAGTATGCTCTACCGAGTGCCATTCTACTTTGTTCTGTTTTGCCAAGTGTAACTCTATGAGTGATTTTTGATTTGTGTTTGTTTGTCTGCTCACTTATTCTTTGCTGACGACTCTACTCTCTGTCGCTCCATTCCTCATCCCTCAGATCGGCAGTCTGCAGCCTCCTCACTCTCTGCAGACCTGGACAAAATCACAGACTGGGCAAACAAATGGAACATGTCTTTCAATCCTGATAAATCTCACACTCTTACGATGTCTCTCTGAAAAGCCCGACTGGAAAACCCTCCCATCCACTTTCTGAATAATCCTCTCCAAGAAGTTCTGTCACTCAAGCTTTTGGGTCTCACTATTTGCCATGATCTTTCCTGGGAAAACCACATTTCAAATCTGGCCTCCAAAGCCAGTCGCCGACTGGGCATCCTCCGTCGTACGAAGTCCTTCCTTGGCACACCTGAGCTCCTCACCACATACAAGGCTTTCATCCGCAGCTCTATGGAATACTGCTCTCCCCTCTGGTCTGGTGCTCCTGCCTCACACCTAGCTCGTCTTCACGCTAGTTGAAACCAAAGCGTTCAGAATCATTGGAATCTCCCGCGATGAAGCTAACTCCAAGGGCCTTTCACTCACTCACCGCAGGCAGGTTGGTGGTCTTTCCGTCTTCTACCGACTCCTCTCTGGCCTTGCCCCCCCCCAGCTCTCTCTGGGCTCTGTCCCCCAAATATTCCTACAGGTCGCACAAGATCTGCCTGCAACCCTCTTATGGTTAAACTGACAAAATCAAGACTTTCTGCTCACCTTCACTCCTTCATTCCTCTTTTCTCCCGCCTCTGGAACAAACTCCCTCACTCTCTTCAATCCCACTCCACCCTCCAGGTCTTTAAAACAGCTGTTCACCACCATCTCTTATCCTCCCCCATCCAAAACCTTGATCTTTTCTACCCCCGCTAATTTCGGTCCCCTTGTGTTTTATACCTCTCCCCCCCCCCACCCCCCCCTTTCCCACGCCTCCTGCCCCCAAGCCCTCTCCCTCCCACACTTCTCCCTGCTCTCAAATGTTGTGGTTGTGTGCTTTTCCTTCTATCCCCATCTTGTCTTCCGCTCCCTCTTTTTGTATATTTTGTTTGTCTGGTTGATTTGTTTGTGAAATAAATGTTAGCTCTTTCACGAGCCTCGATTCAGTATACAAAAAAAAACTTTAAAAAAAACTTGCTTTCAGGTCACAATTTGAAACCGATCTTCACGAAACTTCACCAAATGGTAGAGTTCGTGTTCCAACAAAATCCTATATATTTTTGAGGTCAAAAGGTCAACATAGGCCAAAGGGCAACCACTTTTTTCAAGTTTCTAAAATCCTACATTTTCATCCGATTGACTTGAAATTTGAATAGGATTTTCATGTCAGATAACTGAATTCTCAAGCACCAACTATTTTTGAGGTCAACTTTGGCCAAAAGGTCAACATAGGCCAAATTTCTAAAATTGTCAATTTTCATCTGATTAACTAAACATTTGAAGACGATTTGCATTTCCAGTCACTGAATTCAACCACTCATTGTTTTTGGGGTCAAAAGGATGCTCTACTGAATGCAATCTACTTTGTTCTCTTATGCCAAGTGTCGCTCTTTGAGGGATTTTTCATCTGTCTGTCTGTCTGTTTGTGAACGAGATATCTCAAAAAGTTGTGGATGGTTTCGGACGAAATTTGGCAGTGATGTAGTGTATGTGACAAGGACGAAATTATTAGATTTTGGTGAAGATCCGGATTCGGATCTGGCTACTAATTTTTTTTTTTTTACCTGATTCTTTACCATTGGGAGATGGGGCCAAAAACGACACATAGCAGGATATCTCAAAAAGTTATAGATGGATTTGGACGAACCTTGGTTGAACGGTTGGGTGTCTGACAAGTATGGTTCGATTTGAATAAATTTTGGTGAAGATCTGAATATGATTCGGATATGAGACTTATTTAAAGCCCGCTTGCTCATCCCTCAACTTGTTGTCAACTCCATTTCTAATTCTGTTTATCAGCACTGTTTCCCATACTTTACTTGGAACGGATATTAAAGTAATTCTTCTCCAATTTCCACATTTCGAAAGATCGCCTTTCTTTGGCATCTTGACAATTAACCCCTGTTTCCATGCTTCAGGTACTTCCTCTTTATCCCAAATAGTTTCGAACAAGTTGTCAAGCCATTCCTCTGTTGTGTGTATGTCCACTTTCAATAATTCAGCAATAATTCCATCCTTGCCTCCATATTTACCTTTTTTAAAAAAAAAATTTTTTTTTTTTGTATACAGAATCGAGGCTCGTGAAAGAGCTAACATTTATCAAGCAAACAAAGTACAGTGATCCCTCGTTTATCGCGGGGGTTATGTTCCAGAACCCCCCGCGATAGCCGAAAATCCGCGAAGTAGCGACCATATTTTTTTTTTTTATATATATATATTTTAAAGCATTATGAACTCCCCACACTCTTATTAACCTTTCCCATACTCTTATAAACACTTCCTATACTCTTAAACACTTTTTACACTCTTAAACATACGTAATTTTAACAACATATAAAATTCTAATGGGTACTCACCATTGAAGATACTGTAGCTACCCATGGGTTCCCCAAGCAAGACCAGCATCAGAATCTCCTTGCTCCAGCCGGTGACGTCACCGGCGGGGATTCCCGGCGCGAGAGTGGCTGGTCACGTGACCGCTAAAGCGTGCCGCGCTTTGCGGGTATAATCAGCTACACCTGTTGATCACGTGACCACCGAAGCACGCCACGCTTGAGAGGCGTGGCTTTCGGTTTCTGGTTGTGCTTTATAATGCAGCCCGATAAATGGGCTTTTCAGTGTTCCCGAGTTGGTTTTGAGAATAAATATCTTCTCGGACGAGTTTGTGTCTTGCCCGTCATTTCGTCCGTATCAAGCAAGAGCCCCGGCTCTTCAATACTACAACTTGCGTGATGAAGATGATGATGAATTAGCTGTGCAGTACTGATGACGATGAAGGTGATGACGATGATGAATGTACTGGCGTTTTCCATACGCACGACTCTTTGTCTACCCTTCTACTGTACACTATGTACAGTATTTTATTTCTTGTAATATGTTTTAAATACTGTATTTTTCTTATTTCTTTACGTTTTTTAATTTTTTAGGCTAGAAAATGCTTATTTTACCACAAAAATATTTAAAATAATAGTATATAAAAATACATTTATACCGCAAAATCCCGCGATATAGCGAAAAATCGGCGATATAATTTTACATATACTAGCGAGAAAAACCCGCGATGTACCGAAGCCGCGAAAAGTGAACCGCGATATAGCGAGGGATGACTGTATATAAAAAGGGGAGCGGCAGACAAGATGGGGAGAGAAGGGGAGGAAGCACACAAACGCAACATTTGAGAGCAGGGACATCGGGAGATGTGTGGGAGGGAGAGGGCTTGGGGGGAGGCAGGATAGGTATAAAACGCAAGGACACCAAGGACTTCCAGGAAAGCAGTTGGTATTTAAAAAAAGTGGATTTGGGGTGAAATTAGCAGGGGTAGAAAAGATCAAGGTTTTGGATTGGGGAAGATAAGAGATGGTGGTGAACAGCCGTTTTAAAGACCTGGAGGGAGGAGTGGGATTGAAGAGAGTGAGGGAGTTTGTTCCAGAGGCGGGAGAAAAGAGGAATGAAGGAGTGAAGGTAAGCAGAGAGTCTTGATTTTGGCAGTTTAACCATAAGAGGGTTGCAGGCAGATCTTGTGCGACCTGTAGAAATATTTGGGGGACAGAGCACAGACTGGGCTGGGGGGGCTAGGCCGGAGAGGAGTCGGTAGAAGACGGAAAGACCACCAACCTGCCTGCAGTGAGTAAGTGAAAGGCCCTCGGAGATAGCGTCATCGCGGGAGATTCCAATGATTCTGAACGCTTTGGTTTCAACAGCGTGAAGACGAGCTAGGTGTGAGGCAGGAGCACCAGCCCCGAGGGGAGAGCAGTACTCCATTGAGCTGCGGATGAAAGCCTTGTATGTGGTGAGGAGCTCAGGTGTGCCAAGGAAGGACTTCGCACGACGGAGGATGCTGAGAAAGTAGATGGGAGGGTTGTCCAGTCGGTCTTTTCGGAGAGACATCGTAAGAGTGTGAGATTTGTCAGGATTGAAAGACATGTTCCACTTGTTTGCCCAGTCTGTGATTTTGTCCAGGTCTGCAGAGAGGGAGAAGGCTGCCGACTGCCGATCTGAGGGATGAGGAATGGAGCGGCAGAGAGTGGAGTCATCAGCAAAGAGATAGAGAGGATTTTCAAGCGAGTCAGAGAGATCATTGATGAAGACCAGAAAAAGCACAGGGCCCAGAACACTGCCTTGGGGAACTACAGCCTGAACAGGAAGAGGAGATGAGAGAAACCCATTCAGGGCCACACGTTGACTACGACTTGAGAGGAAGTCCGCCAGCCATGCGTGGAGATTTCCATGGATACCAAAGGAGGAGAGTTTGGTGAGCAGAGCGGGGTGCCAGACCGTATCGAAGGCACGTGATATGTCGAGGGAGACAGCTCGAATTCCCTGTTTGGCATTGAGGACCTCCATCCATTGTTGAGACAGCAGAAGCAGCATGTCCAGAGTAGTGACCTGGTCTGAAACCAAAAAATCTTCTGCATCTTCTTTATTTTTGTTCTTGTGCTGTGCTGATTTGTGCTGATTTCTTCGAAAGCGGGATCACACTCATATATATATATATATACATACATATACACACACACACACACACACACACACACACACACACACACACACACACACACACACACACACACACACACACACACACACACACACACACATATATATATACACAAAGAATTAAGTTAAGCACCCCCCCCCCGTTTTTTTACAACCTCGCACATTACAAGTTTGTTGTCGTCAAAACAGTGTAATATACCCATGATATTGCTATATTTTCTGGAGAAGTGATATTATGGTCACATAAAAACATAACAATCATGCCGTTTTCAATATTTTATTCTGAATAATTTAAGGTGAAATTTTTTGGGAATTTTAGGCATATTTTCACCTCAATTTAAGTATGGAGCTATAGGTCCATCACGGACAGTGTGGATGACGTTTATGTTTTCTAACGTACAGTCATTGTTCTGAGAAGACCTCTAGCGATCTTTGCGTCAATAACGTGTGTAGGACCCACGTGATCGGATCACTGACTCAACCCTACGTCTCATAGACCCTGTAAGCCGTCGTATGCGTTGCTGTGGCAGGTTGTTCCATTCCCGATGTAATGCACGTTCCAATTCATCCAGATTGGCTATTGGAGGGACCATCTTCGCAATTTGTCGTCCCAACATGTCCCAAACGTGCTCGAGGGGGTTCAACCTGCCACAGCAACGCATACGACGGCTTACAGGGTCTATGAGACGTAGGGTTGAGTCAGTGATCCGATCACGTGGGTCCTACACACGTTATTGACGCAAAGATCGCTAGAGGTCTTCTCAGAACAATGACTGTACGTTAGAAAACATAAACGTCATCCACACTGTCCGTGATGGACCTATAGCTCCATACTTAAATTGAGGTGAAAATATGCCTAAAATTCCCAAAAAATTTCACCTTAAATTATTCAGAATAAAATATTGAAAACGGCATGATTGTTATGTTTTTATGTGACCATAATATCACTTCTCCAGAAAATATAGCAATATCATGGGTATATTACACTGTTTTGACGACAACAAACTTGTAATGTGCGAGGTTGTAAAAAAACGGGGGGGGGGGTGCTTAACTTAATTCTTTGTGTATATATATACACACACACAGTCACGTGAAAAAGTAAGTACACCCCATGTGAAGTTTTGACGTTTTCAACATATTTCAACGTACAGCTATTTGATCTTCATTTCAACAATATTGATAGATAAAGGTGATATAATATAACAAATATCGTGAAACATTAATTTACATTTTGTAGTCCATTGTATAATTTAAATAAATGCAAATTTCGCATGTGGAAAAAGTAAGTATACCCCTACATTTTTCACTACTTCAAATACCTAAAATTAGAATCAGGTGCACCAGCTCAGGTGCAAATGATGAGAACATCGTCAGAGAGGATGGTAAATCCTCTCTAAAAAAAGGGGTGAGTTGCTTGAAGGATGAAGTGGGACAAATCGTTGTGGACCCAGATGGAATTAAAGGAAGATAGAAAAGATATATGGAAATGCTGTTGAATATAGAGAATGAATTGGATGGCAACATAGAGAGTAACCCAGTTTTAGGACCGGCAGAGAAGATAACTGAGAAGGAAGTTGAGGAAGCGATAAAAGCAATGAAGAGTTGAAAAGCGGGAGGGCCGACGGGAGTTGTGGGAGATATGTTGAAGGCAGCAGGAAGTTGGGGTGTGAAGAGAATGACAGAGATCTATAATCTGGTGGTGAAAGGGCCGCATTCCAGTGGATTGGGAACTGAGTACCCTCGTCCCTCTATACAAGGGGAAAGGTGACCCTCTAGAGTGTGGCTTGTACCGAGCGATAAAGTTATTGGAGCATGGAATGAAGGTATTGGAAAGGGTGTTGGAGAGGAGGATAAGGAAAAAAGTGAAGATCGACGAAATGCAGTTTGGATTTATGCCAGGAAGAGGAACGACAGACGTGCTTTTTATTGTGAGGCAGTTGCAGGAGAAGTACATGGAGAAGAGGAAGAAGTTGTTTCTTGGGTTTGTTGATCTGGAGAAAGCATTCGATAGGGTTCCATGCAAAGTATTGACATGGGCAATGAGGAAGTTAGGAGTGGAGGAATGGTTGATCAGAGTAGTGATGGCAATGTACAAAAGAGCGCGCACAGCTGTAAGGACGAAGGACGGGAACAGTGGTGAGTTTGAGGTGAAGGTGGGAGTGCATCAGGGGTCGGTACTAAGTCCACTACTATTTGTAGCTGTGATGGAGGTGCTGGCTCAGAACGTAAAGGAGGGTTTACCGTGGGAGTTGTTGTATGCAGATGATCTGGTGTTGATTGCGGAAAGTATGGATGGACTGAAGGAAAAGATGAACACGTGGAAGGAATGTATGGAGACAAAAGGTCTGAAGGTGAATATCGGAAAGACGAAGGTGATGGCAAGTGGTAAAGCATGTGGTGAGGTGGAAAGAACTGGGAAGTGGCCCTGTGCTGTGTGTAGGAAAGGTGTCGGAGTGAACTCCATTCAGTGTACAATGTGCGCTGAGTGGGTTCATCAAAAATGTAGTGGTCTGAGAGGGTCATTAACCAGTGTGGCAGCTACATTCAAATGTAAGGTGTGCACAGAGGGAGCTGCAGATGGAGGAAATGTTGAGTTGGATCTTGGAGACGGCGTGAAGCTGGAAGGTGTGAAAACATTTTGCTACCTCGGAGACATGCTGAATGGAGAAGGTGGGTCAGACTCGGCAATGGTTGCTAGAGTGAGATGTTCATGGAAGAAGTTTCGGGAACTGAGTGGCGTGCTGATGAGGAGGGGAGTGTCGTTGAAGCTGAAGGGAAAGGTGCATGCTGCATGTGTGAGAAGTGTTATGATTTATGGGAGCGAGACATGGGTAATGAACGTAGAGCAGCAACGAAGGTTGGAAAGGGTGGAAATGCGAATGGTTCGATGGATGTGCAGAGTATCGTTGAGAGAGAGGAAGACGAATGATGAATTGCGAAAAATGATGGGAATAGAGCCTGTGATTGATGTTGTGAAGAGGAACAGGTTGAGATGGTTTGGTCATGTGTTGAGGAAGGATTAAAGTGACTGGTTGAGAAGAGTGATGGACATGAATGTAGAAGGAAGTAGAGGATGGGGAAGACCGAGAAAGACTTGGCCAAAGATGGTGGAAGAAGAAATGCGGGCAAGGGGGTTAACAAGGAGAGATGCAGAAAATAGGGCAAGATGGAGAAGATTGTCATGGGGACCGCAAGGCTAACCCCCGCTCTAGCAGGGAAAATGGCCTTAAAATGCATGTTGTTGTTGTTGTTGTTGTTGTTGTTGTTGTTGTTGTATAAGGCACCGTCTTTCGGGGCGCGAAATGGCGTCGCTTGGAGAGGGAGGTCGCAAAATGAACAGAAGGGCCTACTCCTTATTTAATTGATGCAAGGAAGATTCAACTATTGGAAACACGGCCTAAACTAAAACACATAATAATGAAATAACTGAGTTCCTATGGTGGCCTACGTGTTGCTTGTGGACTAACTAGGGGTGCAACCTTTAACTTTTACTGTCATATTTACAAGTGATTATTATTTACAACAAGTGTGGGTTCTAAAACCACAACAATATATATATATATATATATATATATATATATATATATATATATATATATACGTATATATATATATATATATATATATATATATATATATATATATATATATATATATATATATACAGTGAAACCTTGACTTACGAGTGCACCAACTTACGAGTTTTCCGAGATACGAGCCGTCGCTCGGGCGGTTTTTTGCTTTGAGATGCGAGCCGAGATCTGAGTTACGAGCTTACGCCACCCGCCACTAGGTGGCCCAACAAGCGTTCCGGTCACGTGGTTATCTTGCCGTGCAAGCATCTCTGCCGTATATCGCTGCTGCTTTGTTTTCGCATGTTGGTTATTTTGGAAAATTTCTTAGTTTTAACCATGGGTCCTAAGAAATTGAGTGCCAAGGGCAGTACTGAGAAGAATAAGAGGATGATGTGCTTGGATATAAAACACGCAATCGTCGAAAAACATGAGCGAGGTGTGCGTGTTGTCGACTTGGCGAGGCAGTACGATCGTAGTACTTCTACGATATGTACGATTTTGAAGCAGAAGGAGTCTATAAAGGCTATAACGCCAGCCAAGGGCGTTACGATTATTTCAAAGCTCCGGACCTCTATCCATGAAGAGATGGAGAATTTTCGAAACATTTTGAAAGGGAGGAAGAAACAAACCTCGTTGGACAGGTTTTTATTGAAACGCCCTGCAAGTGAAAGCGAGGAAAGTGTTGTGAAAAGGGCAAAAGTTATCTCCTCCACCTCCGCCAGCATCTTCGTCTGGTCTTCAAGGTAAATACACTGTAGCGCGATGCTGCGCGCGCTAATGCTTACGCAAGGAGTAAGCGGACAACGCGGTTCATACAAGAGTCTTTATTCAAACTGCAGCACTAGGCTGCTCAAGGCTGCGCGCCCCGTCTATATCCTGAGGCCACGCCTCTCTCCCCGGCGTGGCCCACCCCCACTTGGTGTGCGGGGTGATGTCACCACGTCAGTGCTTTCGTGTCCGCCACAACACTTAATAAAACCAGTTTATTTCTTTACATTGAAGGAGTCTGGACTCCAGCAGAATACGGATAAAAGGATGGCAAGGCACAAACTCGTCCGAGAAGATGTTTATTCGTAAAACCAACTCGGGAACACTAAAAAGCCCGTTTATCGGGCTGCCTTATAAAGCAAAACCAAAAACCCAAACCGAAACCGAAAGCCACGCCTCAAGCGAGGCGTGCTTCGGTGGTCACGTGATCCACAGGTGTAGCTCATTATACCCGCATGCGCGGGATGCTTTGGCGGTCACGTGACCAGCCACTATGGCGCCGGGGATCCCCGCCGGTGACGTCACCGGCTGGAGCAAGGAGATTCTGATGCCGGTCTTGCTTGGGGGACCCATGGGTCGCTACAACATTCTCTTTTATTATGAACAGTATATACGAGGTCGTGCTTGTTTATACATTATTTGTTATTTATAAAGTACATTTTTCTTATTTAAAAACACGTAACTAAAAAAATTGGTGTGGTTTTTTTGGGGGGCTGGAACGGATTAATAGCATTTCAATGCCTTTTAATGGGGAAATTTAATTTGAGAAACGAGCAAATTGAGTTACGAGCTCGGTCACAGAACGAATTAAACTCGTAAGTCAAGGTTTCACTGTATATATATATATATATATATATATATATATATATATATATATATATATATATATATATATATATATATATATATATATATATATATATATATATATACGTATATATATATACGTATATATATATATATACGTATATATATATATATACGTATATATATATATATACGTATATATATATACGTATATATATATATATACGTATATATATATATATACGTATATATATATACGTATATATATATACGTATATATATATATATATATATATATATATATATATATATATATATATATATATATATATATTGTTGCGAATATGGAATTTGGCCTCCATATCCGCTTGTAAATATTCCCCTATTTCTCCAATACTCCCCAACTTTCCCCAATCCCCCATTCCCTAGTCCCATTGCATGTAAATAACACTCAGTAGAGCCGACCTTCCCCTTATTCCCCCATTAAATGTCGTGCCCAGGTCCACCGCACCACACGTAGACAACTTTCGGACATCTTGCTAGTTATTCTTAATCTATGTCAGTTAAGGACTCGTTTCCATTAATTCTGACTCTTCGTTGCACCAGAATGTGATTATATGGCATCAGTAGTGAGTTTAGGACCTTTCCCATACCTCCTCCCATCTTCTTCCCCGTCTACAACAACAGAGGGGCGCTGCGCGGGGGGGAGTGTGCGTCCTCCCACCGGCTCGGTTCGCCGCCATCGACAATGCGCTCCAGACGATGCGCTCCAGACCATGCGCTCCACGGGGTTACCACGAAGGGGCTCCTTGTCAGCTCCTCGTCAGGGGCGGAGCCGGTAACCCCCCCCCGCACGCACCCAATGAGAAGCAACGTGCCGATTCACGAGGCGGAGCTGACGAGCTGAGGGCGTGTCACTCCCCGCCGGATATACGCGGCCACGTAGCGGACGTGACGTCAGATGCGCCCCCAGCTTGAGCAGACAAGACGCCATCCGAGCGCTGCGACCTCCCCGCATCTCTAGACCGGACCGGGTCGACCCTGTCCTTGAGCCAAGAGTGCACCTTGAGCCATCGATACCCGCTTTCCTAGCCATCAAACCCCGTGTGAGTCAGCTTTGTCCCGTTTATCTGTCGTCTGTTGGGAATAATATAACATTGTGTCTAAGTGCTTGTCTTTCTATGTTGTACCTCTCGTCCCTGTAATCTGACCTTCCGAACGAATATAATCTCCTCCGGAGGTCTTGAGAACTGAACCCTGGGTGTCGTGTCATTTGAAACCCAGCCGTGTCTTCTTTTTCCTTATTGAGCCAGCGTGGCGCGGCTTCGTCAACGTTCGAGTACAATCGGGTAATTTGTGCGGACACGACGGCCATTCCGCTCGGCCCACCTTAACATCAAAGTCGTGTCGGTAACAATTGGTGTCAGGAGTGGGATTCGGACCCGGGACTAAATTAGTTAGGCCCAAATTTTGGGAGGGAAAATCGAGCCGGAGCGCGTACGGCGCTCGACCAAATCGATCCGGAGCGCGGTCCCGCGGTTACTGCGCTCGACGAAATTATAACAGCAAAATTTGGATTGGTGTTACGAAACTCGAATTTTGAAAGTCGCGCTATGGCGGATCAAGACGGCTGGGGTCCGGTAGGGGAGAGTGAAGCAGGGTCGGTCCAGGACCAAATTGAGGGACGCGAGGAGAGCGAAGCAGTGAGGGCGGCAGGGTCGCAAAATAGCGTTGTCACGCACGAGGTGGCCACGGCGTCCACGCCCGCGGCAGCGCCCCTGGTGGATTCGAACCTTTTCCTCCTGCAAATGAGGGCCCTTATGGAACAAATGGTGGGAATGAGGGCTGATAGTGAGCGGTTGGGAAACCAAATGGGGGTAATGAGGGACGAAGCGAGGGGTACTGGTGAGAAGGTAGACAAAAATTTTGAGGGGTTAGACAATGGGATAAAAGAGGTGAGAAATGGGTTAATGGGGGTAGAAAATAGAATGGCTGCCCAGGAGAATCAGATAGAGGGAGTGAAAAATGGGTTAGAGGGGTTAGAAAACAGTATGGAAGGCAAATTGAGGGACATGAGGGACCAAGCGGAAAGGGAAGTTAAACAAATGGAGCAGCAGATAGAGGGGGTCAGAATGGGGGTAGAAACGAAATTAGATGCTCACAGGGAGGAAATGGAGCAGATGAGGGTGGCATCTGGGCAGGAGATGCAAGTGATGGGAGAGGGGATCAGAAGAGGAGTGAGTGAGGAGGTCGGAGGAGTGCGCGAGGAGGTGAGGCACTGTAAGGAGCGCATGGAGAAGGAGGTGAGAAAGGGGACTGTAAAATTGCAAGGGGGTATAGAGGAGTTGACGCTGGGAGTAGAACAACTGACAGTGGGACAAAAGGAGTTGGGGGAACAGGTAAAGAAGAACACAGCGGTAATAGAGGGGTTAAAATCGACGCAGAAGGAGATGAAAAAGGACGTAGGGGTAATTAAAAAAGAGTGTCAGACGGTACATGAGGACTTGACGAAAAAAATGAACAAAGTGGTAGAGGTGATGGAGGTTAAAGAGCGGGAGGTGCGGGAGCACATAGAAAAAAATAAAGTGGAGTTAGAGGAAGAACTTAAAGGGGCGCACGAGGAGATGAAGGAGGTGAAGCAGAAATTAGAAGAAGTGGAAGAGGGGGTGAGCGAAATTAAAAAGCGACGGAGAGAGGATAAGAAAGAGATAAAAGAGGAGGTAAAAGAATTGGTCCAGAGTCTGTGTTCGGATCGTGATGATGTGCTCATTAACCGGATGAGGGATTCGCAGGTGATGGAGGAGAAGCGAAGAGAAAGAGGACCCGGTGTAAGTGGTGACCAATATGGTCGTGCGTATGATGCGCCAGGTGATTTAATAAGCTTGGGGGTCGAGATAGACCCGGATGTTCGTGAGAGGCCAAGAGTGAGGTGTATGGCTGGTCCGGAGGGTATGGAACGAGAGGTGCGAGGTGTGGGTGAGCAAGGTTGTGGTGGTATGGAATGGGTAGCGGGTTGCGGAGGTGTGACCCATGCATCGACACCAACAGGGGTAGTTGTTGGAGGGACCGGGGAGGCACGAGAGCCCCTTGGGGGTAGTGTACTGTGGGGGCCCGGCCGGTTCGGCCCCGCGCTGACCCCGCAAGGGGCGACGCACGGGGTCCGGCAGGCGGGCAACGACTCACATACGAGGTGGTCCCACAAGGTCCCACTCGCGCCGTATGACGGCAAGAGTGATCTACGCGCGTACCTGGCGCAGTTCGACTGTGTGTGTAAGGGCAACGGTTGGGGTGAGGACGAAGGTGGAGTACACCTGGTGGCCGCATTGTGCGGCGCGGCGGCGGAGGTGCTGACGGCATTACCAGCAGGTGCTCTCACCCTGCCAGCCCTCCGCGACGCCCTAATTAATCGATTCGGCATAGAACAGCAGAGCGAGCTTGTTAAAGCTCAGCTCGCGCTGTGAAAACGCAAGCCCCAGGAAGCCATCGGGGAACTTGCCCACGACATTCGCCGCGCAGTGGGGATCGCACATGCTAGCATGGCAGCGGATTCCCGGGAAAGCCTGGCGCTGGACCATTTTATCCAGGCCCTCCCGGATATTGAGCTCCGGCAACAGCTCGCCATGTGGCGCCCGCAGACTCTGAGCCAGGCGGCTGACGCTGCGGCCCGTTGGGAAGCAGCGAGGCCCCTAGCCCGAGGGGGCGAGCGTCTCGCAATGGCGGTCCGCCAGGTGGGACCCCCGATGGAGGGCGGACCCCTTAGGGGACCCGCCCCCGACGTGGGTCCTGACCTGGCGGGCATGGTCCGGAGGCTGGTGGACCAGCGCCTGGCGGGACCTGGACCATGGCAGGCGGCCCCGGAGGTGGCCCGCGGTGGACCACGAGCGGGTAATCCAATTCGGACCTACAGGGGGGGGAATTTGGAATTCCGGAGGCAAGCACCTTATCAGGTGAGGTGCTATACTTGCAACCGTCCGGGTCACCTGGCGCGGCACTGTCGAGCCATGCGCCAGGATGATCCCCGGCGGTTGAGGTCCTCAACTCCGCCCAGGGGGGAGCGGGTTAGCCGACCCCAGACACCCCCCCGCCAGACCCCGGGAAACTAGAAGGTGTCGGGCACGTAGGGCGGTGTTCGGCAACAGAGGATGGAGGAGAGCCCTCATTGACGCGACAGGTCATTTATTGTGGCCAAATTGGAACCGGTAGCCTGACAATTAGATGCAAAATTGCCGGCGTGGGGGTAGACGCCGTAGTGGACACAGGAGCTAGCGCCACGATCATCAGCCCTGTGGTCCTTGATTCGAGCGCAGGTGGCTGGGATAAGATCCAGCGCCTGCAAAATTATAGTTTGCAGCTTGCTACCGGGGTAACGGCCCCGATCATAGGGCGTGGTTCTGTGACCCTCAAGTTAGGGTCGGTAAGGAGGGAGATAGATGTTTGGGTGGCGGAGGTGTGCGACCCATGTTTAATAGGGTTGGACCTGTTGACTGCCAGCGGTTGTAAAATCGACTTGTGCCGGGGGATCCTGCAGGTGGGAGTAGAAGAGCTGCCGTTAGGGGGAGTGAGCACGGCCGAGAGAGCGGAGCTGGAGGCTTCCGAGGCCGTGACCATTCCCCCAAGGGCCGAGGCGATAGTGCCGGCCCGGTGGGCAGCTCGCCCAACATGGCAGGAGTCCTGCGGCCTGGTCGAACCGGTGGCAGCGCAGTCCATACCGGGTTTGATCGTGGGCCGCACCCTTGTAAAAACGGACGGGCCGGTAGTGGCCGTCCGAGTAGTAAATGTGAGTACAGAACCACGCACTATAGTAAGGGGCACGAGGGTAGCTGGCTGCACCCCAGTTGAGGAAGTCGCGACAGTGAGGGGCGAGAACGTCCAGCCGAGCCGACCCCGGGGGGAGCCTTCAATAAGAAGTAGGAATTGGCCCGATCCCATTTGCGAGATGGTAAATCGTAGTAGCGTAGAGTTGGGAGGTACCCAGAGGGAGGCCTTACACAAACTGGTTGGGTCCCATTTGGACCTCTTCTCCCTGTCCACCGAGGATATTGGACGTACGGGCCTGGTGAAACATCAGATCCACACCGGTGAGGCCCGGCCTATTCGTCAGGCCGCCCGACGGCTCCCTTGGAGCAAGAGGGCGGAAGCTGACGAGCAGGTTGCAAAAATGCTCGACGCAGGTGTGATCGAGCCCTCGGGAAGTCCTTGGATGTCACCTATTGTGCTGGTCAAAAAGAAGGATGGGACCACGCGGTTCTGCGTGGACTATCGCCAGCTAAACAACGTGACACTCAAGGACTCATATCCCCTGCCAAGGATTGATGACACCCTCGATGCCGTTGCGGGCTCAAATTGGTTCACAACTTTGGACCTCAAGAGTGGGTATTGGCAGGTGGAGATGCATAGGGCAGGGAAGGAGAAAACGGCATTTTCCACAGGTAAGGGACTGTATCAGTTTACTGTGATGCCGTTTGGTTTGTGTAACGCCCCCGCCACCTTTGAGAGATTGATGGAGCATGTACTAGGCGGCATGCCATGGCAATCATGCCTGGTGTACCTGGATGACGTCCTGGTACATGCCCAAACGTTCCCCCAGGCAGTAGCTAATTTGGACCAGGTGTTCGGGTGCCTCAGACAGGCAGGGTTGAAGCTGAACCCGAGTAAGTGCACTTTGTTTGCAAGAGAGGTGGCCTATCTAGGTCACGTGATCGGCCGCGAGGGGGTAAAAACGGACCCAGACAAAATTAAAGCGGTAGAGGAGTGGCCCGCACCACGTACCATCAAAGAGGTGCGGGGATTTTTGGGACTCTGCTCCTACTACCGGCGCTTTGTGGCGAAATTTGCGGAGTTGGCCCGTCCCCTCCACCGGCTTACGGAGAAGGGGACGCGATTTAATTGGACACGGGAGTGCCACGTGGCCTTCCAAAAATTGAAGGGGTGTCTGACATCCGCACCCCTTCTAGCTTACCCCACTAGCGACGGGGCATTTACCCTGGACACGGATGCGAGCCAGGAAGGATTGGGCGCAGTTTTGTCTCAGACACAGGAGGGCGTGGAGAGAGTGATTGGTTATTATAGTCGGGCCTTAAGTAGGCCCGAGCGAAATTATTGTGTCACTCGCAAAGAGTTATTGGCTATGCTGGCTGCCATGAACCATTTCCACCCGTACTTGTACGGGCGGGAATTTTTGGTTAGAACTGACCATTCCTCCTTGCAATGGCTCCTTCGGTTCAAGGAACCGGAGGGCCAAATTGCAAGGTGGTTGGAAAAGTTGCAGCAGTACGATTTTGATGTGGCCCATAGGGCCGGGAAGGCCCATGGTAATGCGGACGCACTCTCTCGGCGTCCTTGTCTGGGGGAAAACTGTAAATTTTGTGCGAGACACGAGGAGAGGGAGCAATTGGGCGATTCCGCCCCGATTCTCGTCGTCCGGGCAACCCGGGTGAGAGGGCCAATTTTGCCACTAACCGCGGACGAGGAATTTGGAGAGTTGGCTTGGAGCACGGCCCAGCAGGAGGATCCTGTTCTGGGGCCGGTGTTCCAATGGGTCAAATTGGGGCAAAGACCAAAGGGGGAAGAGGTCACCCCCCTCGGGGCGCAGACAAAGGCATATTGGGCTCAGTGGCAGACCCTGGAATTGAAAGGCAACATCTTGTATCGCAAGTGGGTGGAGGTTCCCTCTGATAGAACTTCCTGGCTGGTGATAGTCCCTGACAAATTCAAGAACGTCATATTGCAACAGGTGCATGGTACCCGCTCCGGCGGCCATTTGGGCAGGACAAAGACAATATCTCGGGTCCGCCGGAGGTTCTATTGGGTGAATATGGGGCGCGACATACAGGACTGGTGTCGGAGATGCGACGCCTGTACTGCCAAAAAGGGACCAGCACGGAGGATGAGGGCCCCCCTTCAATTACACCAGGTGGGGGCCCCCCTAGAGCGGGTGGCCATGGATATCCTAGGCCCACTACCCCGCACCCGCCTAGGTAATAAGTACATCCTCGTTGTGATGGACTACTTCACCAAGTGGCCGGAGGCCTACGCCCTCCCCAACCAAGAAGCAGGGGTGGTAGCGCAGGCCTTCGTGGAAGGATTTGTGTGCCGGCATGGGATTCCACAGGAGTTGCACACCGACCAGGGACGAAATTTTGAGAGCAAATTGCTAAAAGATGTGTGCAGTCTCCTGTCAATTCGGAAAACCAGAACAACGCCTTTAAGACCTCAATCTGACGGGATGGTGGAAAGATTCAACCGAACTCTAATCCAACAACTGGCACTGTTCACCACCACCCGTCAGGATGACTGGGACGAACATCTCCCTTATTTGCTCATGGCCTACCGAACCAGCCAGCACGGGGCCACCGCATGCAGTCCAGCGTTGCTTATGTATGGGCGGGAGTTACGGGCTCCCGCCGACTTGCTATGCGGTCCCGTGCCAGACACAGTGGTTAACCCGCCGAGGGAGGGGTACGCACGTCACCTAGAGGAAGGCATGGAGCTAGTCCATGCCTTCGCCCGCCGCCAACTCCATCTGGCGGGGGAAAAGATGAAGCGCAGGTACGACGACCGGAGCCAGGGGAGTCAATACGCTCCGGGGATGAAGATTTGGTTCTTTAATCCCCGGAGGCGGAAGGGAAGGTGCCCAAAACTCACCTCCCCCTGGCAAGGCCCAGGAGTCGTCCTGTCGCAAATCTGTGACGTGGTCTTTAAGATCAAAATGGGGCCACGAGCCCTCCCTCGGATCGTCCACGCTGACCGGATATGGCCTTACACCGGCGAGCAGGCGCCCCCGTGGATTGCCTCGGCTTTAGATGCCGAGGCGGGACCCAGTACCTCTGAATAAGGGGGGCTTATTAGTGCCAGAGGACTGGGGGATTGAGGAGCGATAGGCCCGGTGGGAGAGGGTGGCATCCCTGCCACCTTTCCCATGAGTGGGGCAAATGCGCACTAGCTTATGGGGTGTATGGCAGTGAAAACTAGCCCGGGTGGGTTAGGATATTGTGTGTAGGGATCTAGAAGATGACATTAGGTAACGTTAAGTTTAGTTAGTGACTGATACCTGTAGTGGGGACGCAGGTAGATTAGTATGGATGATAATGACGTGGGAGCGCAATAGTTTAAAGGGACGACTGGGAAGCGCAAGTTTCAGAAGGGAGTAGTTAGCTGAGATGATGCTGTGTGTGTGAGAATTGAACAGGTGTGATTGCACAGGTGTGCAACTGGACAGGTGTGTGGAGCAGTGTATGAGTAGTGAGTGTTGTGGATCAGCGCGAATGCGCTTGGGGAGAGAAGGGTGCAGGTGGCACCAGGTGTGAGAGCACAGGTGTGCAAGTACAGGTGTGTGGAGAGAGTTGGAGTAAGTGGTACGGAGTGGTGTGCATGGTGCGAAGGTGTGGATGGGGGAAGAGTGGACCCCCTTTCACGAGTACCCGGGGCGGGTAGTGTAAGTGTTAGGTAGAGGGTACAGGTAAATTGTGGTTGGATATTGGCACTTGTGGTGCGGTTGCAGAATGGTGTTGTGAATGGGTGCATTAGTGTTGTGGAAATGGCTTGGCGTGTAGCCTGTTAGTGCGTGTAGTTGGTTGGGCACTCCACCACTGTGAGGATGTCGGCCAGGTGAGGCCGCAGGTGGGCTCTGGGAGCCGGTAGAGTTGTGGATGGGGCCCGAGGATCCGGAGGACGGACCCGGGTAGCCCAGTGCCAGAGAGGGCACCGAGTGGGGAGAGTGCCAGAGGGCCTTCCCCAAGTAGTTAGGTTAGGGCAAGGAGCAGGTAAGCTCGGAGGCAACTGCAGTGGTGGAGGTGTGCAGGTGGGTAGACCCACTGGGAGAGGTACACGCCGCAGCCCAGAAATTGTGCGAGGGCACCGGGAGATGAATCGGGGGAGTGAGACCCCAAATTGAAAAGCACCACAGTCTGGCCAATGGGAATTGGTTTTTAGAACCAATAGTGTAAGAGGGCCAATGGTTTGGCCGGAGAAAGACCCCGGGTAGTGTAAAGTTGTAAAGTCATTTAGGAAATAGTTAGGATTGATGAACCTGTCGCACCATACGCAGCCACTTACCTGTGGTGATGATGATGACTCCACACCTGTGTTTTCTTTGTTTGTTGCAGGAAATGAGATTGCTGTGTGGATTTGTGAGACGCATCACGACGTGGATGAGACATTGGGGTGATTCCATCTCTCCCTCCCTAGGAGGGACTGATGATGAATTGGTAATGGCAAATTTTGATGTGCAGTTGGAGATGGCAAATTTTGATGAGAGTTGAAAATGGCAAATTTGATTGGTTAGGAGGGAGAGAAGACGAATTTGGTTTATGGGAGGAACGGGGAAGACAGTAGGGATGTTTGTTGATTTGTAAAGTAGATGTTTATGGGTAGTGTTGTGTTTTGTGGATACAGTAAGGGGTAAGGGAGGGGCCATGTAGGTTACCTGGTGGGGGGGGGGGGGCGTACGATAGGAACGTACCTGTCTCACCTGGTTCCCATGTGCCCCCAGTGTGCATCACCTTACATTGCGTGCACTTTTGCGCCCTTACCACCTTACTCACTTGTCTGCTTCTTTTGTCTCCCACCTCCGAGGATCTGGCTTTGGGGTAGAGAGAGAGGAGAGAGAGGTGCTGGCTGCGCAGTTGTGGGCCTGCACTTTCGCTGTTTGCTGCCGGGATCGATACACCATATGGACCGCAATGTTTGTGGCCACCCACAATGGACCGCAGTTCGTTTGCGGCCAAGCACCACCCGGGGATGGACCTATGGGTCAACGTGGCACCTATGCCATACAGGTGAACCACTTTTAGTTAACACCAAGTGCACCACAAGAAGAGCAAGAGACACCTGCAGGGTTAGGGGTTGTCGAATTTATTTTTATTCCAATGAACAATGGTGACTGCACCGATTGGTGGTGGGGTGGTGCTTTTGATGCTCGGGAAGGGTGCTCTGCACGTTATTAAAGGCCGTCGGCCACAGAGCACTCGTGGGTTGGTGTATCGATGCTGGCAAGCGCGCTCTCTCTATGCATAACATCTGCATGTGTTCCTCCAAAAACAGGTCCTGGATCGTAGTGTAAATAGCAGCGTAGTCGTGTAAATAATGCTCCCTACCGGCTGTATGTTTAGTTTGCGAATTCTTTCCGGATTCGGTTATCCTGTGGGTGTGTTTCTGTGAGGAGAAGGGTGCAACGTCGCAGGGGGACATATTTACTCATTTGTGAATATCTGTAAAACTGTCGCACTCAGGGTAGAGTTAATAGTAGAGGGAACTACATTGCGTGCCACACTAAAGTAGGTAAAAATTTATCGGGTCGGGACGCCCCGAGGGTAGAGAAGGGTGCAATGTTGCGAATATGGAATTTGGCCTCCATATCCGCTTGTAAATATTCCCCTATTTCTCCAATACTCCCCAACTTTCCCCAATCCCCCATTCCCTAGTCCCATTGCATGTAAATAACACTCAGTAGAGCCGACCTTCCCCTTATTCCCCCATTAAATGTCGTGCCCAGGTCCACCGCACCACACGTAGACAACTTTCGGACATCTTGCTAGTTATTCTTAATCTATGTCAGTTAAGGACTCGTTTCCATTAATTCTGACTCTTCGTTGCACCAGAATGTGATTATATGGCATCAGTAGTGAGTTTAGGACCTTTCCCATACCTCCTCCCATCTTCTTCCCCGTCTACAACAACAGAGGGGCGCTGCGCGGGGGGGAGTGTGCGTCCTCCCACCGGCTCGGTTCGCCGCCATCGACAATGCGCTCCAGACGATGCGCTCCAGACCATGCGCTCCACGGGGTTACCACGAAGGGGCTCCTTGTCAGCTCCTCGTCAGGGGCGGAGCCGGTAACCCCCCCCCCGCACGCACCCAATGAGAAGCAACGTGCCGATTCCACGAGGCGGAGCTGACGAGCTGAGGGCGTGTCACTCCCCGCCGGATATACGCGGCCACGTAGCGGACGTGACGTCAGATGCGCCCCCAGCTTGAGCAGACAAGACGCCATCCGAGCGCTGCGACCTCCCCGCATCTCTAGACCGGACCGGGTCGACCCTGTCCTTGAGCCAAGAGTGCACCTTGAGCCATCGATACCCGCTTTCCTAGCCATCAAACCCCGTGTGAGTCAGCTTTGTCCCGTTTATCTGTCGTCTGTTGGGAATAATATAAGATTGTGTCTAAGTGCTTGTCTTTCTATGTTGTACCTCTCGTCCCTGTAATCTGACCTTCCGAACGAATATAATCTCCTCCGGAGGTCTTGAGAACTGAACCCTGGGTGTCGTGTCATTTGAAACCCAGCCGTGTCTTCTTTTTCCTTATTGAGCCAGCGTGGCGCGGCTTCGTCAACGTTCGAGTACAATCGGGTAATTTGTGCGGACACGACGGCCATTCCGCTCGGCCCACCTTAACATCAAAGTCGTGTCGGTAACAATATATTGTAACGGTTTTGAGAAGTGTAACGAATTTGAGAAGTGTAACGGTTTTTGAGAAGTGTAACAATTTTGGAGGAAGTGTAACGAATGTGAAAAGTATGGTTTTGTTATGTGTAACACCCTCATAATGTAAATAATGGTCGCAGCCGTCCTCCTAGTTAATTCCATGAAACTTACACGTAGGCCATGATATATCTTTTTAAATAGTGTATTTCCTTATTCCATGTAGGCTAAATATGTGTTTCCCACTAGATTGACTCTGCATTGTATCAAACGAAATAAGTGTAGGCCCTTTCAATTTCCCCAATCATCTCCGCTCTCCCAAAGTTCCTTTCAAAAGCGGTGCGAGTGGTGTTCAATCCCGCAAGCCGCCATTGCCCATGTGCTAATCTCGGAGAAGAAAGGCGTGTCTCCACCTCGTCATAGAGGGGAGGAGTGAGCCAACCCCACTTGGCCAACCAGCACCGCGGTTAGCGACCCGGTAGGCGTGCCCTCGCAGCCGGCGGCTTGATTCCGCCCGGAGTAATAAAAGGGACTGGAAGGGACTGCTTCACCAGATGAGAGATGAGCGAAGAGGTGACATACGAAAAGGAGCTGTGAGCTGAGCTGTGAGCGGTGAGAGGCGAGACGCTCCAAGCCAAAGAGGAGAGGAAACCAGCTTTGGAGAGACGCGCTGAGAGGAGGGAGACGGCTCCACCAGAAGGAGAGGAGCAGGTGTGACCGAGCCAGCGCGTGACGTCTACAGCATCGGCAGCGGATACGCGACGGAGGGTTTTCCCACCAAAACCGCGAGGAATTGAGAGCTGCTGCCTCCGACCCTGCCTCCCTCTCCAGCAATCCACCTCAAGCCCTACCTGCCTGCAATATCCCCCGTGTAAGTGTGAACGTCGTCTGTCCTACTCGTTGTCTTGGGGTTAAGTAAAATGAATAGTTTAAGCTAACGATGCACTGTGTGACGGCTTCTTCCATCCATTGCTGTAAATAATTTTGGTCGCTCTTTCTTTTTTGCTTGTGTGTGTATAATAAATCTGTTCTTCCTCCGTACTCTGTCTTCTTCTCTTTTCATTCTCTTTCGGTCGCTTTAGAGGTTTCCCGATTGAATATCTGCGGTGCGATCTGGTCAACGTCGGGTGGAATCGGGGAGTAACTGTTCGGACGCGGTAATACCAACCGCTCGGTAAAATAACATCTTAATCCGGGATCCGTAACAATATATATATATATACACAAAGAATTAAGTTAAGCACCCCCCCCGTTTTTTTACAACCTCGCACATTACAAGTTTGTTGTCGTCAAAACAGTGTAATATACCCATGTTATTGCTATATTTTCTGGAGAAGTGATATTATGGTCACATAAAAACATAACAATCATGCCGTTTTCAATATTTTATTCTGAATAATTTAAGGTGAAATTTTTTGGGAATTTTAGGCATATTTTCACCTCAATTTAAGTATGGAGCTATAGGTCCATCACGGACAGTGTGGATGACGTTTATGTTTTCTAACGTACAGTCATTGTTCTGAGAAGACCTCTAGCGATCTTTGCGTCAATAACGTGTGTAGGACCCACGTGATCGGATCACTGACTAAACCCTACGTCTCATAGACCCTGTAAGCCGTCGTATGCGTTGCTGTGGCAGGTTGTTCCATTCCCGATGTAATGCACGTTCGGGACATGTTGGGACGACAAATTGCGAAGATGGTCCCTCCAATAGCCAATCTGGATGAATTGGAACGTGCATTACATCGGGAAGGGAACAACCTGCCACAGCAACGCATACGACGGCTTACAGGGTCTATGAGACGTAGGGTTGAGTCAGTGATCCGATCACGTGGGTCCTACACACGTTATTGACGCAAAGATCGCTAGAGGTCTTCTCAGAACAATGACTGTACGTTAGAAAACATAAACGTCATCCACACTGTCCGTGATGGACCTATAGCTCCATACTTAAATTGTGGTGAAAATATGCCTAAAATTCCCAAAAAATTTCACCTTAAATTATTCAGACTAACATATTGAAAACGGCATGATTGTTATGTTTTTATGTGACCATAATATCACTTCTCCAGAAAATATAGCAATAACATGGGTATATTACACTGTTTTGACGACAACAAACTTGTAATGTGCGAGGTTGTAAAAAAACGGGGGGGGTGCTTAACTTAATTCTTTGTGTATATATTAGGGTGGTGCTCAAAATAATTTTTTTTAAATATTTACTGGGACATGGCTTTATGTTGTTCCTTTTGTTCCAAAATGAAAAGACACCAAATATGAAAGCAATCTGATTTTATTTAGGGGTGCCACATCAGCCTTCAAACTAAAGGTGTCTACAAAACTTTTCTATATATGGATCGAAAGCAAAACCAGAAGTTTGTTTTATGAAAATCCACCCTCCACTCACTTTCTTTGTATTCTAGCAAACACAAGTTACAATAGCTGCACATATATTGCTATGAAAACTCAAATTCAATGATAACAATCCAAATGTTCAGTTCATAAAATGAAGAGACACCATATCACATAATATTAAAAAACCCAAATATAATGAGAAATGTAACTCCTATTTCTGGGCCTGTTTCACCACTGTTGCCTTCTTGGCATCGGGGTACATCTTCCTGTGAGCAGCAACAACTTGGAGCAGAGCTTGCTTTTGCTCTTCATCCTTTGTAAGGAGCTTATTGTAGTCTTGTATCAATGCGACACCCCTTTCTGCCCTGTCGTTCACCACGACTAAGCCACTGGCGGCTTTCTTTGCTTCCTGAAAGCTGGTTTCTTGCTCCCATGAACCAGGATCCTTATCCATCCAATCAGTTGGGGTCCCTAGGATGCTGAAGAAATGCTTGGTGTGTTTTGTTATGAGGCCAGCGATTGACAGGGTGGTTCCTCGTTTGATAGCTGGTCTCTTTGGAGAGGGGTTTTCACCGTCATTTTTCAATGCTTCAATCATATTGATCTTGCTTTCTTTGTCAATTCTGGTGTCAAAGAATGCAAATGCCACTAGTACTGGGCTCATGTACCACGTGTGGCGGCCAAGTGCCTTCAAGGCTGCCTGAGCCATCTTCTGATTGATTTGTTCAAACTTTTCCAACTTCTTGAAGAGGTTAATGTCATTCAGGGGAGCCTCAATAGCTTGTGGAGCCCGAAACCAAGCCTGTACATACACAAGGCAGACAAAAATGTTGAAGGCTCGGAGTTCTCTCGCCTCTCGAAGTGTCAAGTGGAACTCTGACTGAAACATGAACACCTGTAGTGAATATAGTGCTTTTGCCATCCATCTGGCTCTGTGCATTGCTCCTGGAGCCATGATCCGGATTCCACGAGGTGGGATTCCTCCCATGTAGATGACAGTCAGTTCTAGGAGTTCACGATAATCATCTCGTGGCTGCTGATCTTTCAAACACACAAGAACGTTTTTGCTTCCCACACAGTGTCTACAGATCCCATTGAAGCCTTCCTCTCTGAGAATTGATCGTGAAGAAACTTCCTGTCCTCGGGGTTGGTGATTATGGCCTCCGAATCTGCATGCCTAAGATCAAACGTCTTCTCCAAGGAGGCCTTGAAGGATACTTCCTTTTTCTCTTGGGTCGCACCACCCCGCTTTGCACCTTTTTGGAGGCTCCTCCATTCTTCATATAGCCTCTCCAAACGATGGATGCAGTGCTGCTCCGTCGTTGTAGGTAGGTGAGCTTTTTCCCAGAACTTCACAACCTCTTCAATGGTGAGGGTTGCACTCTCCCGGGCAGTGCGATTCTCCTTCTTCAGGTGATGGAAAAACAGGACAAGAGATTGATGCACAGTCGGGAGCTTGGCACCTTTGATGGCATCTCCAGAAGTGGACCCAATGAGATACACATTATCCTGAGCCCGAGTTTTCAATGAAACACTGGTACTAGCACATGCCATATCTGCAAATTAAGCAAGAATGTGGGTAAAATCCTGTTAATTCTTACTCCACAGGGTCACTCTCTACAAAAGAGCCACAGTCAATAAGTTAGGCCTACATATTACACACTAAAAAAGCGTACCCCTGACCCCGGGAACCTGTACAAAACATGCATGAAAATTGCCCAGATAGTGATCATAGGAAGTTTCAAAACTGTATGTATAATATATTGTATATATATAATGTATAATGTGTATTTATGTATATTTATTATTTAATGTATATTTACTATATATTTATTTTTAATATTATATTTAATGTATATATATAATTATGTATTTATTTTGTGTATATACAGCCAAAAAAATGGGAATTCCTATTTTTGCATGGGGGAAAATTTATCACTGATGTGGCACCCCTAAATATTATTGGATTCCATTCAAATTTGGTGTGGTTTCCTTTGACACCAAAAGGAACAATAATAGACCATGTCCCGGAGACAATCTGCATTTTGATTTTTTGAAGCCCACCCTAATATATATATATATATATATATATATATATATATATATATATATATATATATATATATATATATATAATATATATATATATATATATTTGTGTGCTCCTGTGTCCATCACGCTTTGTAAAGAGTTTCTGTTGTGCTTTTGGAACCGCTACCTTAAACTTAAAGTTTCAAATCCTGCTTCTTCCTCTTCCCTCCTGGAAAGACAGGATTTGAAAATAGGCATTTTAATGATTAATCGGATGCTATTTTTTGTTCCAAGTCACTACATTATTACCTTTCCAACCAAGTAAATGTAGTATTATTCTATTATAGCAGGAACCCTTTGCAATAAAACCACACTTATACACACATCGTCGTCATCGTCATCATCATATGTGATGATGAAATTTTATCTCTGCCTCTCAAACCTCGACTGGATTCCATAATAACATGCATTATGAATTTGAAGTTCAACAACAATTTCATATGCAACAACATGCACATGCACCAACAATTTTGCACATGCACCAACAATTTTGCACATGCAACAACAATTTTGCACATGCAACAACAATTTTGCACATGCAACAACAATTTTGCACATGCAACAACAATTTTGAACGGAATACATAAATTTAGAAAGTACACACTGTAAAAAGTTTACCGGTGCTTGTTTACACTTGGTTATTAACAATCAGTGGGCTCTCGATCACATGCCCTTTATAGGCAAAATATAATATCGTGAATTGATGTGATGCTCTTCTTGAGTGAACTACTTGGTCATTCTCTTCCATTTATATTCTCTAATTTACCTTCCTTTCTCTCCAATCCCCATTTTCTTTTCCTTTGCATGCAGAATTATGCAAAATGAGAGTTCTGTTGTTTGCCCAGTCATTGATACCATAGACTGGATGACGTTTGAATATTACATGCAGACGGGTGAGCCAGCTATTGGTGGTTTTGATTGGCGTCTCACCTTCCAGTGGCACAGTGTGCCAGAGTATGAGCGCCAGAGAAGATCATCTCGTGCTGACACCCTCAGGTAATGAGTCCAATAATTGTTTACTCAAGCACTTGGCCTATGGAAAAGTAATTGCACAAAGCATAGTTTTATTGAATGTTTTTAAACCTTCTTAGGTCTCCAACAATGGCAGGGGGTCTTTTTGCTGTAAGCAAACGCTACTTTGAACACATTGGCACATACGATGCTGGAATGGAGGTGTGGGGAGGTGAGAACCTGGAGCTGTCCTTCCGTGTGAGTAGCACCATCTGGAAGATACCCACACCCAAATCCAAATTGTATTGGTATCGAAGCCAGTGGCCATTTGTAAATGGGAGAAGGGAGGGGGAGGGGGGGAGGGGAATGGAGGGGAGGAGAGGGTGGAGGGGGAGGGGGTGGAGAGGGGGGGGGAGGGGAGGGGGAGAGGAGATGGGAGGGGGAGAGGAGTGTGGGGGAGGGGGAAGGGGAGGGGGAGGGGGGTGGGGAAGGGGTAGGGCAGAAAGGAAGGGGTAGGGGGAAAGGGAGGAGCTTGGGGGAAAGGGAGGGGAGGGATGGGGAAGGGGTGGGGCAGAAATGAAGGGGTAGGGGGGAAAGGGAGGGGCATGGGGGAAAGGGGAGGGGGTGGGGAAGGGGTAGGGCAGAAAGGAAGGGGTAGGGGGGAAAGGGAGGAGCATGGGGGAAAGGGAGGGGGAGGGGAGGGGGATGGGGAAGGGGTAGAGTGGAAAGGAAGGGGTAGGGGGGAAAGGGAGGGGCATGGGGGAAAGGGAGGGGGGGAAGGGGAGAGGGTAGGGTGGAGGGGGGAGGGGAGGGGGGAAGGGAGGGAGGGGGAGGAGGGAAGGGGAGGGGAGGGATATAGATGGTTACTGGCAATTGATCACATCCACAAATGATGTAATCCACACAATTTATGTACTTTACATAACGTTAATAGAATACATGGCCGTGTAGATGGGAAATACAGTTTGTTTGAAATAAATCACAAATATCAGATGAAAGTGAAAAAAAAACCTATGTGGTGTGAATGGCAATGTTCCTCGCTGAAAACTGAATTACGTGCGAATGCATAACTGTGAGATTATGGCGGCAAAGTTGGAACATCACGTGATCGCTCTGAGTGAATCAGCGCGCTGCTCTGCGACCAGCTGAGATTCCGTGTATAATGTTCCTCGCTGAAATGCGCTGAGGTAAATATGAATAAAAAATTCGATATATTTTCACTTTTATGTTTTGGCTAACTCGCGCGCTAGAACCTGACGAAGATCCTGAGCAAGGATCGCTACGTTATGCTAACGCTACGTTACGCTACGTTGCTACATTATGGCTAAAAATATGGATCTAAAGATGAAAGAAAAAAAACCTATGTGGTGTGAATGGCAATGTTCCTCGCTGAAATGTGAAAAAACTGTTTTTTGTTTTTTTGTATACTGAATCGAGGCTCGTGAAGGAGCTAAAAGAGGGGAGAAGAGGGGGAGGGGCGAGCGGAGAGGGAGAAGAGGGGGGAGGGGGAGAGGGGAAAAGAGGGGGGGAGGGGGAGAGGGGAGAAGAGGGGGAGAAGAGGGGGGGATGGGATGGGAGGGAGGGGAGCGGAGGGGAATGGGGGGGAGGGGAGGAGAGGAGAGGAGAGGGGGGAGGGGGAGAAGAAGAGGAGGGAGGGAGGGGAGGGGGGAGGAGAGGAGGGAGGGGGAGGTGAGGGGGAGGGATGGGAGGGGGAGAGGAGTGTGGGGGAGGGGGGATTGGGGAGGGGGGATGGGGGGAGGGGGAGGGGGGTGGGGAAGGGGTAGGGCAGAAAGGAAGGGGTAGGGGAAAGGGAGGAGCATGGGGGAAGAGGGAGGGGGATGGGAAGGGGTGGGGCAGAAAGGAAGGGGTAGGGGCGAAAGGGAGGGGCATGGGGGAAAGGGGGGGGGTGGGGAAGGGGTAGGGCAGAAAGGAAGGGGTAGGGGGAAAGGGAGGAGCATGGGGGGAAAGGGAGGGGAGGGGGAAGGGGGTTGGGTGGAAACGAAGGGGTAGGGGGGAAAGGGAGGGGCATGGGGGAGGGGGAGGGTAGGGGGGAAGGGGAGAGGGTAGGGTGGAGGGGGAAGGGAGGGGGAAGGGAGGGGAGTGGGACGGAGGGGGAGGAGGGAAGGGGAGGGGAGGGGTAGGGAGGAGGGGGGAGGGGGAGGTCCCCGCTGTACGTAGCGAACGCATAACTGTAAGATTATGGCGGCAAAGTTGGAACATCACATGATCGCTCTGAGCAAATCAGCCATGCTGCTCTGCCATTCCGGTCATTATATTCCTCGCTGAAATGCGCTGAGGTAAAAATATGGTTAAAAAATAAAAAATAAAATTATTTTAATAAATTTTTAGGTCGACCATGTTCGTACCAGGCTCAATGGCCATGTTTGTGCCAAATATCAAGTTCGTGAGCCTCTCCGTTTAGGAGTCTATCGGTAACATTACACACACACACACACACACACACACACACACACACACACACACACACACACTGTTTTATATATATATATATATATATGTATATGTATATGTATGTATATGTATATGTATATGTAATGTACTATGTATATATATGTATATGTATATATATATATATATATACATATATCGGTCTATCGGCCAGGGCCCGGGAAACTAGGCGGTGCAGGGCGGTGATCGGCAGTAGGGGATGGAGAAGAGCCCTCATTGACGCGACAGGTCATTTATTGTGGCCAAATTGGTACAGGTAGCTTGACAATTCGGTGCAAAATTGCCGGCGTGGGGGTAGACGCCGTAGTGGAAACAGGAGCTAGCGCCACGATCATCAGCCCTGTGATCCTTAATTCGAATGCAGACGGCTGGGATAAAATCCTCAGCGTCTGGAAAATCATAGTTTGCAGCTGGCTACCGGGGTAACGGCTCCGATCATAGGGCGTCGTTTGTAACCCTCAAGTTAGGGTCGGCAAAGAGGAGATAGAAGTTTGGGTGGCGGAAGTGTGCGACCCCATGCTTAATAGGGTTGGATTTGTTGACTGCCAGCGGTTGTAAATCGATTTGTGCCGGGGGACCCTGCAGGTGGGAGTAGAAGAGCTACCATTGGAGGGGGTGAGCACGACCCCGAGAGGATGGAGCTGGAGGCTTCTGAGGCCAGTGACCATCCCTCTGAGGGCCGAGGCCATAGTGCCCGGCGCCGATGGTCAGCTCGCCCCCGACATGGCAGGTGTCCTGCAGCCTGGTCGAACCGGTGGCAGCGCAGTCCATACCGGGTTTAATCGTGGCCGCACCCGCGTAAAAACGGACGGGCCGGTGGTGGCCGTCCGAGTAATTAATATTAGTGCAGAACCACGCACTATAGTAAGGGGCACGAAGGTAGCTGGCTGCACCCCAGTTAATGAAGTCGCGGCAGTGAGGACGAGAACATCCAGCCAAGCCGGCCCCTGGGGAGCCTTCAATAAATAGTAGGAATCGGCCCGAGCCCATTTGTGAGATGGTAAATCGTAGTAGCGTAGAGTTGGGAGGTACCCAGAGGGAGGCCTTCCATGAATTATTTGAATCCCATTTGATATCTTCTCCTTGTCTCCGAGGATATTGGACGTACGGGCCTGGTGAAACATCAGATCCACACAGGTGAGGCCCGGCCTATTTGTCAGCCCGCCCGACGGCTCCCTTGGAGCAAGAGGGAGGAAGCTGATGAACAGGTAGACAAGATGCTCAATGCAGGTATCATTGAGCCCTCGGGAAGTCCTTGGATGTCACCTGTTGTGCTGGTCAAAAAAAAAGATGGACCACGCATTTCTGTGTGGACTATCGCCAGCTGAACAATGTGACACTGAAAGACTCATATCCCCTGCCAAGAATTGACGATACCCTCGATGCCGTTGCGGGCTCAAATTGTTTCTCAACCTTGGACCTCAAGAGTGGGTATTGGCAGGTAACATCACATGATCTTCTGTCTGGACAGGGAAGGAGAAAACGGCATTTTCCACAGTAAGGGGCTGTATCAGTTCACTGTGATGCCGTTTGGTTTGTGTAACGCCCCCGCCACCTTTGAGAGATTAATGGAGCATGTGCTAGGCGGCATGCCATGGCAGTCCTGCCTGGTGTACCTGGATGACGTCCTGGTACATGCTAAGACATTCCCCCAGGCTATAGCTAATTTGGACCAGGTGTTTGGGTGCCTCAGACAGGCAGGGCTGAAATTAAGTCCAAGTAAGTGCACTTTGTTTGCAAGAGAGGTGGCCTATTTAGGTCACGTTATCGGTCGCGAGGGGGTAAAAACCGACCCAGGTAAAATTACAGCGGTAGAGGAGTGGCCCGGCCCGCACCACGTACCATCAAGGAGGTGCGGGGATTTTTGGGACTCTGCTCCTACGACCGGCGCTTTGTGGTGAAATTTGCAGAGTTGGCCCGGCCCCTTCACTGGCTTACGGAGAAGGGGACGAGATTTAATTGGACATGGGAGTGCCAAGAGGCCCTTCCTAGCATTGAAGGGGTGTTTGACATCTGCACCCATTCTAGCTTACCCCACTAGTGACGGGACATTTACTCTGGACACGGATGCAAGCCAGGAATGATTGGGCGCAGTTTTGTCTCAGACACAGGAGGGCGTGGAGAGTGTGATCGCTTATTATAGTCGGGCCATGAGTAGGCCCCGAACGAAATTATTGCGTCACTCGCAAAGAGTTATTGGCTATGGCTATGCTGGCTGCCATGAACCATTTCCACCCGTACTTGTACGGGCGGAAATTTTTGGTTCGAACTGACCATTCCTCCTTTCAATGGCTCCTTCGGTTCAAGGAACTGGAGGGCCAAATTGCAAGGTGGTTGGAAAGTTGCAGCAGTACGATTTTAATGTGACCCATCGGGCCGGGAAGGCCCATGGGAATGCCGATGCACTCTTCGGCATCCTTGTCTGGGGAAAACTGCAAATTTTGTGCGAGACACGAGGAGAGGAGCAATTGGGCGATTCTGCCCCTATCCTCGCCATCCGTGCAACCCGGGTGAGAGGGCCAATTTTGCCACTAACCGCAGATGAAGAATTCGGAACATTGGCTTGGAGCACGGCCCAGCGGGGAGGATCCCGTCCTGGGATGGGTGTACGAATGGGTTCGATTGGGACAAAGACCTAATGGGGAAGAGGTCACCCCCCTCGGGGCGCCAACAAGGCATATTGGGCTCAGTGGCAGACTCTGGAATTGAAGGAGAACATCTTGTATCGCAAGTGGGTGGAGGTTCCCTCTGAGAGAACTTCCTGGCTGGTGATAGTCCCTGACAAATTTAAGAACACCATATCACAGCAGGTGCATGGTATCCGCCTCCGGCGGCCATTTGGGCAGGACAAAGGCAACATCTCGGGTCCGCCGGAGGTTCTTTTGGGTAAATATGGGGCGCGACATACAGGACTGGTGTCGGAGATGCGACGCCTGTACTGCCAAAAAGGGACCAGCACAGAGGATGAGGGCCCCTCTTCAATTACACCAGGTGGGGGGCCCCCTTGAGCGGGTAGCGGTGGATATTCTTGGTCCACTACCCCGCACCCGCCAAGGTAACTAATACATCCTCGTTGTAATGGACTATTTCACCAAAGTGGCCGGAGGCCTATGCCCTCCCCAACCAAGAAGCCGGGGTGGTGGCACAGGCCTTCGTGGAAGGATTTGTATATCAGCATGGGATTCCACAGGAGCTGCACACACGATCAGGGTCGAAATTTTTAAAGTCAATTACTAAAAGATATGTGCAGACTCCTGTCAATTAGAAAGACACGAACAACGCCCCTAAGACTTCAATCTGACGGGATGGTGGAACGGTTCAATCGAACATTGGTCCAACAACTGGCCTTGTTCACCACCACCCGTCAGGACGACTGGGACGAACATCTCCCGTACTTATTGATGGCCTACCGATCTAGCCAGCATGGGGCCACCACATGCAGTCCAGCGTTGCTTATGTATGGGAGGGAGTTGTGGGCTCCCGCCGACTTGCTATGCGGTCCCGTGCCAGACACCACTAACATCCCGCCGAGGGAGGGCTATGCACATCACTTAGAGGAAGGCATGGAGAGGGTACATGCCTTCGCTCGCTACCAGCTCCAGCTGGCGGGGGCAAAGATGAAGAGCAGGTACGACCACCGGAGCCAGGGGAGTCAGTACGCTCCGGGGATGAAGATTTGGTTCTTCAATCCCCGGAGGCGGAAGGGTAGGTGCCCAAATCTCACCTCTCCCTGGCAAGGCCCGGGGGTCGTCCTGTCGCAAGTATGTGACGTGGTCATTAAGATCAAAATGGGGCCAAGAGCCCTCCCTCGGATCGTCCATGCCGACCGGATAAGACCTTACACTGGCGAGCAGGCGCCCTCGTGGATCGCCTCGGCTTTAGTTGCCGAGGCGGGACCCAGTGCCTCTAACAAAGGGGCTCTCGTAGTGCCAGAGGACTGGGGGAGATAAGGGGGGAGATGCCCGATGTAGGGGGATGGTGGCTCTACCATCCCTCACATCCATGCCCGGGCACATGAGCAATAGGTTTATGGGGTTATGGCGGTGAAAACCAAGCCAGGGAGGGTTTGGATAATGTTAGGGACTTAGAAATGACTTTAGGAGACTTGAGGTTTAAGTAGTGACATGGTACAGGTAGTAGGGGACGTAGGTAGATTAGCTGGTTGATAATGACGTGGGAGTGCTTAGTATAAGGGAAGACGGGGAGCACGAGTCTTAGAAAAAAATAGTCAGTCAGAAGATGCTGTGTGTCTGAGCCGTAGTGGTGCGCATGAAATGAGGAATTGTGAGGCAATGCTCGGAAATGGTGTGTGTGTGCGTGTGTGTGTGTGTGTGTGTGTGTGTGTGTGTGTGTGTGTGTGTGTGTGTGTGTGTGTGTGTGTGTGTGTGTGTGTGTGTGTGTGATTGTGTGTGTGTGATTGTGCATTGTATTGAGTGAATGGTCCTGGAGGAAAGGAGGGTGCAAGTGCCACCAGGTGTGTGGGAAGCAGGTGTGCAAGTGAAATACAGGTGAATGAGAATGGTTGTATGGAGTAAATGGAATGGAATGTATGGAGTAAATGGAATGGAAGGGTGTGGAGTGAGTGTGGTGGAATACGTGGAGTGGAGTGTGTGGTGCGAAGGAGTGGATGGGGGAAAGATGGACCCCCTTCACGGACACCCGGGGAGGGTAGTTTAAGAGTAGGTAGAGGGGATAGGTAAATTGTGGTGGATATTGGTATCCCTGGTGTTGGGCTAGCGGCTAGGGTGCCGGCTTAGGATCCTAGGATCCTGGGTTCGAATCCCGGTCAATCGCTGAATTAACGCCAGGGGGGTTGACTCAGCCTGTCATCCTTCCGAGGTCGGCAAATTGAGTACCAGTTCACTGGTAATTCCCTGCTTGTCGTTAAAGTCGGCAAAAAGGGTTGGCGTCAGGAAGGGCATCCGGCCGTAAAACATTGCTTCAAAAAGGGGACCGAAAAACAACAACAACCACAGTTCCTGAAAAAGGCCAACCCCCGCTTGCGGGGAAAAATGGCCTCTAAAGGTGGTTTTTTTTTTTTTATTGGCATCTGTGGTGTGAAAGTAGCAGAGGACTGCTTTGATTGGTGCGTGGGCGAAATGGAATGGCTGGGCGTGTGGCCTGTTAGAGGTGTGGTTGGTTGAGCACTCCGCCACTGTTAGTCTGTCAGCCAGGTGAGGCCGCAGGTAGGCTCTGGGAGCCAATAGTGTTCAATGGGGCCTGAGGATCCAGGGACGGACCCGGGTAGCCCGATGCCAGAGGGGGCATAGATGGGGAGAGAGCCAGAGTGCCTTCCCCAAGGTAGGTTAGGGTGAGGAGCAGGTAAGCTCGGGTGGCAACGTGCAGTGGCGGAGGTGCGCAGGTAAGTAGACCTGTTAGGGGAGCCACACGACCCAGCCCTAAAATTGTGCGAGGGCACAGGGTGCAGAATCGGGGGAGTGAGACCCCAAATTGGAGAGCACCACAGTATGTTCAATGGGAGTTCAGTTCTTAGACCCACATAGTGTAATGATGGCCAATGGTTGGCAAGGAAAAGTCCCCGGTTAGTGTACAGTGTGTTAAAGTCATTTAGGAAGTAGTTAGGATTGAAAATCTCTTCGCACCATCCGCATCCACTCACCTGAGGTGATAAGACTCCACACCGGTTTGTGCAAATGTCTGGGGTGTAAGACGCATCACGACGTGGGTGGACATTGTTTATATTCCATATCTTCCTCCTTAGGAGGGATTGATGAGGAATTGGGATTGATGGCAAATTTGGTTTAGAGGGATTGATGACGAATTTGGATTAGCGGAGATATGGGGAAGACAGGACGTTAGCGACGGATTTGTAAATTGTGTAAATACGGGGTAGGGGCAAGGGTAGGTTAGGTGACAGGGGGGGACGGGGACGTATGCTAGGGACGAGCTTTCTCCGCTCGCTCTCCAGCGCCCTTCCTGTCTGCATTACCTTGTTTGATGTGTACCCTTGCGATCTTGCCCCGCTGCTTGCTTGTCCTCCTTCCCCCACTCACGGATTTGTTCAATTTGGGCCCGGGGGGAGTGCGCAGGTAGTCGCAGTTGTGTGCCAGCACCTCCGCTGCCTGCCTGCCTGGACCGGTACACCAACTTATGGACCACACGTCTTGTGGCCTACCACCATATGGACCACATCTCTGTGGCCGAGCACCACACTTATGGACCCCACACTTTGGGGCCTGGCACCTCTGCTGGAGACCGGCCATTGTGGCCAGCGAAATCTTGCTTGCGGACCACGGTGAGGTGGCACCTAAGCCATGCAGGTGGACCACCCTAGTCGGCCCCTGCTGGCCGTAATTTTAAAAAGTGGACGCGGGTTGTGCCCTTTTATTTTTAAATAGGCAGCAAGCACGAACAAGAACATCAAGGAGCATCGGCCCAGCAGAGCAGAGAAGCAAGAAGACGCCATTGGTTATCTTTAACAAATGTGTGTTTTGTGCACTGGATGGTGCTGACTGTGGTGCTTTTGGTGCTTTTTGTTTATTGGTGCTTTTTGTTTATTGGTGCTTATGGTGTATCAGTGCAGTGCAGTGCATGACTCTTCCTCTTTTCAAAAAATCTTTTTGTCTCCCAAATGGCAGGTCCTGGGTTCGCGTTGTAAATACCAAGTAGTGTCTTTGTAAATAACATGCTCCCCACCGTCAGTGTAGTTTCAAAATTAATTCCGCAATTCGGTTATTCTGTGGGTGTGAGTCAGTTAGATAGAATGCTTCGCAGCAGGCGGGACATACTTAATTGTTTTTAAAATGTCACACTCAGAGTGAAGTTAATAGTAGAGGGTTACCACACCTAAGTGTCACATTAAGTTAATGTTTTTTCGGCCTGGGACGAGCCTGGAGGAAACGAGGGTGCTGTGTTGCAGTTTTTAGAACCCTCCAATTTGTAAATAATAATCCCTTATAAATAATCCCCTGTAAATATCCCCTCTTCTAATGTTAAAAGATAGCACCCTAGCTAGTCCATTTTGCAACACGTAGGACACCATAGGACCTCAGTTATTTCATTAGTATGTGTTTCAGGTAAGGCTCTGTTCCCAATAGTTTGAATCTACGTTGCATTAATAAAATAAGGATAGGCCCTACAGCTCCCTCAACATCAGTGCGATTGGTTTTCTGACCCGTGCGACACCATTACGCACGCAGTCATCGTGGAAAAGAAGGGGGAGGAGTCAGCCAAGCGCCAGGGCCAAGGTGTGGCCCTGTCAACGCCTCATCAAGGGGCGGGACCGGTGAGCCCTCGTGACCAACCAAGGCCGAGGCGAGCTCACCGGTGGGCGTTTCCAAAAGGTAGGTGGCTTGATACGCACACGCCCAATATAAGCGCCGCGGCGGACTACTTCAGGGAGAAGGAGAGAGGAGCCCCAGACGATCAAGCAGGAGAGAATTGTGAAGAAGGCCTTGGTGGTGTTCATGAACTTGTTGGAGGCGCGTGCCGCAAAAGAAGGGTTGGAGAGGGTTCGCTAGCACGACCATCCAGCTATTACGTACGCGAAGGATCCCAGCTTTCCCCCCGCTGTATATAATTGTCCGGTCGCGTTCAACGACACGCGGAGCTGGTTGCCGGGTTTCTCCTCGAACTCGGAGCATGGACCGGAGCGCGAGGTTGGAGCCAGACCTCGACGCCTACCATCTGCCTGGACCCTTCTCTTCCTTCCCACCATCCCTGCCATTCCATCCTTTCGTGTAAGTGTGTTTGTTCTGTCCTGGGCGTGTTAATTAAGACTGTGTAAGCTTGCCCTGTGTCCTTTTATTTCCTCTCTTGTATGTTCTTGCCCTTTCGTTTCCTCCTTAATCATTACTGTATGATTTTGTTCTTTCTATTTGTTCTTTCAAACAAATTTGTTCTGTTTCTTTCTATTTCAAACCATATTTGTTCTTTCTTTACCCCTTGGTTTCTTCTCATCTGATCACTTTCGTCCTGTCCCCAATTGATATACGTGGCACGATTTGGCCAATCGCTCGGAATCGGGTTAGTCTTATTGCTAACGGCTCGAATCGCGGATTGATAAACTGCTCGGCAAATTCCATCTTGTCCATGGTTCGAGCGGGAATTATCTCCCTGCTTTGCAGAGAGATTGGCTCAGGTATTTGGGAGATTACCCTGACCAATCACCCTGGCAAATCTCAACCCCGCAAAGGAGCGTTATAATTTCCAGGACCGGGAGGACGGCCAGCTTAAAAGGACAAGGGGATTAACCCCCCCTTGGTAACGGGAGCGCCGACCCCGGATCCACAACAATATATATACAGTCATACCCCGTTTTACGCCATTTCGGCCTACATCAAATCCGACTTTATGCCACTCTTCTGGAGTAAATTTCAGTTCGGTGAACGTCATTATGTGCGACTTTACGTCACTCCTACGGACGTGAAAAAAAATAATTTTTCCTTAAAAATATATTTAAAATAAATAAAATAGTACATACATTAACAATAAAAGAAGCTAAAAAAACAATTTAAAATACAATAAGAAGCACATTAAAATGTAAAAAAAATGTACGTACAGTATACTGTACGTACGCGTAGCTGCTGGTTGTCATTCAAAACAGAGGCGACGTACAATATTCCTTTACTGTGTCTGTGTTAGCCATGGGTCCTAAGAAGGATAGTGCTCGTGTTTCCAAGCGTAATGTGGTTACGATGGAAGATAAGTTAAATCTGATTAAAAGGTATGAAAAAGATGAAAACGTGTCGGTGATAGCGCATAGACCTTATCGCGAATCGGAACCGCAATGCGTCATGGGATCGGAAAGGGGCAATAGCGCCGCCGGCGGTCGCTGTCACTTTGACAGACTGCTTGTTTACATTGACACACTACGTGAGCCTTACCACTTTAAACTACCTTTAGGACTTTTTTACTGTGACAAATTAACAAATTAACTGTGAACTGTGATCAGCTCATGAGCCAGTATTTGCAAGCCAAGGACACCGTCGCAAAACTGAAAGCCGCCATTGCAGTATGTAACAAGAAGCTTGCTGTTTCGGACATAGCAAACTGTGATGAACTTGTGAAACTTTATACAGGTTTACCTAGTTATGACCTGTTTAAGTGGTTATTAGCAGAAGTATCCCCTCATGCACAGAACCTTCATTATTATAAGGGGAAATTATCAATGGAAGACAAGACCTGGCAAATAAACAATACTACAAAACTCGGAGTTAAGCGATCTCAATCTTTCGAGGATCAACTACTCATGACACTCATGAAGCTTCGGCTTAATCTTCGCGAGGAGGACCTCGTATTTCGCTTTGGATTAGGACAAAGCACCGTCTCCCAAGTTTTGTTCGCAAGTGTACAGCCAATATAAGTCAAGACCTACTCTCAAGTGCCTTGTTGGTATTACACCTAGCGGAACAATTTCATACATTTCCAAACCTACAGGAGGAAACACGTCGGACAAAAAAATTGTAAAGATGACGAACATTGTAGACAAGTTCCAGCCCGGCGATATTTGTATGGCCGATCGAGGTTTCAACATTCAGGAACTGTTCTTGCATAAGCAGGTTGTTTCTCTTCTCCAATGGGAACCCCCCTTTCCCTCAAATATTTATTTAAATCGCTGGATTTTAATGCCAAAAAACCGCTGAATTTCTTTCACATTAGCCATCTTCCTTTCCGTAAACACAGCGTCGATCGTAGACAGACGCTTCCTCTTCTGGGTTCGTGTTTACCTTTGCCCCCTTTTCGATCCTATCATGCTTTGTGGTGGAGCGCCCTCTGTTGATATTTACCGATTCAAGATAAGGTCTATGCCTTAGGGCTGCCACGGTCGATGGTATCGACCATCATTCATGATGGGGAACGTAATCTCGCATACGTCACTGAAAAAGCGCCGCCGGATAAGACTGCTAAAATGTGTGTTTGTGTTCAGAAGAGACGCCATGTTTAAGGTGAATAACATACTTATTAATTTTATTTATTATTCTTTACAAATTCATTTATTAATTGTGTTCATTACTCATTAAAAAATATGACTGAAATGTGTTTTTAGTGTTCTTTATGGTTTAGCGATAGTTATATACTTTCGCGAGTTATTTACTCGAGTTTTACGGTGTTTGACTTCATTTTAAGGCATTTTTAAGGCATTACGCCCGGTTTACGTCAAAAACGAGTTACGTCACGGCTTATGGAACCAATTAATGACGTAGGCCGGGGTATTACTATATATATATATATATATATATATATATATATATATATATATATATCTATCTATCTATCTATCTATATCTACCCGGGGTAATTGATTACTTGACAGCTGATTAGTTGTTCCCTCCAATTATGGGTGAGAAACTTTATCTTGATATAAAATGTAATGGTTACAGGCCTTCAATGGCCAAACATGCCCATGGGGTGGGTAGTGACACAGGAGGTCTCCATAATTTGCGTGCGTTTGGGCAGTTAAAACCGCACGACGACTGCTGGTGAAAACCGTCTGGCAAGAATAGCTGAGCAGAGCTTTGTAGGTGGTCTACTAATGGATGCGTGAATCCAAACTGCCGTTAACAAGATAATCCCCAATTCTATATGCGCTATCGAGTTCCTTCCCCATGACCAAAAAAGTGGTTCTCATTAACGAGGGTTTATTCACAAAATGGGGCGGGAAAAAGGGAGAGAGAACAGGACGGCACACATGGTAAATCAAACTGAAACAATTTAATTTTTTTTTTTAATACTCATGGTTCCTTGACTGCTTAAATACTCAACTTGCTCGCTCAAGTGGGGAAAAGCACATGACACTCAGTGGGAGATTGATTCGATAGAGATTAGAGAGGATTGAATAGAACCTGTCTGCAGCACGATGCGAGACAAAAAGCTGCGTGGAACTGCAAAGCGAGAGGCCGCAGAACCAGCCAGAGTGATCGTGCAGCCACCAGACAGACAGACAGATAGACAGTGAGCGCCATCTCTCGTCCTCTTTCATAGTATTTCATGAGACCAGATTTACCACACATGGCAATCACCCATAGATATCGTGCGAGAATCACGTGTCTGTGCTGATTGGCTTGTGGGGCTGGTAATTTTCTGATTTTTCTGACGTTGTCGGCGAGTGACACCATCTCTTATCCTTGCCACGTTCTTGTTGCAGTGTGTGGGAAAACACAAATATACAGATTATACACTGGGGATGTCGGAGTGTAAGGAAAAGGAGGATAAGGCCTTAGAACACATTTGCTTTGGAAGAAAAGAGTTCACTCAACATACTTGACACTGCCTCTTTAATTTCAGAAATTATGCTTATGCTGACATGTACTTTGAAATAGCGATTGCAAAGTGAGCCCCCAAACTAAATATGTAACAATCCCGAGTCTGGGTTAAAGACCATGTGTGGTTGACTATTTATCATAAGCACAACTCCCCCCCCCTACTCTAGCCTGCAAACATTACATGAAAATGCCCATTCATTCCCGAGTCTGTGTTGAGAAACTTTTTAATACGTTCTCAGATTAAGCACTGCACTTAAACTTTATGCCAATAATTCTAAATTAATGATTTCCAAAAGGGATGGAGAATGACTCTTAGGGGGGTAATGGCTTGAAGTAGGGGAATCATATGTCTTTATTCCAGAAGTTCGAAGTTAACCTCCCTCCCGGCAGCTCCACCAGTACGTTGCCAATCAGCCCACATAGCTGGCACAATAACTGATCGTGTTGACCGTCTGACAGGCAGGAAGTTAAGTGTTTTACATGCAGACAGCAGTAAAAGGCAGGATGGCTGGCTTCACCCTATTCTAACTAGTCCTTATCTGCCCCATTGAATGAATGAATGAATGATAGTTTTAAGGCCATTTTCCCCGCTAGAGCGGGGGTTAGCCTTGCGGGCCCCATGACAATCATGGTTCCCTGTTTGAGGCAATGTTTTTTTTATGGCCGGATGCCCTTCCTGACGCCAACCCTGAATCGCCTCTTACGATGCGCAGGGATACGGTGTACCTATTCTAAACCGGGGTACACACCGTGTTCATTCATCCCAGCAAGCTGGTACTCAATTTGCCGACCTCGGAAGGATGACAGGCTGAGTGAACCCCCCTGGTGTTAATTTAGCGATCGACCGGGATTCGAACCCAGGATCCTAGGATCCCAAGCCGGCACCCTAACCGCTAAGCCAACACCAGGCTCTTATCTGCCCCATTAATCCCTTTAATTATACCTCTAACTATCCCCTTCCCGAGAGGACGCCCAGGCATGTGCAGGGTCTAAAAGGGTTGAGTGGTGTGACCTCACCTGGCTCACTAGTGGAGTGGTTCGATAGGAGTGTACATATCCATTCGTTACTACTCATTTCGGCCTCAATGGGCCCTCACAAACACCAATTGCTCTACTCCTGTTCTCTCCAATGCCCAAAGACGTCAAATGGTGCGAAGGGGAAGCATTTCTACTCTAACCTAACATTTTGTATATCATCTGCTTCACTTTACCTTTACATCCCCCTTTAGATTGTGATTCTGACCAATTGCACCCACTACTCCACATGATGGTACCATTCGTGAAGTTTGACCTCACATTCTGTTTTGCTTACATGTGCTCCAGAACAATGTGGTTGCTGGGCAGTATGGCCTCTTCTGCAGGTTTCTTGCCTGCTCTACAATGTGGCACTGTAAACTCCTGAGTATTATCACTCTCCATAAGAATCATTGGGTGTCCTCTGTGGCACCCCATACCATGTGGTCTCTGGTACTTCCATTCCAGATCCTCTCCTGGGTACCCGGGCCTTCAACAATAATAAATAATTGGTTCAAATTCTTAGGTTCAAATTATATTCACTCATCTCATCATTCATTCTTCCATTCATCCACAACATTGTTGGGACTAGGGAAGGGAAGGGAGAAGGAGGAAGGCATTCTAATCCGGAGGGGAAGGGGAGTCGCGTTGCCACCATTCAGAGGGATCACACAGCTGCCGGGGTCACACAGCCAGCCAAAGTTTGCGGCCTCCAGGTGCTGCGGTTTGGCCATGAAAGAATACCGTACAAACACACAAACATTTGGAAATATGTTTATAGATTAGAATGCGAGTATGTCTATAAAATACATACTATAACACCACATAAAACATGTCCTTGTGTGGGACTGCAATCCTTTGCTGCTCTTTCTCCTACTTGTTGTATCATGCATTTGAGAGAGGAGGTGAGCTTCCTTGAGTTCATAAATGTATTCTTAAAGTTTATTCATTTTTCTTTATTTTTTATATTGGTGATCTAAGGTATAGCTTATGGTATAGCTAAATTTGTTAAGAATTGGTTTGTGTGTGTGTATGTATATAAGGTGGTTGCGATGAGGTGTAGAAAACACCGCATAGCTTTCCAAACTTTATTTGGTGCTTTATAAAGGTGCACCACCAATTGCGTTCATGTGCAATGAACTGAAGGGTGTTCGAAACATTTAATATTTCACCCCGTAAACCATAAGCTTAATAAACTTCATCAACTGATTTTCTTTATTGTTGTTTCATCCTCCTGTATCAGGTGTGGCAGTGTGGTGGTTCTCTTGAAATCCTGCCTTGCTCACACGTGGGACACGTGTTCCCCAAGAAGGCACCGTATGCACGCCCGCGCTTCCTGCAGAATACAGTGCGTGCTGCCGAGGTTTGGATGGATGAATACAAGCAGCACTTCTACAATCGTAATCCACCTGCACGCAAGGTAGCCGACATGTGCTGCATTCTTCCTTTGCTTCTTTATTTCCTTTAATTATGTCAAGCAAACTTTACCATACTTATTACCAAATGTTTTCCATCTTCAGTAGTTGTATGTGGAACCCAAAATGTACTTCGTATACATCAAATGGAAAAACGACTAATATAACTATGCTTATCGCACACCTCCTTCGTATTGAAATGGAATGAAACACCTTTAGAGGCCATTTTTCCCCGCAGAGCAGGGGTTGGCCTTTTTCGGGCACCGTGGTCCCCTTTTTGAAGCAATGTTTTATGGCCGGATGCCCTTCCTGCCGCCAACCCTGTTAGTCGCCTCTTGCGACACACAGGGAATTACCAGTGAACGGGTGCTCAATTTGCCGACCTCGGAAGGATGACAGGCTGAGTCAACCCCCCTGGTGTTAATTCAGCGATCGACCGGGATTCGAACCCAGGATCCTAGGATCCCAAGCCGGCACCCTAACCGCTAAGCCAACACCAGGCTTTATTTACAACATACTGAAATAAATTAAAAAATACAGATGATGATGTAAACACTGTCAAACCTTGAAAGTACCTTCATTGCTGGTAGTAAGTGCAACTCTTGCTTTTTTTGCACATTGTACACCTCCTTAATATTGGAACAGCATATTATCAATCATTTATCTCCTGAAATCTGACACATTATGTAGCATCAATCATGTGTGCTATTTAATACTGGACATTAATAAACGATGGAACATTGTTTCATCGAGATATGTAATGATTGGAGTGTTCATTTTGTCTTTGGTAAGTAGGATAGTTAATTGGCAGTGTTCTCAAATTGTATTCAACGAAACATTTTGGTTTTACCAGCAGAAGGCACTGTATCAAGAAGCACTCCATATTTCATAGTTGAGGCAGATTTTATATCCGCATTGATGAAGTTAATTATCATATGCCGTCCTCGGAAAGAGTTGGCCATGCATTTGGCTGCTACCCTGGTCAAATAATTATCATACTCTCTCTGTGTTCAAAATTTCTTGTTGGGATTATTCTTTTGGGACTCTACAGCTCACTTCACCGCCATGGCTTGCAGCCCACTGCCCAAACAGCTTGTGATGGTCCCTTTTAAATCTGTGAAGTGCTCTCTTTGTTCGTTTGTGCCCAAGTCCTCTACCTGGCCTTGTCTTAACAGAAGGTTTTGCACCATACGATCTTATCCTATTCTGCTTTAACGTTTACACTCACCACAATCTCGACACATTTTACAATATGACTTACCTCTGGCAATTCCCCGAACAAAGACGTAAATCTAAGCTACTTTATTCACATGGTCCATACTATTCTTACCATGTTCTAGCTGTGTATCCTCCTCCACCCCCCACCACATCCCCTTCCACAGAACAAGATATTGACAGGGTTGTAACACAGATACCATGTAAGGTACAGATTATAGTGTTACACAAGTTGGAATTTGATAGGCCGAAATATTATATTTTGTTTATAATCGTAAACTGAGAAGTGGAAGGATGCTGGAAAGGGGGTACAGCAGTATTAATTTCAGGTTTTAACATGCGAGGTAAAGGATTATTTGTGTTCAGGTTAAGTTCAGTATTGTTGAATGGTTCTGATGTATTGAACTTAACTTTGCCAGGAGCGTGTAGGTGATCTGTCATCCCGTAAGACCCTGCGTGAGCACCTTTCCTGCCACACCTTCAGCTGGTACCTACAGAACATCTACCCAGACTTGCATGTGCCCCAGGATAGGTCTGGTTGGCATGGTGCGGTGAGTCTCCTATTACTGCCAAAAACTTCTTTTTTTTTTTTTTTTACCTCATTACAACCACCCGCATAAAAACTACTTTTCATTGTATATGTTGGAACCCATCTGTGGATCGGTCCCATCGGCCGATGGGTCTGACCCATCTGTGGATGCACGAGAAATGACAATGCAGACCCATCGGCCGATGGGTCTGCGCCATCTGCGGATGTGTTGTTCACCTTGAAGGAATGTGTATGCATCAATGGTGGCAATGTATGCATCAATGGTGGTATGTTTATTTGAAATGTTTATTCAAATATATTTTTGAAATTATTTTTGAAATTTGAAATTTGAAATGTTTATAAAGCAGTCCGTGACATGTGGTTTGTCGATAACCGTTTGTCGATAAGATAAAAATAAGATAATGTCGCTCCATTTAAAAACGCTGGTCTACTTCGCTGGTGGCACTGGCAGACTCAGCTCTCCATTGTTTATATAGCAATTCCTGGCATTTTATATAGCAACACAAGTAGTGTAATAATGTTGCTTCTGGGACACCTCCGTTTAACATGGGAAATCCCTATCTAATGTCATTTACCCCCTTGTCTTTTTCAAAAATCATAAACACCTCTATTTCTCCCACCCTCATCTTTATGAACCTTTTGTCTGTAGTACCTATCCTTAATGTTGTTCATTAGACCACGCATAAACAAATATTTGTTTTCTCTTATAGACCTATCATCCTTCTTCTACATATCATCTGGCAGATTAATCTTTGACCCACTCAAACATTGACCCATTCACTTCCATATTAATTCTTTCCCTCCCTCATTGCCCCTAAACACCTATATTTCTCTCACCCTGTTCTTTACGAACCTTCTAACCTTTTGACATGTTATCCTTATTCATTAGACCACTTAAACACCTGTGATCCTTCTGACCTCATGGACCTTTTAACCTTTTACTCTTAATATCATCTGGTGAATATAACCCACTCAAACAACGACCCTACAAATATTTGTTTATGCGTGGGAAATAATTTAATTCTCCTACAACTCTCTTCACCATCTAATACATTAACAAAAAATATGTTTGAGTTTGGTTCTTTATTAAGATATTTTAACTGAGCTAAGATAAAATGGTAAACCTCCCTCAATGTTCTTATTTGAGCGCCTCCAGTGCCACACACTTTTTGGTAGGCTCTGCCCACCTTTTGTTAAGCTCCGTCCACTTTTTGGAAAAACCCCGCCCACTTTTTGGTAAGCCACGCCCATCTTTTACTAAGCCCCGCCCACTTTTTGTTAAGCCACGCCCACTTTTTGCTACGCCCCGCCCACTTTTGCTAAGTCCCACCCACTTTATAAACTCTTCAGCATTGTATCATTTCCAGGTAATACATAACATCATTTTCAGGGAATTTCCATCACATCATTTCCAGTTAAGACACGCCCAGGGAATTTCCACAGGAAATGACACACACCCAGCCCTTCTTATAAAAGGCACCGACCACACAGGCTTTTTCAAACACGCTTTCTGCTTCACTTGAGAATGGACTCCTATGCCGAAATGGAATGGGATAACTTTGCTATTCCTTGGAGTCCTACTACCTGTGTAGCGCTCAACCTTCAGATTGATGAACTGGACTCGAACCTCTTGTCGATGGAGGAAATTGTATCTGAGCTACGAAATGAAAATTCTACTTTTAACACAACTTGGGATAAAGTTATTTTTTTGTTTGAAGATCTTTTGAACAACCAAGACCCACAGAACGAGTTCTACCTTGATGACCCAGCCAAAGAGTTATACCTTGGAGATCCACAAAATCCTGAAAAAGAGTTCTACCATGATGATACTTATTGTGAGTTATCAAAACAAAACCCACTGAACGAGTTCTACCTTGATGACCCAGCCAAAGAGTTATACCTTGGAGACTCACTAAATTTGGGAAAAACAAATTATGAGGTCTGCCTAGATGGTTCTAACTGTGGAGCCTACCTTGGAGACTCACTAAATTTGGGAAAAACAAATTATGAGGTTTGCCTAGATGGTTCTAACTGTGGAGCCTACCTTGGAGACTCACTAAATTTGGGAAAAACTAATTATGAGGTCTGCCTAGATGGTTCTAACTGTGGAGCCTACCTTGGAGACTCACTAAATTTGGGAAAAACAAATTATGAGGTCTGCCTAGATGGTTCTAACTGTGGAGCCTACCTTGGAGACTCACTAAATTTGGGAAAAACAAATTATGAGGTCTGCCTAGATGGTTCTAACTGTGGAGCCTACCTTGGAGACTCACTAAATTTGGGAAAAACAAATTATGAGGTTTGCCTAGATGGTTCTAACTGTGGAGCCTACCTTGGAGACTCACTAAATTTGGGAAAAACAAATTATGAGGTTTGCCTAGATGGTTCTAACTGTGGAGCCTACCTTGGAGACTCACTAAATTTGGGAAAAACAAATTATGAGGTCTGCCTAGATGGTTCTAACTGTGGAGCCTACCTTGGAGACTCACTAAATTTGGGAAAAACTAATTATGAGGTCTGCCTAGATGGTTCTAACTGTGGAGCCTACCTTGGAGACTCACTAAATTTGGGAAAAACAAATTATGAGGTCTGCCTAGATGGTTCTAACTGTGGAGCCTACCTTGGAGACTCACTAAATTTCATAAAATTAGGAAAAGAGTTTTACCTTGGAGACTTTGAAAACTGGTTTCGTTTTGGAGACTCTGAATGGGGGTTTTGTTTTGATAACTCGGAATGTGATACCTATCTTGGAGACTCAACAGGATTGTGGTTATACCTTGGGAACTTGGAAAGTTGGTTTTATTTTGGAGACTCTACCTGTGGGGTACATCTTGGAGACTCTTTGCATTCTAAAGCAATGAACAATGTTCTTTGTTTAATGACGCTTGATTTAAGCAATATCAAGAAAGTTCGAGGAAGAAAATGCTGGAAAATTCTTTCTTCCCATTTCTACTTCTTCAAACTTGAAAGCCTTGAAAGACAGAATTGGAGGAAGAGGAAAAAAAATAAAAATGAAATACGTATTTAAAAAAAGAAGAAAAAAAAAGAAATACGTATTTTTAAAAAAGAAGAAAAAAAAAGATTATGTTAGGGTTAGGGTGGGATTTTGAATGTGAGGGTTAGGGATTAGGTTGGGTTAGGGATGGAGTTGGGTTAGGGATGGGGTTGGGTTAGGGTTGGGATTTTGAATGTGAGGGTTAGGGATTAGGTTGGGTTAGGGATGGAGTTGGGTTAGGGATGGGGTTGGGTTAGGGTTGGGATTTTGAATGTGAGGGTTAGGGTTGGGATTGGGTTAGGGATGGGGTTGGGTTAGGGTTGGGATTTTGAATGTGAGGGTTAGGGTTGGGGTTGGGTTAGGGATGGGGTTGGGTTAGGGATGGGGTTGGGTTAGGGATGGGGTTGGGTTAGGGATGGGGTTGGGTTAGGGATGGGGTTGGGTTAGGGATGGGGTTGGGTTAGGGATGGGGTTGGGTTGGGGATGGGGTTGGGTTAGGGATGGGGTTGGGTTAGGGATGGGGTTGGGTTAGGGATGGGGTTGGGTTGGGGATGGGGTTGGGTTAGGGATGGGGTTGGGTTAGGGATGGGTTGGGTTAGGGATGGGTTTGGGTTAGGGATGGGGTTGGGTTAGGGATGGGGTTGGGTTAGGGTTTGTATATTATTATGACTCACTCACACATACACACACACAAAAGTTAAGCCCCAACTGAAAAGTTGAGGGATTCTGTGTTTGGGGTTCACAGATTTAAAAACGTATCCCCATTATACACACACAAAAGTTAAGCCCCAACTAAAAAGTTGAGGGATTCTGTGTTTGGGGTTCACAGGTTTAAAAACGTATCCCCATTATACACACACAAAAGTTAAGCCCCAACTGAAAAGTTGAGGGATTCTGTGTTTGGGGTTCACAGATTTAAAAACGTATCCCCATTACATTTTATTTATTTATTTATTATTTTCAAGGGTATTATCTGCTTACTTGTGTTTTTTGTAATTCTTGCGAGTAAAATGAACCCAAGATTTCTTCTCCATTTAAATCATATAATTTGTAGGTCCAAGGAGCTGTATCCATTACATCAATGATTTTAAATAATTCACGAGTCCATTTTTGTGTATAACCTTTCTCAAAATGACTTTTCCATTTGTATATCCTTACAATATCACCAACTTTAAACTTGGGCTTTCTCAAATTAATCTCCTTTTCATATTCTAATTTTGTAAATGTTTCCGATGGTTTTGATTTTGTTGATGAATGAACTGTATTGTTGTAATCATCTACAATATCCTGAATTAAATACACCCATTTTTGAGAACCGAGTTCTGTGAATTTTTTATATAATTTCTCTTTCAAAGTACGATTAAAACGCTCAATAACAACTGCCTTTCCTTCATTAAAGGTGCTGTATAATTTAATACCCTTCCCCTTAAGAAATTTCATGAATATTTTGTTATAGAACTCTGTTCCCTCATCAGTCCATAACTTCTTTGGTTTCCTTTTATCCCGATCAAATATTAGCTTAAAGGCTAACATTAAAGTATCACCCCTTTTATTTTTTAAAGGGACAACCCAGGCAAATCTACTCCTCAAATCAATAACGGTTAAAGCATACCTGTATCCCCTGTCATTATTCAATTCAATTAAATCAGCGGACCATATGTGGTCGGTGTATTTAGAATAAACCTTCCTTCTTTTAAACTTTGTGATTATAGGTTTGTGTAATTCTTCAGCCAAAAGCTCCTCAGTCTTGATGACATCATTAGAGCCTAATAGTTTTTTGAGGAATAACCAAGACCAAGTTTCAATTTAGCATTTATCAAATTTCTCACAATAAACCTATCAACTTTCTCTCTCAACGTTGGATTTTGTATCAAAGACAAATTATACAACATTTCGCTGTCGGCTTTATGTTTTTCAGTCAACGTAGTGGTTTTCCCATAAGCAATATCATGCTTCATACACACTTCGTCAACCCTATTTGTAGGTTTAGACCAAGGTTTAGGATTGTCAGCCTCATCTAATCTTTTATCCAAGTTTGTTCCTGGACCACAGAAAGAATACCCTGGAAGGTGTAATTCCCCTGGAATTCCAGTTGTTGTAAATTTACTTCCTGACAGAAACTTTTGTATGTCTCCTCCTCTTTTAGGAGAGATGAATTGGCACTTTTTAGAGCCACATACTTGACATATTCCTTTTTGATAAACTCTATTATTTTTAGCTTTAACATAAGAGATATTTTTAGATTTAGTTTTCTTTTTACATTTGAGACAATAACTCATATTTATTTATCAGAAAAATTCCGACAGAGTATCAAAACCTTTTTGGTTTTCAACATATACATTTCAATCTTTATTTTTAAAACATAAAGAATCCTAAGGAATGCCTTCACTCTCTCCTCCATTTATTTACAAATAAAAACTAACTAAAGTCAATGACACCAACATCATCAATCACATAATCTTTTCCTTCTTCTTCTTCTTCTTCTTCACCACTTTCTCGTTTAAATCTCCTCCCTGAAATTGAAGACATTGACGTTCTTATTTTTGAAACTATTATCTTCATAAGAGTTGTTAATTCTTTAATTTCCTCTTCGGTGCGTTGAGATTGATTTATTTGCTTTAATACACTCAATCTTTTATGAATCTCAATGATTTCCATCTTTTTATATTTTTCCTCCCTCTCTCTTTGCTCCCTCTCCTCCTCCTCCATTTTCTCCCTCTCCTCCTTCTCCTTTTTCTCCCTTTTCTCCCTTTCCTCCTTCTCCCTTTTCTCCCTTTCCTCTTTCTCCTTTTTCTCCCTCTCCTCCTTCTCCTCCTTTTTCTCCCTCTCCTCCTTCTCCTCCCTCTCCCTTTCCTCCTTCTCCTTTTTCTCTCTTTCCTCCTTCTCTTCTTCAACTCCTTCCTCATCCCTTGCTACCCTTGAGTTTGAACCCCAAAGAATATTATACATATACTCATCTGGATTTTGAGATATTCTTGTATCTATAATTATTTTTCTCATAATAGGATACCAATAAGATTTGTTGACGATTTCTAAAAGAGTTTTATATTTCATAACTTTGAGAAGTTCATTTTTATTTAATATTTTAAACAAGTCTCTATTTGTGGGTTTAACAATATCAGTATAAGGCCAGTTTTTAATGACAAAATTCCCATGTATATGCTCCAAATCATAAGGTATGTAATACCGAGCACCCTTTTCTTGTAGGTATCCTTGAATACAAAAATTATAATTCTCTTGTAGTCTTCTTCCTGCCATTTATGTATCAGAAATATATGTGAGATTAATATTATGACAGGTAATACCACCCCATCTTCCCACTACCAAATCGGTTTGTATTCCTCGGCTTTCTATCCTTATCTCATTACCTTCCTTCTTTGTCATGCGAACCATCGCTATACTATCATATATTTTTCTTTTCTTAAAATCACGTATTTGTTGTTTACTAATTGTACTTCCACATAAATCCTTATCCTCACCAAGTGGATAATATTCTTCTTTACGAGACTGATTTAAATCATGTAGGTCTTCTATGTTTATTGAAAAAGACCAATTATACCCTAAATCAGGCATATCATACCCCCATTTATTAATTCGCATATTAACTAAATGTCCTTCTTTATAAAATTCAATTGTAAGCAGGTAGTTAAATTCAATGAGGAAAGGTGTATGGTCAGTATAACCAGGTGTTGTGGTTGTAAATTTTACTTCTTTCACAAAACGTGCTGTTTTCTTTAAAAATATATATTGTGATAAATCACTTAATCTAATTAAGTCATTCGCATCTGTAGGGTTTGGATAATTGATTAATTTATAAGTATTCTTCATATTAATATTTTTACTTACACTATATTTTTGTCGTTCAGCCTGTGCCTTTGTATAATAATTTGATAAATCAATATCCTGAGAGGATTTTCCAAAGATAGAACCATCTTTTCCAACATAAGTCATTTATATTAGATTAAAAATGATATCATAAAAATTTTCATTATTGTTGAGTTGAAATAATACATATAAACATAATTGACCACAACATTTAGAATTAATTTCTTGAACTTGAAATGTTTGATAAACACCATTCTGTAAGAATTGTATTACTTCAACAGGTGGTGGCATACCATAACTATCAAAATAATATTTATCCTGACTATTATGAATACAAACCCAATGAGAACCATTCTGTGTGTCTAAATTCATAATAATATTCTTTGTATTCTTATTTATATGTATTAATTCATCTCTCATACAAATAACCACATTATCAATTTTTAGTGTTTTACAATACTTAGCTAGTTCTATATTTGACGTTGTATTCTTTCCAAATTGTTTAAACCATTTATCCATTTATTTATGAGAAAGATACAATCCATTACCCCGTTTAGTTAGTTTAACACCCGCTTGAGCGATAGAGGAAAGCATATCTCCAACCAACAATCTAGCTTTATCAGGTAGACTTTCAAGTTTTTGAGCAAAATCTACAATTACACCACTTCCACTAATTTGTTTCTCCAACTCCTTGTTATGTCTTTCCAATTCTTTTTGAGCTTTTAGTTGTGCCTTCCTTTCGTTAGCAGTTTTTACCGCTGCTGAAATACCACCAGTCAATGCTCCCGCCGCACTTAAACCAGCAAATAAAGGAATTAGAAACGGGAGAAATCCTCCTCTTGACTCGTCTATTGAATATTTCTTTAACATAGGTTTCGTCATTTTAATTTTAAGTGATCCAACATCATTTAGTGTTTTTACTTGTGTGTGTGTGAGTAAAACATCAATTCTTACAGCTCCTTTTCTTTGAATTGTATTAACATTAATAATACAAGGCTTTTGATTTTGAATACAAGATGTTAATTTATTAAGATTGATTTGATTAACATATACCCCAACCATTTATTTATGAGAAAAAACCTATGTGATATTAATCATAACACCATTATCTGTATTAATCTGTAATTCTGTTTCCTCCAAAAGCAAACAATATGCATTAACCTCTTCACTCTCCCCTCTTTCAATGTATAGAGAAGTATCCACTCGATTAGACTTTATAGTTTCCTTTTGAGAACTCAGGTCAATTGTGTAGATTGTATAAAGTTTTTGAAACGCAACCATATCCAAAATAGGATCATTATTACCATTACTTTCACACACCTTTTGGTAGGACTTGTAGGCTTCCGCATAATCATTTTTTTCCCAATCAATTTCCAATCTATCTCGCGGATAAAATGTGCCATCAAGAGAAACCCGAAGTTGTTTCACCTTAGCATTATCACTCAGCGCATTATTCTTATTAGTACCATCCTCTCCATCTGGTTTTTTAAAAATGAGCCAGAGGTATCGTGGCTTTCCTTGAAGAACACCCAAATTCCAAGTGTAGGTAGTGTGTTCCAGTTTAACGTGTTGACATCTTCTTTTAAGGTATGATACATTTAGCGGTTTCTTTGAGTTAAGTCTTCTATTTAACATCTCTTCCGTTTTAAGATTAGGAGTATATTCACTGATATACCAACACAAATCATTAATAACAAATTTATTATTTTCTCCAAAAGCATTTTCAACCCCAAAAAGCAATCTATTTACATTATCATTCCTTTGTAGTTGAAATCTAATTTTAAGCCCATACAAAACTTTATCATAATCACAAAATCCAAATATACCTTTCAGAGGTACTGCTACGGTAAAACTATTCTCAGCTTTTGCGTCATCATTATACATTGACTTCCTTTGACTATAACCAGGGTCTGCGTTTGTACCCGTTGACATATCAGGAATAAAACCTTCAACAGCTCCCTTACCCATTCTATCACTAAACGAATATAGTGTAAATTTCATCATTTCAGATGTAGCAGAGACATAATCAACCGCTTCAACCTCTTGTGTTCCAATATACAGGCGGACACTGTCAAACATTTTCCAGAAGAAATCATTTACGAGTGTAGCATTAGTATTATTCGCAGCCTTAGTGAATTTAAATTTACACAGCAAGAAACTATCAGCTAGATTCAAGTAAGTTTGTTGATTATTTATTTCAAAACTTTTTGTTCCGTTTGAATTCCAGTCTGTTCCTGTTATAGCATTTACCTTAAAATAGTCTTCCTTTTTAGTGGAGTTTGAAATGATAATCGTATCATCCAAATCATAGATACTATCAATCGCTTCCATACTTGTATTTATATAGCATTAAAATTGTTGAAACCCTGACCCAAGTATTTTAATGATTTTTTGTCGTTCTTGTGAAGATAGTTGAGTTTTACCTTTTTTTATTTCTTTGATTGCTTGTAATTTATGAGACTCCTTTTGAGCATCTTTTATACTCTTTATAGCACCCGCAACGGAGCCCACGGCAGAAGCAGTTGAATCAATTAGGTCTTTATGTTTAAGGATGGTTGAACCAATACCCATTAGAGTATCAATTATCCCATCTCCTTTATTTCGAAATTGATGACCTACACCTCGTTGTCTCTTAGGTTTATAGTATCCTCTACCCACATACCTTGTATAGTCTGGTGAAAGGAACATGCCCTCCCCTGTAATTATTTTATATTTTCCCAACTCGTGTTTTCTCACAATAACCATTATTTATTTATTGAAAAACTTCACGTAGGTGAATTCTGATGGATATAATTTCATCATTAAAGGATATCATACGATTATCTTGGTCGGTTATCCTAAAACTTACTCTGTATATGGTTTTTCCTGACACAGGTAAATAGACAAGATTTTTTGGTTCCATATTAAATTTATAACCAATCGGGGTTGAGTATGCACTGAATGAAAATATTGTATTTGTTCTTATTCCATCGTTATAAGCACCATCAATCAAATCACAATGAATTAATACTGAATTTATACCGGAGGATATTTGGATAACATTATCACTGTAAAACGTCCCGTTAGTTTCAATCTTTTTTGAAGAGAAACCCAATAGCTCTCTAAACGAATTTTCAATCGTGAAATCAACTTTATAATTATTTTTAAGTTTAATAGTTGATTTTGAAGTGTGTGTTTGAATATCTATTACAATATTTTTTGGTTCATCACCTTTTTCTTTCATAAGGCGAGAGACTTCTGAAGATATTTGAGAAATCTCGTAAGCTCCAGGTGAAACGGTTATAGTTTTATATCCACTTCCTGGATTATAACTAAACTTGTTGTTTTTCTCTGTGATATTAAAAAGGGTATTGTAAGTTTCCATTGACAACAAAGATGCCTCATATGAGGTAAGGGGGTCAAGTTGTAGTGGGTAAGGGAATGAAGCTGTGTAATCGCTCGTTGTGAAATTAAAACTAAGAATTGTGCTTCTCATCTTATTTAATATCTAATAAAATATCTTTGTATTGACATTTATTAATTATTTTCATGTTCATCAACTGATCTAAAATGGCTGAGGATTCATTAAAACAATTGTTGTTTCCAGCCTTCTTACTACCTAACAACAATAATAGCCTATTAACTAATTGTGATGGGTCATTTGGAAGAAAACTAACACCCGAACCAAGCTTACTTAAAGCATCAATAATATGTTTCTCCTTCTCATTCTTCTTACTTTTACCAGCAACAGAAACTCCATAATCAAGTGCATTTAGCAACTCAATATATACCCTATCTTCCTCTCTTTCCATATCAAGTGGTTCCTCAAAATATTTTGAACCGCTGAATCCGGGGTTTGTTAGAAGAAACATTAATCTTGGAGTTAATTTAACATTTGGTTGAGTAGAACTCAAGAACATCAATTCATCATTAAATATCAATACCTTTTCTTCCACAAGATGAAACACTGCTGGTTCTTCTGTTGGAATGAGACCTGCTCTGGTTTTTGAACCCGCCGAATATTCATTGTTTTGAAGAGCTTCCACAACATAATTAGGGGGTTGATTTACCTCCTCAAGTTTCCGAAATAATCCCTCGTCATCATATTCTAATTCACCAAGTTCTTGTTTTGTTATCTGACTAAAATCTTTGAGCATTTGAAGTTTTTTCGGAGTAAATTCTACCGTGGGAACTGTAGGTGAGTGTTGAGTTTTCAAAAGTGGTTTAAAGAATTTCTCTTGTTTTCTTTCAAAGGCTTCTTCACCAGTTAGTTTCTGTCTCCGTTTCTTCTTTATCTCTTCCTGTTGTTTAACAACTTTTGAAACTAATTGTTGATGTTCCTTAAACTTTCTTTCTCTTTCTTCGGTATTCATTTTCTGTATTTATTTATTGAAAAATATCATTTAGTATCTCATCTTGTTTCACAACAATATATTTATATTTTCCAATCGTGTGTTTCATATAATTTTCAAATTCTTTTTTACTACATAACGTAGAGCAATTATCTCTCCAAAAATTATTTACATCTATTGAATTTAACTTAAATAAAATAAAAGTATTGGCATTGTTTCTTATTGAGCGTCGAGGGAGTTGAAAATATGATTGACTAAGATATATACAATTACAAGAAGAATGTCTCCCTCTTGTATAGTAGCTATCCATTACTGTTTGGTTTCTCTCATTAACACAATCATCAAAGATGACGAGGTTCTTTTTTGATTTATCTAAATCTTGAGGTGAAGGTATATCATCCGTATTATCACTGAGAATACAAGTTATGGGTTTCGATTTTGATTTCTGTGTATCACAAAATAGTTGTATTATATCTTCAATGTTATAATCATTTAGTTTGTTTTGAAGTTTAAATAAACCGATAATGTCTTCCTTTTTAAGACCTGCATTAAAACCCTGTGAGAGTAGTTGATACTCGGGTTGAAAACTTGACTTTGTAAAAATTATTAAATTATCATAATCTAAAAAATTAGGACCAAGGAGCATCTTTAAAAGTAAACAGGTTTTCCCACATCCGCTTGAACCAACTATTAGACATCTCAATGAATTTGGAATGTTTTTATGGTTATTAAACTTTATCTTATTTTCCCAAACGGGTAAAAAATCATTCATTTATATATTTGGAAAACAAGTCATCTAACTTTTTTTGAGCTATTTTAGAAACTCTATATTTTATCCTGAGTTCGGGTTTAATTTCAAAATAATTCATTATTTTATTTATATAGTATCTTGTATTAACATTTCCATTAAAATTATTTTGAATAATAAATATCATTAAACCCTCATACATTTCCTCAATACAAAGAGTCTCTTTCCTTGTAAGAAATGGTGTATTATCACCATAATGCTTAACATTCATCTCTCTTATTAATCTTGTAAAGTAATTCATTTTTGGTTCTAATTTAAAAGAGTTATATGTTTTTTTATATTTCTTATTATCATTAATTAGAATATAATCACAGAATAAACATTGTTTATATGAACCCTCATTATTAAGCCCTATTCTATCACAAGCCGGACAATTCTCTAATTTATCATATGGAGAGTCTGGAAATTCTAAATATCCTTCAGAACTTATCATATTTATATAGTAAATTTTTACTTAAACTAAACGCAAGTTTATTCATTAATAAATACAATGTTTCAAAGCACAAAAGACAAATTTCAATCAATCTCTACTTCGGTGGAAGATATAGAAAAATATGTCAAAGATGTTAAATTGAACAAAGATAAATATGGAAATTTTTGGGTAAAACCAGTTATGGAAAATAACATGAGCCCCTCTATTTCATTTAAAGGAAGAGCTCTAACTATACCTGGAAAGACATCCATTAAAGTAAATCTAACAAAAGTTTCTCCTCTACTCCTGGCAATTTATTCAAAGCTTGAAAAAGTGATTGACCACGATACTTTGAAAAAGAATGATAAGACCATTAATAATTCTAGAGGAGACATTTGTATTTTCTTTAATAATCCAAAGGGTGTAGATCTAAGTAAAATGAATGATGTTAATATTTCTGGTGAAATGTCATTTCGTTCTATGATAGTTAGAGATTATTTAAAGATAACTTTTGATATTAAAAATGTAGAGATTGAATCCGTTAATGAAAGAAAGTATATTGGTATAGATGGAAAGGTTTTTTCTGCTAATTAAATATGAGTCAATACAGCAGTGAAGATTTTACTATTTCATTGAACTCGGACGATAGTGATGATAGTATTTCATTGAACTCGGACGATGGTGATGATAGTATTTCATTGAACACAGATGATAGTTATGATACTAATAGTTTGTGCTCAAATGATAGTTATGAGAGTAGCTTTATTGATGACTCTGAGTATGATTCTGAGTATTCATGTGATAGTTATGACTTAGATGATTCTGAGTGAAAAAGTGTTTTAGTTTAAGCACAGCGATATATATAAAACGGAGCTGTAAAGCTCAAAAGTGTTTTATTTTAAGCACAGTGATATATATAAAACACCACGTTTTCTCACGCTATAAATATGGTTTATTGTGATACTTGCGAGAAGGAAGTAAAATATTATAAACAACATATTCTCACCGCAAAACATACATACAACATTTTTAACAAACTTTCCCCTCTTCCACCTGAAACAAAACACTGTTCTACATGTAATAAAAATATCCTCAAGAAAGGCTTCAAAATACATCTTAAAACAAATCTACATTTATCAAATTTTATCACAACTAAAAACTCTGATGGAGCATTCAAAGGACATATTAAAATAAGAGTCTTTAACTTCAAACCTCCTGAACCAGAGTCTATAGTTGATGCTGTAGAAATAGTTAAACCTGCTGTTCAAACGTTGATTGAAAAAACACTAAAGGAAATGAAACCACTTAAATTTTATATGGGAGTAAAATTAGAAATGACAAAGGATGAAGGAGTTATAGATGCACCATACATGAGAACTGAGCCACACTTTATATCTTCATATCAAGATTTTAAAACATCAGGAGTCTATGATGAACTTATTAAACAAGAGCAAGATGTGGATAATTCAATCGTAGGAAGTGGATTCAATATAGGAAAAATTATTTACATAGACATTCATATTCTTAAATCAGATCCTCTTAAAGCTTCTTCTTACATTGATTTACCCAGTGTTATCAAAAATAGAAAAGCAGTTATCAATATCAAAAATAAAGACAATAAATGTTTTCTCTGGTCTATTTTAGCACACTTACATCCTCCACATTTTCATGATGAAAGAGTATCTCATTATAAAAAATATGAGAATACATTAAATACGAAAGATCTAAAGTTTCCGATGACTTTAAATGATATTCCTAAATTTGAAAAGATGAATAATTTATCAGTTAATGTTTATGGTCTAACAGAAACAAACAACATTCAGGTTTTAAAGCTTTCTGACAATTGTAAACAAACTCATATTAATCTTCTATATTTTAATTCAGACGAAAATTCACATTATACATACATCAAAGATATTGCTAAATTAATAAAACCACAAGTCTGTAAGAGAACAAATAAAATATATATTTGTTTGCGTTGTCTTAACTTCTTCAATTCACAAGAAAGATTAGATAAACATTCAAATTATTGTGGCGAACATAAATCAACGGTAATCAATATGCCTAAAGAAGGCTCAAAGATCACATTCAAAGATGAAAATAAAAAGATCAAACATCCATTTGTTATATATGCTGATTTTGAAAGTATTTTAGAAAAAATTAATACTGCTTCTCCAGATCCAAAAGAATCATACACAAATAAATATCAAAAACATACTCCTTGTGGTTTTTGTTATTATATCAAATCATCCGTTGGTGATAAATATAACAAGTTAGAGATGTATAGAGGCTCAAATACCCCAGAGGAGTTTGTGAAACGACTAGAAAAAGACTGTGTTCGATTAACCAAGATAATGAGAGAAACCAATAAACCAATGTCCTTAACAAGTAAAGAAAAAAGGGAATTTATAAAAAACAATGTCTGTCATATTTGTGAGGAGAAAATTGGTAAAGGTCTAAAGGTTAGAGACCATTGTCATCTCACTGGTAAATATAGAGGTCCGGCTCATCAAAGTTGTAATATTAATTATCAACTCCCCTCTTTCATTCCTGTCTTTCTTCATAACAACGCTCATTATGATACACATCTATTTATCAAGGAACTCTCAAAGACTTCTGGAAGTATCTCAGCAATTCCAAACACGGATCAGAAATACATTTCATTCACAAAAACAATTCACACATCTCCTATTACTCATATCAGATTTCTTGATACATTTAAATTCATGGCAAGTCCATTGGTTAACTTGGTTCAAAATCTAAAAGAGTTTCCATGTCTTTCAGAGTATTTTTTAGATAAAGATTTTCTAACACAAAAGGGAATTTACCCCTATGACTATATGGACTCATTTGAGAGATTCAATGAAACACAACTTCCTTCAAAAGAAAATTTCTATAACAAATTAAATAATAGTCATATATCTGATAAAGATTATGTACACGCACAAAATGTTTGGGAAAAATATAACATCAAGAATCTTGGCGAGTATCACGATTTGTATCTCAAAACTGATGTGCTTTTATTGGCCGATGTATTTGAAGCCTTTAGATCTGTTTGTCGCACTGGATATGGATTGGATCCTGCTCACTACTACACAGCACCTGGATTGGCCTGGAGTGCGATGTTGAAAATGACAAAACAAGATTTGGATTTGATAACCGATGTTGATATGCTTTTGATGATTGAAAAGGCAAAAAGAGGTGGAATTTCACAAGTCTGCTCGAGTAGATACACAAAAGCAAATAACAAATATCTTCCAAATTATGATCCAACGAAAGAGAGTTCTTACTTGATGTACTATGACGCGAACAACCTGTATGGCTGGGCAATGTCTCAGGCTCTTCCTTATGGAAAACTTAGATGGGTAAAGGAAAAAGACTACAAAAACGTTTTACAAGATGTATGTATCTCTACACAAAAAGAATTGGATGAAGAAAAAGTTGGTTATTATTTTGAAATTGATTTAAAATATCCAGAGGAACTCCATAACCTACACAAAGATCTCCCATTTGCTTGTGAGAAAGCAAGTCCAAAGAAAGAATGGTTGAGTGATTATCAACGATCGTTTGATATAGGTGAATCAACAGAAAAATTACTTACTACATTATATAACAAGAAAAATTATGTTCTACACCAAAGAAATTTGCGACAATATTTATCAAAAGGTCTAAGAGTAGAGAAGATCCATAGGGTTCTAAAGTTCAATCAAAGTCATTGGTTAAAGGGGTACATTGATTTTAATACACAAAGAAGAACAGAGTCAAAAACAGATTTTGAGAAAGACTTTTATAAATTGATGAATAATGCGGTCTTTGGTAAGACTATGGAGAATGTGAGGAAAAGACAAAATATCAGACTATCAACATCTTGGGAACAAGCATCAAAATTAATTAATAGACCGAGTTTTACTCGAGCTGAGGTCTTTACTGAGAACTTTTGTGCGATCCATTTGATTAAAGAGAGTATTGAAATGAACAAACCTATTTATATTGGAACAACAATTCTTGATTTATCAAAGTCATTAATGTATGATTACTTTTATAATAACTTGAGGAAGAAATATCAAAATGATGTTAATCTACTTTATATGGATACAGATAGTTTTATTTTGAAAATTAATACCAACGATGTTTATTCAGACATGAAAAGAGACATTAATATCTATGACACGAGTAATTACAGTCCAGAGAGTGAGTTGTTCTCTTCTAAAAATAAAAAGGTGATTGGAAAGTTCAAGGATGAATTAGGAGGAAATGTTATGAGTGAATTTGTGGGATTGAGGTCAAAGGCTTATGCTTATAAATACATTGTGAATAACGTTGAAAAGACTGATAAGAAGTTAAAAGGTGTAAAGAAAAATGTTATTAAAGAAACAATAAACTTTAAGGATTATTATAACTGTTTAACAACAAAGAAAGAAGAGTTTAGAAAGATTAATGGAATAAGAAGTTATAAACATCAATTATATTCAGAAGAGATAAATAAGAAAGCATTGGGGGCTTTTGATGATAAGAGGTTTATTTTAGAAAATGGAATTGATAGTCTCCCTTATGGTTATATAAGTATATAAGTGATAAGATATATATATAAGTGATAAGATATATATAAGTGATAAGATATACATAAGTGATAAGATATATATAAGTGATAAGATATATATAAGTGATAAGTTAAAAAGGGGGGGGTTGGGGATTTTAACGGGATACCGCCGCCTTTTTTACTATTATATAAATGATAGAACCAAGTATCAACCAGACTAAAGAGTGGAGGTGTAATCAACCTTGGTATATAAATGGAAAACATAATGAATGTGAAAAATATCAAATAGGTATAATTGAAAAGGCAACTGGTAAAAAAGTTCACAAAACAAATAAGAGAATTAATTTAAATACCGGTGAATTGGGTAAAAAAGATGGAAATATTTTTGAGTGGACGGAAAACTTTGATGGTTGTCAGGAAAATATATACTTTAATTTAAAAATGGTATGTGGCACTGGAGGCGCTCAAGCAAGAACATTGAGGGAGGTTTACCATTTTATCTTAGCTCAGTTAAAATATCTTAATAAAGAACCAAACTCAAACATATTTTTTGTTAATGTATTAGATGGTGAAGAGAGTTGTAGGAGAATTAAATTATTTCCCACGCATAAACAAATATTTGTAGGGTCGTTGTTTGAGTGGGTTATATTCACCAGATGATATTAAGAGTAAAAGGTTAAAAGGTCCATGAGGTCAGAAGGATCACAGGTGTTTAAGTGGTCTAATGAATAAGGATAACATGTCAAAAGGTTAGAAGGTTCGTAAAGAACAGGGTGAGAGAAATATAGGTGTTTAGGGGCAATGAGGGAGGGAAAGAATTAATATGGAAGTGAATGGGTCAATGTTTGAGTGGGTCAAAGATTAATCTGCCAGATGATATGTAGAAGAAGGATGATAGGTCTATAAGAGAAAACAAATATTTGTTTATGCGTGGTCTAATGAACAACATTAAGGATAGGTACTACAGACAAAAGGTTCATAAAGATGAGGGTGGGAGAAATAGAGGTGTTTATGATTTTTGAAAAAGACAAGGGGGTAAATGACATTAGATAGGGATTTCCCATGTTAAACGGAGGTGTCCCAGAAGCAACATTATTACACTACTTCCTTCAAGGTGAACAACACATCCGCAGATGGCGCAGACCCATCGGCCGATGGGACCGATCCACAGATGGGTTCCAACATATATATCAGTAGGACATTTGAACCTAGTACTACTTTTGGGACATTTACACCTCGTGCAACTTGTCATTTGAGAGCAAATTTACTTTTATTCACAGCTAACCCTGCCAGCCTAAGATGTGTTAGAAGTTTGTTTGAGGACAACAATGGTGAAAATCTGTAGAGGTCTGTCCAGAGTTTCAACTGAAACCCAATCAAACTACTCTGCCAGAACTTGGAATGCTTATTGACTGACTCACAATAAGCAAACATGACCACTTGAACTTGCTCTAACCGGGTAGCTTTACATTACACATGCCTTTTATCAAACCAATTAGTGGTAGTGACAGCAACATAACATCTCATTTGAAATTGAATAAAATGTGAATTGGTTTCCTTTTTTATTAAAATATTTTTGATTATCTCAGTAATATGTAATGCATGTTAGTGCTGTTTACAACAGTCATGAGTGAACATGGCCACAGGAGATCACGCTTGCTTTTTAAAACTGGCAAAATCCAACAGACTCTGCTGAACTCCAACTATCTCAAAATGCTGGGTGAAACGCTGGGATCGGACTTTTGTTGGGATTTCGAATTTCGAGCTGTCATTGTGGTCCTAAAAGTAAAAATGAAAACTGCAGGGCAATATGAAAGAAAACCAAACTAGAACTGCTCTCGGCAGAGCGCGACCGCTGCCAGGCTGAACAGTTTGTTTTGTATCCCACTGAATGAAATGAATGAATGAATGAATGAATGATCGTTTTGAGGCCATTTTCCCCCGCTAGAGCGGGGGTTAGCCTTGCGGGCCCCATGGCAATCATGGTTCCCTGTTTGAGGCAATGTTTTTATGGCCGGATGCCCTTCCTGACGCCAACCCTTGGTCGCCTCTTAAGATGTGCAGGGATACGGTGTACCTATTCTAAACCGGGGTACACACCGGGAGCCACTGATTGGCTGGATTTTGGTTCAGACCTGAACAAAAATCTGATCGGCTTGTTCTTGTCACCTAACCAAGTCATCCACCTAATTTTGTCATAACACATCCACAACCTTAAGAAATATCATGCTATTTATCATTTTTGGTGCCATCTCTCAATGCTAAAGAATCACTTAAAAAATTATCGTATCTAGATCTTTACTGAAATCAAATCGATTCATCCTTATCAAACACCCGACCTGTCCACCAAGTTGCGTCCGAATCGGTCGACAACTCTTCGAGATATTGTGTTATATATCACTTTAGCTCTACTCAAAGGTGATGAATAACTTTAAAAATTCAGGGATCCGAATCTGGATCCAGATCTTCACCAAAGTCGGATCAATTCTTCCTTGTCACACACCCAACCTGTCCACTAAGTTTTCTCTGAATCCATCCACAACTTTTTGTGCGATGCTGTGCTATCCATTGTTTTGGCACAATCTCTCATTGGTGAAGAGATCTTTTTTGGTGAAGATCTTCTTCTTTTTTTCTTTTTTTTTTCTCATTGGTGAAATCTCATCTCACTTATTCTAGCAGCCGGATCCGGATCTTCAACAAAATTTAATCAATTTGGCCTTATTTTGTCTGAATCCGTCCACAACGTTTTGAGATATCCTGTTCGAAGACAAACAGACAGACATGTGTGAAAACATAACCTCCGTTCACCTTCAGTGGCAGAGGTAATGAAGAGAATAACATAATGTAAAAATAAAAATAATATGATTTATGAAGATTAAAAGAAAAAAATAACATGATTCATGAAATGTGACGTTAGGCTTTATGAAAGTTGGGAAACAGCCCTTTGACCTGAAGAAAAGCCAATTTATAAGTGAATGGAATTCTAAATAGCCGTAAGTAAAACTTTTGTCATATGTTGTTTTAAAACACATTAAAATGCTGCTTAAAGTAGCACCCGTTAGCCTTTTATAATGCAACGAGCAAAGCTCATGTTTCTTCACTGCAAATCTCAGCATCTCCTCAAATTCCTGAGCATATGCCACACAATATTCTCAATCCTACCAGGTATAAATTACTGGAATTTGGTTCAACTTGTTACTGCATCGACAACAACAACAACAACAACAACAACAACAACAACAAACAACATGCATTCTAAAGGCCATTTTCCCAACTAGAGCGGGGGTTAGCCTTGCGGTCCCCATGACAATCTTCTCCATTTTGCCCTATTTTCTGCATCTCTTCTTGTTAACCCCCTTGCCTGCATTTCTTCTTCCATCGTCTTTAGCCAAGTCTTTCTCGGTCTTCCCCGTCCTCTACTTCTTTCTACATTCATTTCCATCACTCTTCTCAACCAGTCACTTTCATCCTTCCTCAACACATGACCAAACCATCTCAACCTGTTCCTCTTCACAGCATCAATCACAGGCTCTATTCCCATCATCTTTCGCAATTCATCATTTGTCTTCCTCTCTCTCAACGATACTCCGCACATCCATCGAACCATTCGCATTTCCACCCTTTAAAACATTCGTTGCTGCTCTACGTTCATTACCCATGTCTCGCTCCCATAAATCATAACACTTCTCACACATGCAGCATACACCTTTCCCTTCAGCTTCAACGACACTCCCCTCATCATCAGCACGCCACTCAGTTCCCGAAACTTCTTCCATGCACATCTCACTCGAGCAACCGTTGCCGAGTCTGGTCCACCTTCTCCATTCAGCATGTCTCCGAGGTAGCAAAATGTTTTCACACCTTCCAGCTTCACGCCGTCTCCAAGATCCAACTCAACATTTCCTCCATCTGCAGCTCCCTCTGTGCACACCTTACATTTGAATGTAGCTGCCACACTGGTTAATGACCCTCTCAGACCACTACATTTTTGATGAACCCACTCAGCGCACATTGTACATTGAATGGAGTTCACTCCGACACCCTTCCTACACACAGCACAGGGCCACTTCCCAGTTCTTTCCACCTCACCACATGCTTTATCACTTGCCATCACCTTCGTCTTTCCGATATTCACCTTCAGACCTTTTGTCTCCATACATTCCTTCCACTTGTTCATCTTTTCCTTCAGTCCATCCATACTTTCCACAATCAACACCAGATCATCTGCATACAACAACTCCCATGGTAAACCCTCCTTTAGGTTCTGAGCCAGCACCTCCATCACAGCTACAAATAGTAGTGGACTTAGTACCGACCCCTGATGCACTCCCACCTTCACCTTAAACTCACCACTGTTCCCGTCCTTCGTCCTTACAGCTGTGCGTGCTCTTTTGTACATTGCCATCACTACTCTGATCAACCATTCCTCCACTCCTAACTTCCTCAATGCCCATGTCAATACTTTGCGTGGAACCCGATCGAATGCTTTCTCCAGATCAACAAACCCAAGAAACAACTTCTTCCTCTTCTCCATGTACTTCTCCTGCAACTGCCTCACAATGAAAAGCGCGTCTGTCGTTCCTCTTCCTGGCATAAATCCAAACTGCATTTCGTCGATCTTCACTTTCTTCCTTATCCTCCTCTCCAACACCCTTTCCAATACCTTCATTCCATGCTCCAATAACTTTATCGCTCGGTACGAGCCACACTCCAGAGGGTCACCTTTCCCCTTGTATAGAGGGACGAGGGTACTCAGTTCCCAACCCACTGGAATGCGGCCTTCTTTCACCACCAGATTACAGATCTCTGTCATTCTCTTCACACCCCAACTTCCTGCTGCCTTCAACATATCTCCCACAACTCCCGTCGGCCCTCCCGCTTTTCTACCCTTCATTGCTTTTATCGCTTCCTCAACTTCCTTCTCAGTTATCTTCTCTGCCGGTCCTAAAACTGGGTTACTCTCTATGTTGCCATCCCATTCATTCTCTGTATTCAACAGCATTTCCATATATCTTTTCCGTCTTCCTTTAATTCCATCTGGGTCGACAACGATTTGTCCCACTTCATCCTTCAAGCAGCTCACCCCCATCACATCACACCTCTCTTTCGCTATCTGCTTTGCAATCCTGAATACTGCTTTCTGACCCTCTTCCGAATCCAAGCGTTCTCCGAACATTTTCCTACATGCCTCCTGCGCCTTTGCTACCTCTTTCTTTGCAGCCTTCCTGGCTGCCTTATAACTTTCATGCTCTGCTGTTTCTGCTCCCGTACCCTTCGCCTTCTGCCACTCCTTGAACTTCTTCCTCTTCTCGTCAATCCTCTTTCCAACTTCATCATCCCACCACCATGTTTCCGAGTGCCTCGGTGGTCCTTTTGTCCATCCACATACCTCACCAACGGCTCCCAACAGACTAGCTTTCATTGACATCCAACCACTTTCAAGCTCAACCACATCATCCTCGACCCTACTCAGCCTCTCTTTTAATGCCTCCCTTACTGTCACCTCTTTCAACCTCCACACCTTCATTCTCGGTTGGTACTTCACCCGCTGAGCTCTCCTCGCACCTTTCACCCTTACGTTGCAGACAACCAAGTGGTGCTGTGAAACAGCCTCCTCCCCCGGGATCACCTTTGTGTCTCAGAGGTGCCCCCTATCTCGCCTACGCACCATCAGTTAGTCAACGGTTGTCGTCGACCCACCTGACGTGTATGTAACAAGCTTATTATCCTCTTTCTGGAACTGAGTATTAGAAATCAACAAATCAGCTCCATCAGCAAACTCCAAAATCCTTTCACCTTCTCCATTTCTCACACCATATCCGTAACCCCCATGAACTCCGTCAAAACCATCCATACTCCTTCCCACATGTCCATTTAGGTCTCCTCCTACCACAACAACTTCCTCATCTTTCACGTTTTCCATCAGCTTCTCTATCGCACACCAGAACTTGTCCTTCTCTTAATCGCTCCGACCAACCTGCGGAGCATATCCCGAGATCACGTTCACCAAGAGCTTTCCAATCATCATTTTCACCATCATCAACCTATCACTCACTCTAGTCACACTCACCACACTGTCTACAAACTCCTCAGAAAACAGGACACCAACACCATTCACGCCCTCTGGGCACCCTTGCCACATAAACTTGTATTTCTGTCCCTGCCTAACCTTCACCATTCTCACACCACTTCCCTTCCATCTCATCTCTTGCACACAACATATGTCCACTCTTCTTCTGACCAATACTTTCACCACTTCTCCTGATCTCCCTGTCCTTGTCCCTACATTCCATGTCCCAAACCTCAGAAACCGATCTCCACTTCGGGCTGTACCCTGCCCATATATAGTTGTAATTGTCATGGTGCTCTTTTTGAGGCAATGTTTTTATGGCCGGATGCCCTTCCTGACGCCAACCCTCTTAGTCGTCTCTTACGACACGCAGGGATACGGTGTACCTATTCTAATCCAGGGTACACACTTGGAAACGTTTAAAACATGGAAATTCTGGGGGGGGGGGGGGGGGGGGGAGGGCGTCGTCAGCATCACGGCTGCGGTTTAAACATATTTAAATTATATTTAAACAAAACCATGAAAAAACAATCTGGGAAAAGTCTCTAAGTGAGAACGTGGATTTGAGAAAGCAGGAGCAGAGGTGGAAGAAAAACGAGATATAGGGGGCGTAGCACAAGTCGAGACGAGGAGGAGAGCGAACAAGCACGTGTCCGGGTTGAGAGAAAGAATTAATATAGAATTTTTTTGTTTGTTTATTTGTTTGTTCGGTTTTCAAAACGCTGGACAAAGGGTAAGATGTTCGTGAGAGGTAGGGGGGGAGAAAAGAAAATCAAAGAAACAAGCAAATACTATGAAGGAAAGAACCCATATTCACAAAACACTGACGGGGTGGAGGGAGCCCGGAGAGACCAGGCCGCGCACGAGGCGCGAACAAAAAAAACGACTAATTACACACAAATTTGCAACAACTACAAAACCAAAACCAAATAGAAACACACAATAACACATACACAACAAAATACCCAGCGGAAATTTGACAAAGACACGAACGGGAAAACACTTAAACTTTGATGCCGTGGAGAGATCGAAGCAAGCCCCGTCACTCGAGGGACCGGAAGCTGACTCGACAAAAGTCATCATTTTAAGGGTGGATGTTAGGGAGTGTGGAGGTTTCTTTCTCCCAGCCCTTCATGCCTGCATTCTCCAGAGGCCTGTACTGATTCTGAATTTCGGTCAAAACTTCCTCCTTTTAAGTCTTAGCCATTCATGCTTTCACTTTCTATCGTCCCCCTCTTTTGGAGCTGTCATGAAGCATTGACTGATGCCTTTTTTTGTTCACAAAGCATTATTCTTCCAGTCTTGCAGGGCAGATGTTGGTTACTGCTGAAAAGGGTCGAGGCCGAAATTTATTCCCATCAGTATCCCTTTCAAAATGGTGGGATTTTTTTTGCCCTTTTTCCAAATCTTCCACAGTCCAGCCTGGCTTTAACATCGATCAAAAAGAAAACAAACTTTTTATTTTATTTATTTAGATACATTCAAAGCAATTTCACGCTTTCATTTACTGTGCATAAAAATGGAGGATAATATCTCATTGTTTTTATTTGTTGTGCAAATACAAATACAATTTTGTTGCCAACTTCACACATGTTCACTGACTTCATCGACTCTTATAGCCAACGTTTGCTTCTCAAACGAATCCTTTCATCTCTTCTCCCTGTCACTGCTCAGCTCCACTCATTCGTTCCTCTTTTTCCCAGCTGTGTAACAAACTTCCACATTCTCTTCAATATCATTCTTCCCTCCAGATCTTCAAGACAGCTGTTTGCCACCATCTCATATCATCCTCAATCCAAAACCATGATATTTTCTACCCTTGTTAACCCTCTCCACCCTCCCCAAACCACCCTCCTTCCAGATTTTCAGTTAATCCTTTTGCTTTTGCTAACACCCAAGAGTTTTCTTCTGTATCCATCTTGTCCACCCCATGTCCTTTCCCGCTCCTCATTCCTCCCTACACCCATTGTTTGTTCAAGTCTCCCTCTATCTTGTTCTTCAACTCTGCTGTTGGTGCCCCCCCCCCCCTCCCCTTCTCTCAACTGGTGCTTTTGTCATGTTATGACCTGATCCGTTCAGTGCACTCGTTCGAGCTCTTCCGTGAGCCTTGACTCTGCATTTTTTTAAAATCCTACCGTGTGTGTGTGTGTGTGTGTGTGTGTGTGTGTGTGTGTGTGTGTGTGTGTGTGTGTGTGTGTGTGTGTCAGTCAGACCTCATCATAGTAGTGGCTACCAGGAATCACGTGCCACACCAGCTATTGCTGCATGCATCCTGATCAACATGATATGCCTGCCACACATTAAGCTGTATGTGCTGCAAAAAGAACAGTTCTAGGAGCAGCTCGGAACAATTTAACTTTGAAAAAGGCTCTTCTGGTTAAAAAGTTGTATAGGCTAAGCATGAGATTAGCAGCGCTGCAGCCCCCTACATCTCCATAGGATTGTAATTCAGCCAATACCGGGAAGGTAACTTGATTGTCACTTTTATAGACTAGTCCACCTTGTGTACAGGGAGTCCCTTTATCCGTTTAAAAAAAAATTTATTATAACATTGTTGATGAATTAACACTTTTTCTGATTATAAATAGGTATATGTTTTGGTATAAAAATGGAACCCAAATGGGTACCCAAAAAACCCAAAATGAACCCAAAAAAGTGAACCCCAAAAAATGTAAAAAAAACCCCAAAATGGAACCTCTGTCTCTCTCTGCCCTGTACAGTGTGAGATCCACTGTCGGGCAGATGGTGTACAAAGATTGTTGAGCAGCTTCATTTAATTCCCTTTAGGAAGTGTATTACAGTACGAGCGACAAACGATCGTCAAGCGACTCTACTGTGTCTGTGAGCAAGAGGAGACCCAGTATAGTCACCTTTCAGACTAAATTAGATGTGTTGAAGTGGTTCGATGCTGGTGATTGTGTAGTACATATTGGTAACTCATTGGGATACCCATGATGACTGCAAGGACAATCAGGGCAAACAAGGACAAGGTGAGAGCTGCTTGGCATTGCAATACGCCACCAGGCCACTAGGTGCTTCTAGGAATGTTCGCACTCGAGGTTTGGTGATGGAGAATATGGAACGTTTATTATTATCAGTCTGGATAGATGACCAAAACCAATGTCATGTGCCAACAAGTTTGCTTGTGATCCAGGCTAAAGCGTGCAGTTTACTTAATGACCTGAAAGGCGAAGGGGGTGAGTCAAGTCAAAGTGAAACCTTTAACGCACGTGAGCAGAGGCTAGTTTGAACGGTTTAAGCAGCACATTAACTTCCATAACATCAAGATGACAGGCGAGGCAGTTTTTGATACCTTCATTTTATTTTATTCATTGTTAAAATATATTGTATGGCTTTTCTAAAAGGGAACCAAAATTTCCCAGGAATGCAACGCCCCTTATAACATGTATTCTGATGGAGAAAATATGTTCCGATATATGCTGTTTTGATATAAATAGCATTTCCCAGGAACGCATATAGGATGTATATAGAGGACTCCCTGTATATATATATGAAACATTTACATTTGTAGTCCATTGTATAATTTAAATAAACACAAATGCAAATTTCGCATGTGGAAAAAGTAAGTACACCCTTGGCTCTAATAGGTGGTATTGCCCCCTTTGGCAGAAACAACCTCAAGTAGGCGTTTCTTATACCTGTCTACCAGTCTCTGACATCGACTGGGAGAAATTTTTGCCCACTCCTCCATGCAGAATTCTTTCAGCTGTGTGATGTTTGAGGGGTTTCTTGCATGCACAGCTCGTTTCAAATCCCCCCACAACATCTCGATGGGATTTAGATCCAGGCTTTGACTTGGCCATTCCAGAACCCTCCATTTATTTCTTTTCAGCCATTCCTTGGTGGATTTACTGGTATGTTTACGGTCATTGTCATGTTGCAAGGTCCACCTTCGGTTGAGCTTATACTTGCCGACAGATGGCCTCACATTATCCTCAAGCACCCTCTGGCACAATGAAGAATTCATAGTGGATTCTATGATGGTGAGCTGCCCAGGCCCTGATGAAGCAAAGCTGCCCCAAACCATAATATTTCCACCACCATGCTTTATAGTTGGTATCAGGTTCTTGTGGTCAAATGCTGTCTTTGGTTTTCGCCAAACATGTCTTCTGGTACTGTGGCCAAATAGCTCTACCTTTGACTCATCTGTCCAGAGCACATTGTTCCAGAAGTGCTGGTATTTGCCTCGGTGTTTATTGGCAAACTTTAGTCTTGCCCTGACGTTCTTTCTGGACAGCAAAGGTTTCCTCCTGGCACACCTCCCATGTAGATCAAATTTGTGCAGCCTCTTTCTAATGGTACACTCGTGCACTTTGACATCAACAGTGGCAAGAGCTACCTGTAGGTCCCGTGATGACATTCTGGGATTCTTAGAGACTTCTTTCAGCGTCTTGTGTGTGGTCTCCTCTCGGGCTGAACTTGCTGGGGCGGCCTGGCCTGAACAAGTTGGCAGTTGTTTGGAATCTTCTCCACTTGTAGATGATCTTCCGGACTGTCGAATTATTGATTTCAAATTGTTTGGAGATCTTTTTATATCCCTTCCCAGACTCGTAGGCATCTATAACCTTCTTTCTGAAGGCCTCAGAGAGCTCTTTTGATCTAGGCATGGTGACCCCGCACACTTCAACAACAAAGAGCAAACCAAACGAAATGTCTGAGGTTCAAAGAAGACAGGTTCCTCCAAGATCCTCTCTAACGATGTTATAATCATTTGCACCTGAGTTGGTGCACCTGATTCTAATTTTAGGTATTTGAAGTAGTGATAAATGTAGGGGTGTACTTGCTTTTTCCACATACGAAATTTGCATTTATGTTTATTTAAATTATACAATGGACTACAAAATGTAAATGTTTCATGATATTTGTTATATTATGTCACCTTTATCTATCAATATTGTTGAAATGAAGATCAAATAGCTGTATGTTGAAATAAGTTGAAAAAGTCAAAACTTTACATGGGGTGTACTTACTTTTTCACGTGACTGTAGTTACCCATTATTTCTCTGAAATAGATAGAGATTTTATAAACACCCTGCATATATAAATGTGTATATGTATGTTAGGGTTGCGAAGCCATTTCTGAAGATGTTGGGCTCCACCAATCCACTGTCGGGCAGATAGTGTACAAATGGAGAAAATTCAAAACCATTGTTAATCGATCCAGGAGTGGCCGTTCAACGAAAGTCCCTCCAAAAGCAAGGCATAATCCAGGAGGTCACAAAGAACCCCAGGATAACGTCTAAGGATCTTCAGGCCTCTCTTGCATTGTCTAATGTCGGTGTTCATGGGTCCACCACCAGGAAAACGCAGAACAAGAATGGTGTGCATGTGAGGACCAAAAAACAACAACAGGCATTTTAAGGCCATTTTCCCTGCAAGAGTCGGGGGTTAGCCTTGCGGTCCCCATGACAATCTTCTCCATTTTGCCCTATTTTCTGCATCTCCCTTTGTTAACCCCCTTGCCCGCATTTCTTCGTCGACTGTCTTTAGCCAAGTCTTTCTCGGTCTTCCCTGTCCTCTACTTCCTTCTACATTCATTTCCATCACTCTTCTCAACCAGTCACTTTCATCCTTCCTCAACACATGACCCAACCATCTCAAACTGTTTCTCTTCACAGCATCCATCACAGGCTCTATTCCCATCATCTTTCGCAATTCATCATTTGTCTTCCTCTCTCTCAACGATACTCCGCACATCCATCGAACCATTCGCATTTCCACCCTTTCCAACCTTCGTTGCTGCTCTACGTTCATTACCCATGTCTCGCCCCCATAAATCATAACACTTCTCACACATGCAGCATACACCTTTCCCTTCAGCTTCAACGACACCCCTCCTCGTCAGCACGCCACTCAGTTCCCGAAACTTCTTCCATACACATCTCACTCTAGCAACCGTTGCCGAGTCTGATCCACCTTCTCCATTCAGCATGTCTCCGAGGTAGCAAAATGTTTTCACACCTTCCAACTTCACGCCATCTCCAAGATCCAACTCAACATTTCCTCCATCTGCAGCTCCCTCTGTGCACACCTTACACTTGAATGTAGCTGCCACACTGGTTAATGACCCTCTCAGACCACTACATTTTTGATGAACCCACTCAGCGCACATTGTACATTGAATGGAATTCACTCCGACACCCTTCCTGCACACAGCACACAGCCACTTCCCAGTTCTTTCCACCTCACCACATGCTTTACCACTTGCCATCACCTTCGTCTTTCCGATATTCACCTTCAGACCTTTTGTCTCCATACATTCCTTCCACTTGTTCATCTTTTCCTTCAGTCCATCCATACTTTCTGCAATCAACACCAGATCATCTGCATACAATAACTCCCACGGTAAACCCTCCTTTACGTTCCGAGCCAGCACCTCCATTACAGCTACAAATAGTAGTGGACTTAGTATCGACACCTGATGCACTCCCATCTTCACCTCAAACTCACCACTGTTCCCGTCCTTCGTCCTTACAGCTGTGCGCGCTATTTTGTACATAGCCATCACTACTCTGATCAACCATTCAACTGATCTGAACTCTGATCAACTCTGATCAAGCATGGGAGGACAGCAAGGAGGAAACCACTGCTCTCAAAGAAGAACATTGCCACCCATGTCAAGTTTACCAAAGACCATTTGGATGATCCAGAAGGCTATTGGAAGAATGTTGTGGACAGATGAGTAAAAAATGTAACTTTTTGGCTTAAATTTGAAACGTTATGTTTGGTGAAAACCAAACACTGCCTTCCAACATGAGAACCTCATCCCACCCGGGAAGCATGGTGTTTGGAGTATCATAGTTTGGGGCTGCTTTGCTGCCTCAGGACCAGGGCAGCTTTCCATCATTGATGGAACCATGAATTCTGGATTATACCAGCAAATTCTACAGGAGAATGTCAGGGTATCCATCCGTGATCTGAAGCTTAACAGAAAGTGGGCATTTATTGAGTGCCCCTCTCTATGACATTTATCCGGTTAACGAAAGCTTACGATACAGTAAAGAGACAAACCCTTTGGCATCTCTCACAGATATGGATTACATAGGAAGTTTGCTTGCATCCTTGGAAGCCTGCATGACATTATGAATGTGCTAGTGCCAATCAGGAGAGATCTGTCTGAGCCTTTTATCATCAGAAATGGGCTGCGTCACAGCTCTCATTGCCCGCTCGTCTATTCAACGTTTTCGTCACTATGGTCATGACACAGGCCTTATAGACCATGGGCCGTACCTAATTTTTCTGCTTAGTTTTTGAGTTTCATAGTCTCCTCCTGGGGACTACTTGAAACCTTCCTTAATATATTCCTCAAATGTGCCTGAACCCAAAATCAAATGTTCCCAAGCTTGAATATTGAGTGTTACTGAGAATTTCACAAAAAAAAAACAAAGAAATACATAGAAATGGTTGCTAAGGTAATTTTATCCCAGCAACGGTGACACATAGGCATTTTCTGTGGGTTTAGAGCCCAGAAATGTAACAAATGGGCAGAAGAAATACTTGTAAAAGGCTCCATTTATATAAACACATCCATAACATTCTGTTAAATGTTGATAAGAAGGTCTTTGTAGTGTCTTGCACAATGAATTACAGGAGACATCAATGGTTAAATTAGTACAGTTCATAGCGGGTAGTAAACTAATTTGGAACACCACTGCCATCATCTTTTCACCAAACAGAATAGTTTAAAATGCAAACATCTCACAACCACGTGTTTAAATGAAGAAAAAACATACCCCTTATTTATTTTATATCTCTGTTCATCCAGTTTAATGTTTGCTTGAAAAACTTACATCCAGTACCATCCTCGCTTGTGCTCATACTTTATTACAAAATATTTCCCTCTTTTTACAGTGTTTTCAATTACTACATTTTGTTTCTCCTATTTCATACCTCGTACACAGGCACTTTCTTTTCCCCTCCACTCCGCCCCCCCCCCCCCCCCCCCCTCCTCTCTTTCTCTTTCTTTTCCTTTTGTCCTTTCTCTCCGTCACTCTCCTCTCACATCTAAGTATTCGTACATGTAATGTTACAAACGAACTGCGTACAGTGCAATGAGTAACTTGTGTCTTGGTTGGTGTCTTTAATACAAGCTGAATACATTATAGAAATCATCAATTCATGATAATGTCAATCACTGAAAAGAAGCATACATCATAATATTATGTTAAAACCTGCAAAATATTTATAATGATGTGGCATTATATATTTCTCAGAACATTTAAAAGCAAGGTTTAGGTTGTAACTGGTCATCATTTACGCAATGAAGCAATCTTTGTCAATTTCATTGTCATGATGAAATGAATTCAGTAATGATCTTCAAGTCTTACCCTTTAAAGCAATTTTTAACACACGGTCCTGTTATCTAACATCACAATAAACTTTCAAGATATGTGTTTAAAGATAATAAGACATCAACAAAATGAACTATTGTCAGGTCGACCTTTTATGGCTGTTTACCACATTCCTATCTAAATATTTGTAGTTTCAAACAAACATCGTACTTGTATGGAAATAAAAGTGTACATATATACATGTACATGCAGCCACATATCTCATTTCAAATGTGCAAATTTCTTCAAAAATCGAAAGGATGTTTCAATTTTGTTTCTATTTCTTAGACACATGAGCATTAAATTTTAAGATTCAAGTGACAACATACCCACAAACATATACCAAGGCAAATTTTCCACATAATGTTATATGTGGAATGTGGGAAATGAGATTAAAACTTTGTAGTTTAAAATATGAACAATATACAATGATCCTAATAATTATACACATACAATCATAAATAATAAACACACTTAAAGAGTAACAATAATTTGATAACCTTTCACACCTTTCATAGTAGTATTCAATAAACATTAGAGTTATGCATGTCATATGCATGTCATGAAAAGCATGGCATAATTTCTCCAGGCACACATCTTCCTTCATTTTCATTCATGGCGGTATATGTATGGATAACATTATAGGTAGGCAAAGAACATACACTATGTCCTTTCATTTGGTATCTTTTTTTTTCGATTTCACTTGAGATGGTGAGAAATTATCTTCACAAACCGTTACATGTATCGCAATGCCACTATTTCAAAAAAGTACACGGTTTATCAAAATTCTAATCAAGTTATTTAGTTATACATTTATAACAGCAATTATTATAGACAAGCATCTCAAGTTGACAATATAATTCTGCATATGTGAAAGGAACTGGAAATATCCCTTGTTGACATTATGCAATCACAACCTGTTCAGGTTTGGTGTGTATCTTTACATGTACAGGGGAGCCCTGTTATACCGAGGTCGTCAGGAGTGACTCGGGACCATAATACCATAATACCATTATACCTCGTTACAACTGGTACCTCGTTATAAACACTCATATTTAATACCAGAACAGACAGAAAAAGTAAAATCAAGACAAAATCAATTACATGTGTACTTATTCTAAGAAGGATGTTATTTGTTATATATGGCCTCACTATAACATGATTCCCCTGTATTTTTTTTTTACTTTCTAATTCATCAATACATCATATATCGTACATATCATTATATTAGTCCTTGGTCCAATAAGAAGTACATTGTTATAAAATTCCAATATTTTCATCAGTCTTCTAATCAATCACACAAGTCTATTATTTTTGTTTCTACCAATCATTAACATAGTACAGGTAGCTTAGATGTTTCCACAAAAACATTGTGTTCAAAGTTGGTCACAGAACAAAGTGTTACAAATCATATACTGCTAGGAATATCATTTTTCAAGGTTTTAAATAGAATAGTACAAAATCAAATGATGAATAATAACTGAGAAAAAAATGATGTGCATAATTCATATTTTGTGTGGAATAACCAGTATGTATTAACTTTGATATTCTATTAAAAATAGCAAAAAGGAAACACCTACATGGGGCTATGCTAAATCACCTTCCTCCCTTATTTCTTTTCCCTCAGACAAAACCAAACAAAATACCAAAAGCAGTCATTGCATGGTGAAGGATGATGAAGACAAATCAAACAAACTATATCTCATCCTCTGAGTCAGGGGTGTCAGTTTCATAGTGTTCAAGTTCCTCTGCTGAAACTGAAACATTTTCACACCCTACACAAGAATAAAGGTCTGTGCAAGGAAGCTTGTTGGCCAAACAAGAACATCGCCGTTGTGAACACTGCATCTTCTTGCATGAGTATTGTGACAACTCCATAACACTTGCAAGTGCAGGGGGAAGCCCCATCCAATCGACCACTGCCACTCATCACCATCTGTCTGTTCTATCACCTGGTCACAGGCAACCTGAGCAAAGCCATATTCCTGTTGCCTCTGAACCACAAACTTTCCATTCTGCAACTCACCATGAATGTCTGGATGATCGTCGCATAGGCTATTCATTTCAAGCCAATATGCAGAAAGATACCGTGCATAGTTGACGCGGTCATAGGAGAAAAACCATGGCATCATAGAGCGAACACTCGATAGGTGAAGATTCCAACTAGCAACTCTGGTTGCTCTGATGAACAGTAGTAGTTGTTGCACCATCTCAATGTAGCTACTCCAGTACTGGAATGTCAGGTTCTGTTTGCTGTTCTTCTCCACAAAATCTGCATACCTCTGGAGGAGACAACTGATTCCTTCAGACTTTACAACGGTGTCAAACTCCCTCGGAAATGCAGCTTGCAGCTCTGTAGCATTGCAAAACACAAGGTCTTGCTCTTCATCTGGCAGAGTTTCGATGAACGCTTGCCATCGTAATCTGTGCAATGCCTCGCAAATGATCTTGTGACTCCTCACACTGCGATTGTAGTGATGGCCACTGCACACTCCATTAACAGAACCTGCTGCAACTAGCTCAGATTCAATGAGGATGTCCTGTAGACCAGCATCGTTAAATCGTTTCCCAATACAGGCCATGAATGTCATGGCTGTATGAAACTCTCCCATTCGAAGTACAAGTCTTTGCATGAAGACAGGATTTTGCCAACGGATCTCCTGAGCTTTAGCGTAAATTGCCTGGTCCATGACTACGACAATCTGCTCTAAGCCAAGCTTGTTCGCGATGCTAATATTTCGTTGCAGAATTGTATTCACTGTGCTGAGGTTAGTAGGACTAGCATCGATTACTGGAAGATATCCAATGCTTGATGTTGATGGGATAGTATCTCTCTGTAGAATGGTATTAAAGCCTGTCCATCCAGGTCGGGTGTCAATATTGGAATCTGGTACCTTGCAAAGAAAGTAGGCATCATCCAATGTTCGTGCATCTTCCTGCATCTGCACATAATGTGTGAGCTCTACCAATACACCCTCACCATACGGCTCTGGACCTGCCCTCTGTCCTCCAGTGTACAATTCAATATTTGGAGTGGGAGGCTGAAGTGATCTCTTTCTCGATCTTGCTAGAGAATGCTGTTCTGGTTCTTCTGCAGCAGGCTGGTTTCCATGCTGAATAATTACTCCATTGGTATTATGAGTAGTGCCCTTTCCCGACAAAGTCTCCTCTCCAAAATCGTTATTGTCCCAAACTAATGTAGTATGTATGTGGGGTTTGATGTTCGGTGGGATGTACTCCTCTCCTCGTTTGAGCTGCAACTCAGCAAGGGCTGTATCGTGTTCTAGGACTGTTGAATTTGAGGTACAATGTCCCAGGCCATTCAACAGCCCAATTAACTGAGCTGAACCGGTAAGATGACACACAGACATTGCCAAAGCTGAATGTTTTGGCATTAATCGCTTTCCTTTCATTCCAAGATTGATGATATCCTGACACACAGATACAATTTCTTTACTGCTGGAATCATATACATTCACACGTGAATCGTGTGGGGGGAAATCACTTGTGATGCCTGTAGTCCATGCCAGGAAATTGAACAGCTCATCTGGAACTATGTTGTGTGCTGCTTGTAGAGTCAATTCCTTGGAACTTGGTGGCCACTTCAGTGGAGGGGTGGTATCACATTTGTCTTTAATGGAATTCTTCAGTGCCAGAGCAGCGTGGTACAGGGGTCTACATTTCATCTGAGTTGTAATCCTGCTGGTTGTAGCACCCATTCTGACATCAGTGTCAGTGTCTGTATCGTCAGCACTTTCCGATGAGTCGTTCACTGCTTCCCCTGCAATCTCTGCTGTGGAAAGATCCTCAACAAACACAAGATCACTTTCATTACTTTTTGATGACTTGACAAATTTGAGGAATGGATATGACTGTAGTAATCTTCTTTTAAGGCTGTATGTCTTGTAGGATGGGATTTTCATGCCCTCCTCTTCTTCTACACACTTCTTGAACAAGTAATTTAACTTTGTTAACCTCAAAATTTCTCTATTTTTTACAATTCTCTCTTCAACAACTCTTTGGCAAAAACATTTATACCCCTTGTCATACAAAAAAAACCTCTTGGGGGTTTTTCACATAGTTTTTGCTTAGAAATCTAGTGTAAGACTTAAAACAGCTCTTATGATACCTAGCTTCTAGGGCTACTAGATCTTTCCCTCTGATGTTAATGAGGAGGGCCTCATCTTTCCTCATCTCAGCTGCAGTGACCAGCTTACCAGCTGTTATAGTCTCACAATGAACCAACTGTTCCTTTCTTCTTTTTCTGCTGTGTGGTTCTACAATGTTCTTGTCTTTCTTGCAAATGAGACAGCATACTGGCAGTAGATGGGAGGATCTTGAGCCTGCCGCCCTGGAATGGGATGTCTTTGACCGCAGAAGTCTGATCTTGGGAGCCACTTCGTCTTGTCCCAGGTCATGTTCAGCAGATGCATCAGCTGCATTAAAGAAAGGGAACCAGTAGGGAGAGCAGTGGGAAAACAAGAAAAATATGAGGAATGAGAAACAAAAAGAAATACACAGTTTACAACTTTACACACCCTTCAAAAATAATTAAATCATTTTTAGTTGTATGATAGGAAATTCTGACATCTATAGGTCTAGATTATCTAAGGCAAACAAGCGTCCTGTATCCAGATAATATTGTCAGTATGAATAATGAGGTGTACAGGATGGTCCGTGGAGCTACCTAACATGACTCGTGACAAAATTCATATTTCATTGCAGTCATACATAGAGGTGACAGTTACCAGCCTCCGTAAACATTATATGGGTTACCAGCCACCTGAAAATTTGTTCAGCTTGTTCTTTTATTCCTGCAATATGATGTCAACAATATGTGATATAAACTTCTCTATAAATACAAATTGATATGACTTATTGTTGACTTCATACATGGAGGAATAAGAGAACAAGCTGAGCAAATTTTCAGGTGGCTGGTAACCCATAGAATGTTCACGATACGGTGGCTGGTAACTGTAAACTCTACTCTCTAGCTTAACTTATGCCGTACCTAGTTAGCCATGAAATTTAAACGTAACAGGAACTAAAATTAAAATCTACAGGGTATATCCCATAAATCTTGGTAGGAACCAAAATATTTCTGAAAGATAATTTTAAAAACTAGCACAGAAGTAAGTGGGGCAGCAAAACAAAATAATCTAGGCTAGCAGTAGCACTGAACTGTACGATCAAAATAAACACTACACAGATCTCAGTACATGGGGCATGTGGGTGGATTGTGCTTTTGCATTTTGTAGACCAAACAAACCAACACTCAAAGTGGTGATATAATGCTGGATAAGCTCATTTTATTGAAAATATAACATAATCACATATAAGAATATATTTACTTACATTGGTCACTGCTTTGAGGCACGAGTGCAGGCTTCTTCCTCGCTCTCTCGATCTTGCACTTGTCAGTGTATCGCATGTAGCACTTGTGATGATACCCGGCTTGACAGGGAACGGCATCGAGTATTTCTGGTGCTCTAACCAGCTCCAATCCAAAAGTATTGATTGCATTTTGTGCAATTTCAGCTTCTCTGGTATCTGTAGATTTCCACTGATGAACACTTGTGATTAATTTTTGCCAACTAACTTCCGAAAACAAAGTAATCTTTTCTCTTGCACCAGTAATAATGTGCATGCAACATGCCATTGCTATGCCCAGGTAGCTCAGCTGCATAGGTCAAGGGCTGTGATTGGCCAATTCTGTGACACTTGCAGATACAGCATCTGTGATTGGTCTGTTAAGGCATTCAGTATGACATCATCATGCTAGATTCTGGCTGGGGAAGTGTATATTTTTGCATGCAAATTTCTCAAAAATGCTCAGTTTTTAGTGATGGGAACATTAAAATTAGTAATTAACGCCGAAACCCGTGGAACATCCACGGAAGGGAGGATGTGGTGTATGGATAGAGTGTACCATTATGGATGGCATAGGGGATTTGCTTGTCCGAGTAAGAGTTAGGAAGAAAGATGAGAATGAAGAGTGCGTATATGAACAACGATCGCCGACACCGGCACAAATGCATGCTCTGGATTGTCCACTCAGTGGACGGCTTGCTTTCGCCTTCGCCTGTCAAATCAGCAGACGGCTTGCTTCGCCTTCGCCCAGCAGACGCCAATACGATGGCGTCGTAAGATGGCGTCGTATCGGCAGTTAATCGGATGCTTTTGGGCCCCAACGTCGGCTAATTCAGATTTTTCGAGTATGCCTGTACGTGATAAACAAAGAGCGCGGTTCGTAGATCGTAAATCCATTAGTGCCGTGGGCATCGGGTCACTGGGTGCGGCGTAAAAGGGATAACAAAGTCGAGTCCTTACGCTATTATTATATAGACTAGCCGAAACCCGTGGAACATCCACGGAAGGGAGGATGTGGTGTATGGATAGAGTGTACCATTATGGATGGCATAGGGGAGCGCTCATGGGATCTTCTTCTTCCGTTACGCTCCAATTTTTTCTCTTTAAGTTAAGTCCAATCAGTCCTCTCTGCTCGAAGTGCTCAGGCCATGCCTTCCCACTCTCATACTTTTATTTCCATTCGGTGTAGAAAGAGATTGACATATCGTTCGTCTGTTTTCAGCTCGTTATCTTTAAGCTTCCTTACGTCTCACCACCTGCTACACCTCTCTGAGTTACGAGGATTTATGCAACGCACCCCGAGTATCGCAACGTCACTCCATTGAACTTTATTTAAAATGACGATAAAGACGTTTCCTTATATATCCTAATTTAAAATGTTCAAGGGAATAAAAAGACCATTTGGTTCACACCACCCATGTTCACACCACTCGACTGTCCACTCAGCGGACGGCTCGCTTCGCCTTCGCCCAGCAGACGCCAATACGATGGCGTCGTAAGATGGCGTCGTATCGGCAGTTAATCGGATGCTTTTGGGCCCCAACGTCGGCTAATTCAGATTTTTCGAGTATGGCTGTATGTGATAAACAAAGAGCGTGGTTCGTAGATCGTAAATCCATTAGTGCCGTGGGCATCGGGTCACTGGGTGCGGCGTAAAAGGGATAACAAAGTCGAGTCCTTACGCTATTATTATATAGATGACCTAATATCTATTGCTCTTGCAAATATCCAGTAGCCCCCAAGTGGGGACTACGGAAAAGTGGATTTTTGAGTCTTGGCCCATGGTCTATTATCTGAAGCTCAAATAGGTGTTGCATTGACGTTTAATATCAATGGGAAGCTGTTTGATGCTCGTTGCTCCCACAAGTCAGTTTTGTGGTCAAGGACCTGCAGTTTATTGATGCTGCTGCTCTGGTTGCAGACAATGAGGCTGGGCTGTAGCAGATCATTGACAGGCTGACTGACACAGCGTCATCTTGGGGACTTACCCTTAGCATACCAAAAACCAAGATCATGTGCCAACCTTCTCTTAACAGCCTTCCTCTGACACCACCTGTGCTTTCAATGGGCAGTGATAGACTGCAAGTAGTGGAAAAGTTTCAGTATCTGGTGAGTACCCTCTCAAAATCCTTGTCACTGGATTATGAAGTTGACCATTTACATGTCTGCAACTTTGGTATACTCTCGAGGAGAGTATGGGTGAGCAGGCACCTCACAATAAACCACGAGTTCAGAGTTTATCAAGCATTAATCCTACCTTCCCTCCTATATAGAAGCCAAACCTGGTGCACCTACATCCGCCACATCAGGAGATTGATGCATTCCACCAGAGATGCCTCAGACTCATTCTGGGTATCTGCTGGTTCCAACATATACAGTACTAAACAACACCGTCCTAGATAAGGTCCAGGTGACCAGGATTGAACTGATTAAGGGGCAACAGGATTAGGTGGCTAAGCCACCACATATGCATGGAGGACACTAGACTACCAAACAACTTGCTATTCGGGGAGTTTAAGGTGGGGAAGAGGAGGCGGTGCAAACCCAAACGGAGGTGGGAGGACTATATCTGGAGGGATGTTAATGAGCTGGCGATTGATGGAGCCTCATGTTAGAGTTAGTGACAGAGGCACACAGAGGATGACATGAAAGAGCTGAACACCAGGTTGGCCAAGACTGTAGACCAGAAACGTAGGATTAGGAATGATTGTGCCGCCTGAGATGCTCAGCTATCCCTAGCTGCCACTACACCTTGACATGAAGCGCTTCCCTGTCCCTAATTCACCAGTAACTTTGAAATCAACATGTGTGTGCTCATGCATCAGACACGAGCATACAGCCAGCAGCAGAATGCCCTTACCATTAATGAACCAGTGCAGTTGCAGCTTCACGTCACAGAGAGGCCTTTCCTAGCATGGCTCATATTGGTGTTCTCATTCTCAGGTGTTCTCGGGCACAAGTGGCAGAGCTGAGTTGACACACAATCTCAGACAACATCCCGGTCACCAACCTCTTACCTGAGTGACATGTCTACTGTGTGGGAAAACTAGTACTCGCAGTGGCATCAGTCGTCACAAATATCCTGGAAAGCCCACCGAGTAAAGCTTGTGACTGTTTCTGGTTGACTCGTTGCTGAATACGACAGGAATCTTGTATGTATTATATGTATATACTGTATCTTATATAATCGCAAACGGCCTAGCCGATCTCCACCAAATTTTGCAAGCATGCTTGGGGTACCTGTGAGCCAGTCATAGGCATGATTCAAATTGGACCCCTACTCCCCGAGGTTGGGATAGGGATGATGCGTTCAAGTCCATTGTAATTTTTATAAATGGGGATGTATCCATATTTTTTTACAAGGTATAAGGGGACACAACCAGAATATTTGCAAGACGGGAGAGGGCTGTAACCACATGTTGTTTTTTTTTTTAATGAGGGGGCGGGGGCTACTACAACGTTTTATGTGCAACCAAAAATAAGGAGTAGAGAGCAACATGTTCTTCTTGGCTATGATTTTGAATATCAGCAGAGGATGTAAGGAGATCCAGATTTGTAGTGAAATATTCCTGGTACCCAAGGAAGACTTTTTCACTTTATAAAGGAATGCGCTGTAGATGAAACATTTGGCTTTAACTTACATACCATTCATAACCAAAAGACAACTTTGCTCATTCCTTCTGTTTTTTTAACACTATAACCATATAACATAAAACTTGTCATGATGAAATACACAGCATTTGGAACCTTTCTGGAAACCGGAAAATCTATTTTGTTACACTTTTCATTTGCTTTCAGTTTCAATGCCTTAAACCTCAAATTGATATCGCACAAATCGTTTCTTACTATCACATGGCCTTTGCCTTGAAGTAAATAAAAAGAAAGACCCTCGTCGTCACTTGAATTTTGCCATACAAGGTCACACATTCGCGTGGTGGTTAACAGAGAGCGTTGGACAATTCGGTGCTCAGGTTTGTTGATTTATTTATGGGATTTATGGGATTCAACGGCAATCACGTACCCCAAAACAGCCTGTATTTGCAAGAACCGTAATCCTATGCTTGGCACTCTTTGGTGCATTTCTTTCACAGATTCACAACAAGGGGCTTTCCACGGAATGTTTGGATTACAACGCTCCGGAACACCAAGCTACTGGTGCGCATCTGTCGCTCTTCCCTTGTCATGGCCAGGGAGGAAATCAGGTGGGAATTGCAGACGAATTTTGATTCATGGTTGGACTTCATGGAAAATTGCCATTTTGATGCAATGCCAGAAGATTTGCTTTGCATTGTGGTGCATCCACCGTTCTGATACAGATGTATTGCTGGTTATCTCATCTGCATATAAATAGTGGAATTAACGTTTTCACTATCTCTTGAAAATAGTAGGCCTTTGTGGTGTTTGAAAAGGAAACAGAAATATTCGTCTTCATTAAGACGAGTGACTGACTATGCTGGCGGAGAAGACAATATCTCATTATCCCAAACAAGAGTTGGGAATGTGTGCAATTTTACCACCATGAGAAACAAGTTGAAGATGATGTTTTGGGATTTATGCTTTTTCAGCAGCAAAAAAAGAAAGATGGTCCTCTTTTGCTACAATAAAGAGCAATGCCTGAAATGTCAGCTTTACCTTGTTCAAGTTTGGTAAACTTGCACTTTCTCAGCTCTGGTTTGAGGAAAATCCATTTATATAAATGAGATGCTCATAATCATAATAGTCCAATACTTATTTTAACTTGAAAGATCTTGTAAGAGTGAAGTGACTGAGGGTATGAGTTGCTGTGGGGGAAGGACAGGGAGAGGGAGGAAAAACACAGGAAACTGCAAGTAAAAGGATTTGGCTTGGCAAGTTTAATTGGGAATGTTGTTGTTTCGTATGCGGCCTGTGACTGCTGGGTGCGTCGTTTTCTGGAAGCGGAGCTGTGCCGCTGATGCTGTGCCCCTGTTACCAGTAAGCTGCTACTCATTTTGCTGACCTCGGAAGGATAACAGGTTGAATCGACCCACCTGGTTTTATTTCAAAGGCACCACAGTGGCTCAAATCCAAGACCCTAAGATCTTAACTCAGCCACCTTAACCATTAGGCCAACATCGGGCTTTTTAATTGGGGATAAAACCACTGTGGATAAGGATGGGGGTGGGAGGGGGGGGGGGGGAGGGTGACACGAGTTGGAGGTGCACCACCTGTTTGAAGCTCCGAAGGGAAGAGCCTTGGGAAGGTGGTTCAGGAGAAGTTCAAACAAATGAGGTGTGCAATCAGCTTGGATTTTTGAATATTAACCAGGGTGGGGTTAGTGGAGCATCACATCCATCCCAAAGTTGCTGGGGAGGGATCAGAGAGCTAAGAGAGCAGAGGCAACTGGACCAAAGGAGAGGTGGTGAAAAAACAAAGGCTACTGACATTCCTGCAATAGACCTTGTACTTCGGCCTCGTCATGAGAGATACCAATAATGTTGAGCTATAGATTTTCCAAAATGTAGGAGAGACTTGATGTTGGGGCGTGAGCCCAAAGTGAAGATCATTATTCCATTGTTGCAGACAGGCCATTTGAAGGTTGAGTACTGATTTTTTCTTTTCCAAGGAAAGACTTGGACCCGAATAAAGAATCAATTCCAACTTCTTCTTTTTTTTTTAAATGCTTGGCATCTTATTCTTCTGCTTTGCTAATTTTATCACTCATTGAGGCCATGTTTGGTAGGAAAATGCTATCTTATTAGTTTGCACAGTCAATATACAGGTAGTGGACAAAAAATGGAAATACCTGTGTAAATAAGGGACACCAAGCAAGGGCTTCCATACAAGTGTGGCCCATGTACTAAGCAAATAACATCCCAGCATGCTTAGGGTCATGTACAAAAATGCTGCACAGGCCTGATTGCCTATAATTATGGCTAGCATGGCTGCAAGAGGAAACCCTCCCAATGCCTTGTCCACAGAGCACGTTTTGGTTTTAAGGGCATGACGCTGATGTTATCCATATGTCATGGCCTTCTCAATCACCAGCTCTCAACCCAATCAAGCATTTATGGGATATTCTGGAACGACGCCTGAGATAGCGTTTTCCACCTCCAATCTCCATCAAACACGTGTGAGTTGATTGAATTTCTCTTTGAAGAATGATGGTGCATCCCTCCTACAGAAATCCAGACGCTGGTGGACTCTATCCCATGGTGCATACAGGCCGTGCTGGCCACACGTGGTGGCCCAACGCCCTATTAAGTGACTTTACAATGGTGTTTCCATTTTTTGGTCCACTACTTGAAAGGTTGTTGTTGTTTTATAGCCCTGTTCACAGTTCAAGAGACAGTTCTCTTTAACAAAACCGCGACACGGAGACAGCCGATCGATCTCACCGGAGCGACCCAGAGATCCCCCACATCCAGGATGGTGTACCCCTGCCTTCATGAAGTCAGGGCCACGACGGAGGAAGAGAGAGGGAGTTAGAGAGGGAGCGTTAGAGTGGGAGCGTTAGAGAGGGAGCGTTAGAGAGGGAGAAAGAGTTAGAGAGAGACAGACAGACAGACACAGACACACAGACAGACAGACACAGACAGACAGACACACACAGACAGACAGACACACACAGACAGACAGACAGACACACACAGACAGACAGACACAGACAGACAGACACACAGACAGACAGACACAGATACAGACAGACACACAGATACAGACAGACACACAGATACAGACAGACACACAGATACAGACAGACACACAGATACAGACAGACACACAGATACAGACAGACACACAGATACAGACAGACACAAAGATACAGACAGACACACAGATACAGACAGACACACAGATACAGACAGACACACAGATACAGACAGACACACAGATACAGACAGACACACAGATACAGACAGACACACAGACACACAGATATAGACAGACACACAGATACAGACAGACACACAGATACAGACAGACACACAGATACAGACAGACACACAGATACAGACAGACACACAGATACAGACAGACACACAGATACAGACAGACACACAGATACAGACAGACACACAGATACAGACAGACACACAGATACAGACAGACACACAGATACAGACAGACACACAGATACAGACAGACACACAGATACAGACAGACACACAGATACAGACAGACACACAGATACAGACAGACACACAGATACAGACAGACACACAGATACAGACAGACACACAGATACAGACAGACACACAGATACAGACAGACACACAGATACAGACAGACACACAGATACAGACAGACACACAGATACAGACAGACACACAGATACAGACAGACACACAGATACAGACAGACACACAGATACAGACAGACACACAGATACAGACAGACACACAGATACAGACACAGATACAGACAGACACACAGACAGACACACAGATACAGACAGACACACAGAGACACACACACAGACACACAGAGACAGGAGAAAAAGGGCCAGTCCATGGGGACAGTGACCGCGCTGCCCTGACAAATCTGGGCAGCAGGGAAGGATCGGGAAGATTTGGCCCCCGACATGCATTGGGGGTACAACCACTCCCCGATAGTTGTTACCTGTAGGGTAGAATGATGTGGTGTATGGCATGACAGGAAATTATGCGGTTTAAAAATTTTTTATTATTCTTTGGTTTACTGTGGCGTAGTTTAATGTAACAAAGTTTCTCTTTGCGGAATTACCTAGTTAGTTGGAGGAATGAGTTTTTTTAATTAAAAAAAAATATTTTGACAAATAATATGCAATGAATCATGTTAAGTGTTACGTTTTAAGATTATGAAGAAGCAAGCACCAAACTAACATAATCATATTGAACAACCTTTGTCCCCAAATCACCAATCAATATATAGTTCTTTGAGATGACTCTTCAAGGTGAAGTGCGGTTCAACTCTGTGACTGAGCTATGTGCTGAGGCCGTGGCTGGCCGGTCATGGGTTGGAATGCAACATTGCCCCCGTGATGGTGATCCAACGCCCACATCCATCATCTGGATTTTCAGGCCGGTAAGTTTGGGAAGCTTTGGGCCATGAAAGACATGGCATTGATTGGATATTTCCCCTTTCCCCCCGCCTCTACCCCTTCCACCCACTCCTTCACAATCCCACTCCTCTCTCGCCGCTCCCCTCTCCCTCTTCTCTCCCCTCGCCAAACCCTCCTCCCTCCCCCCCGCCCCTTCGCCTCCTCCCTCCCCCCCGCCCCTTCGCCTCCTCCCTTCCTTCGCCTTCTCTCTTCCCCCCTCCATTCCCCCTTTCCTCTCCCCACTCTGCTCCCCTTCCTCCCTCCCCTCCTCTTTCACCCCCTTCCCTCTTTCCCCACTCTCTTACTATTTCTGTCAGGGAAGTGATGGATTGTATTTGCTCGTATATAATAAAACAACACAAGATGTTTTGGAAAGCTGGTCCACATCTTGTCAAAGATGTTGAAAACTTGCCTTACCAGAATCATTTGAGACTGAATGATCAGACATTTCCAGCCATAATACTTGCAGGGCCTATAGAAAGTCTACAGCCGCTTTCAAATTTTCACCTTTTGTTGCCTTGTAGCCTGGAATTAAATTACATCAAATCTGACTTTTTCCACCTTTATTTACACCCATAACTTACAAGTGAAAAACAAATTCTACAAATTTCAAAAAATTAATGAAAAATACAAAACTAGGATATCTTGGTTGGATAAGTGTCCACCCCCCTTATAATAGCAGTTGTAAATTAGCTCAGGTGTAACCAATTACCTTCAAAATCTCACACCAAGTTAATTGACCTCCACCTGTGTTAAATTGTAGTGATTCTGATTATTTAAGAATAAAATCGGCTATTCCTGTAGGTTTCCTCTGCTAGGTAGTGCACTTCACGGCAAAGACTCAACATGAGCCTTTTTTTTTCTTCAAATTTTTCAAATTATTATTATTATTATTTTGCCTGAAACAGTCCCAGACACTCAATGAACCTCTGAAACAACAACAACAACAACAACAACATGCATTTTAAGGCCATTTTCCCTGCTAGAGCGGGGGTTAGCCTTGCGGTCCCCATGACAATCTTCTCCATTTTGCCCTATTTTCTGCATCTCTCCTTGTTAACCCCCTTGTTAACCCTCTGAAAGTTTGACGAATATCCATTCAGCTATCTGAGAAAATTGTTTTCATTAGAAAAGTGTTGTCTTAGTATAGATTGTAATTAAAATGCAATTTGTATATATTTCTTAAGGATGGAGGTTTTCTTCATTTATTTCATGCTTTTTTTTTTTTTTCACGTTTTCATGTGAGTTGTGTTGTGAACAAGCATATGCACTTTAATGCGCAGGGTATCATGTTCTATGAACTCTCTAGTACATTTGATATGTTCTGGATTTGAACATCGGATGACTTGTGGACAAATTGCTCATCTGAAATCAGACACTGTGATTCATTTCTTACCTGGGGAGGGGGAAGAGGATGTGGAAACACCTGGGAAAAGAGGGGTTCTGGCAGAGCAAGGAGACATTCAAAATATCGGGCAGATCGATTATTAACACTTTTTGCAACTGATTTTTACCTACCTTTTACCTCCAGGATGGCACAATTGTTCACCCAGCCACGTCAAATTGCCTGACTGCATTTCGCACTTCAACTGGAGCTGCTGACGTTGAAATGCAACCCTGCAAGGAGCTGTATCCCAATCAGATATGGAACTTTCAATGAAGAGTGATGGCTGTGCCTTTTTTCTTCCTTCATTTGAGAAGATTTCAAGTCTTCTGTTTATGCATCTTCATTGGCTTATTATAATATCAACATTGATAATGATAATTATCAATGTTGTGACAGCAAGATGGAGTATAAAGTGCCTTGTAAATGCAGCACTCAAGACTATATCATGCATATTGTCAACCAGTGTTTTGCTCATGAAGACGCAAGTGGGGAAATGATTTTTCACTGTAGTTTGGTAAAATATTCTTATGCAATTATCTGTGATCATTGCGCACTGCCCAACATTTTTTTTTTTTTTTTAATTGTAGCTTATGATGGTTCCCTGTTAAAACCCATCCTCTGCCAAAAGGTGTGTGTGTGCGTGCGGGCGTGTGCGTGTGCGTGCGCGCATCGACACACAGACAGACAGAAATCAAATTTCATAGCAAATATGTTGTTTTAATTCACAACCTTTTAACTGAACTCGATTGCCTTAAGAAATGATACCTCCTCTCCCCCCATTGCTTTCAGCTGGTGGTTAATTCCAGGGATTCCCTGGGCATGAATTCTGATTATTGTTTTTCCTGTGCTTGTGATTCTTCACTGCTGTCCTTCATGATGCCGTTGCATTTGTCAGAAGGTGATTTATTCTGCCCATTACCTTAAAATTGGAATCCGTCATTGGTTTTTTGTCTCTACCACCTTCAAAAGAGTATCGGATTGGCTGGGATTGGGGCACAGCATAATGGTGCACTCACTTGAATTGGGCTTTTATACTTTGGCTTGTGATGAGGAAATACAACCTCCGAGAGAGTTTATCGAAACAAACCTACTCGACTTATCTTCGTTAAAGCTCACAGCTGTTCTGACATATTATCCATCTAATCACTCCTTAGAGTTAACCTCATAAGGGTTTCCTGAAGACACAATTAGTCCAAACTTTAGAGTGCGTTGGTAGCTTTCTCACTGAATGATATTATTTGATCATCTTTCTTATCTGCATTCACATTCGCCACTTTTATTCTGGCTGGCTGAACCTAACAAAGTCTGCACAAACTATGTTGCTGGCTCAACATGATTCTAACCCATGACATCTAAATGATCACCACTCTGCCTTATGTCAGTTATTTGCAGGAAAACAAAACAAGAGACTTCCAAGAAGTTTAGAAGAGTCTGACTGAGGAGAGTTAGCTTGGTAACTGATATAAAGAGATCTTTTCCAGCGCATGTTTAGACTGCTGTGCAGCTTGAGCTGGGCTCCTTCAGACTCTGATGTTTCTCTTGCTACAATCTGTTTACGTGAAAGGAAATCTCTATTTTTCTTTGACAGATCCATGGGAATTGCCACTTTTTTCAGGGAATAATTCTACCCAACGCCATGCAAAAACGTCTTTGTAAAAGCTCGGTTGACACTTGTCTCCATGCACTCAGGAAGCATTTGTTTGTTTGAGGCTTTAATGAATACGGAGCCTTCTTTTTCCTTCATATCATCATATGTTTTTTTTGGTTTTTTTTAACTTTGTGCCTTCACTTTGAGATGTGCCTTAAGTTATACTGCTTGGCCTAAGTCGTATTTTCAAATGTTTCTTTGTAGTCTGCTGAAGTCCATCTCTTCTACCTCCCAATTTTCTTTAATGAGCCTGACCATTGTTGCCATTCTACTGATATTTCCGTTGGCCTTTGCACTCCCCTACTGATTCCGAGTCCTCTGTCTCTCTTTCTCTTTCTAAGCATGAACGACCTTGTAGGTATATGCAATGCCAAAGTGATTCTCCAACTACAATTCCATCTAGCACTTATTTCTTCTTTCTCAGCTATCATACTGTGCTTGTTTCCTCCTTTGAGGTGTTGAGAAAATGAGGTACTGTACTTTGAAAGGGTTTTGCTTGGTCAGTATAAACTTCTCCACCAGGAAAGTTGAAATGAACTCTTGAGCACTTGTGTGATGTTGAGAAAACATCAAAATGGTGGTCACATTGAGCTGATGAAGTGAACTGAGATCAATAGTCTCAAAGGCAATTGAACAAAGTTTATTCAAGAAAATCACCACTTGGTACCAGTGTGATTGTACCTCTTAATCTGGATACCACCATACCATCGGTCAGATGAGATGGGGACTTATATCACAGAACTGCTGCTTAGATTATATTATAACTTTTTGAGGACAAATGGAGATTATATTTTATAATAAAATTTACAATGGGGTTCTACATCCTGCTCTTTGTGTAAACCAAATATAGGGATAATATTTTATGATTATTATTTCTTTAGAGAAAATAAATGTTTTGTTCTGGTAACTTTTTTGTAGACAATTACATTCTTTGATTGGAAAGTTTTTTTTTGTTAACCTCGTGAATTAAATTGATGGGAGGAAGTAGCCTTGCCGAAGCACTGACACACCATGGGTTTTGGATGTGTGTAAGAATCTCGTCTTTCGATTTGCTCCAAAGGACTTGTGCTCTGAGTCCTGGTGAAAGGGTGTTCTGGATTTCTCCGATATGGATAAAATCATCAAACAGTACCTTAGTTTCTGCATAATGAGCCACGTATTCCTTCATTGGCCGTGTAATAATGCTGCCTTGTCTACATTCCTGTTTGAGATGGCTGTACATGATGCAGTGGTAGATTAAGTCATCAAATCGCTCTCTGACTGTTGACTGTAGGTCTGTATAAAGTATTTTCATGAATAAAAATTTAAAACCAAGAGTATCGTTTTGCATTCTGGTTCATTGGGCTTCCGCTTCTGGTCCCTCGAGCAAGGAAGCGACTTCGACCTCTGCACGGCATCAAAGATTAAGTATTTTCCCATTTGTGTCTTTGTCAAATTTCCACTCGTTAGTTTATTGTGTATGTGTTTCTAGTTAGTGTTGGTTTGCAATTCGTGCAAACTTGTGTGTAATTAATCGTTTTCTGTTCGCACCGCGTGCGCGGCCTGGTAACTTGAGGCTTCCCTCCCCCGTCGGTGTTTTGTGAATTTAAGTTCTTTCCTTCACTGTATTGCTTATTTCTTAGATTTTCTCTTCTCCCCCTAACTTCCCTGAACATCTACCCTTTGTCTAATGTTTGAAATACAAAAATAAAAATAAATAATTATTATTTCCTTCTTTCCTCGGGGGCACGTGCTTGTTGTCTCGCCACGCCCCTTTTATCTCCTTTTCTTCCACCTCTTCCTTCCATCTCCAGCCGATACTCGCCTTTCCAATTCTAGTTTCCTCCATCTCATTTAACCCTTTCTCCCTTGTCTGATCCATACCCTCACTTTCAGGGATTTTTCCCAGATTTTTTTCACGGTTTTGTTTAAATATGTTTGAACTTTCCCCTGCAGTGTTTTATTCAGTGGTTTATTACAACATGCTGTTTTTCTTCCTATTTGAAAGGCTTTTTTCAATTTCCTCTTCAATTCATTCAATAAAAAAAAAATTCAATCTTAGTCATTCCTTTCTACATTCTCTAAACTCCCCTTCATTCCACCCCTCTATCGTTTTCAAACTGATCTCTGACTTGAAAATCACAATAAACCCAGTTTGTAATGTTCGTTTTTCATTAATCATCCACTTTCTAAACTTCTCCTCACCACTCTCCTCCTAAACGCCCCCCTCACCCCTCCCCTCCAAAACTCCCCCCTCACCCCTCCCTTTCAATTCTCCCCCCTCATCCCTCCCATCCTAAACTCTCCCCTCACCCCTCCCCTCCTAAACTCCCCCCTCCCCTCTATATCTCCCCACTCACCCCTCCCCATCAAAACTCCCCTTTTAATCTCCCCCCCAACTATTTTTCTCTAATTCTCCCCCATCCCCCCTCCTCAAAGATGCCTCCTGCCCACTTCTTCTCCCTCCCATCACACACCTCTTCCAACCTTCGACTTTGCCCCTCCCCCCCCCCCCCCCCCCTTCAAACCACACCTTACTGTGCCTCTTCCCATCACCATCAAAACTTTTGTCCTCCTCATCCTTCCGTTTCTCCTAACTCTTCTGCAATCTCCGACACTATCAACAACTCTCCCTACCTCCCCCTCTGACCCCTCATCTTACCCTACCCCTCCCCTCCCCTTTTCTGTACCTGATATTTCGCCTCCCTCTTCCTTAACGGTATGGACCTCAAACATCCGGGGCCTTTGCACAAACCTGATTGATCTCTCCATACAGGTTGCTTCTGACAAACCAGAGGTAATCTGCTGAACATAAACTTTCCTCCTTCAAGATGTCTCTGATTCCTTAATATCTGGACCTTGCAACTGGAACAGACGGCATCAGCCCACGGGTCCTAAAATTCTGCTCTGCTGCTCGATCTCACCCTCTCTCTGTTCTCTTCACCCTCTTTTGCTCAAGGTCATCTGCCATCTGCTTGGAAATCAGCCAACATTACCGCTTTACACAAAAAGGTGCAAAAACAGATCCTTGCAACTACAAACCAATCAGCCTGCTCCCAATTATCAAGGTCATGGAATCAGTCATAGCTTCTGACATTAAATCCTTCCTCTTCTCCAATATCTTGATCTCAGATCATCAATTTGGATTCAGACCAGGTCATTCTTCTCTGGACATGCTGCTTCTGCTGTCTCAACAATGGATGGAGGTCCTTAATGCCAAACATAAATCGGAGCTGTCTCCCTTGACATATCACGTGCCTTCGATATTGTCTGGCACCCCGCTCTGCTCACCAAACTCTCCTCCTATGGTAACCATGGAAATCTCCATGCATGGCTTGCGGACTTCCTCTCTGGTCATAGTCAATGTGTGGCCCTGAATGGATTTCTCTCATCTCCCCTTCCTGTTCAGGCTGGAGTTCCCCAATGCAGTGTTATGGGCCCTGTGCTTTTTCTGGTCTTCATCAATGATCTCTCTGACTCTCTGGAAAATCCTCTCTATCTCTTTGCTGATGACTCCACTCTCTGCCGCTCCATACCTCATCCCTCTGATCGGCAGTCTGCAGCCTCCTCACTCTCTGCAGACCTGGACAAAATCACAGACTGGTCAAACAAGTGGAACATGTCTTTCAATTCTGACAAATCTCACACTCTTTCTATCTCTCTGAAAAGACCAACTGGACAACCCTCCCATCTACTTTCTCAACAATCCTCTCCAAGAAGTTCTGTCACTCAAGCTTTTGGTTCTCACTATCTGCCATGATCATTCCTGGGAAAACCACATTTCCAAGCTGACCTCCAAAACCAGTCGCCTACTGGGCATCCTAAAGCCTAAGTCACACATAGGCGGATTTGTCGGCGACTACTGGCGACTGGAAAATATCCACCACCCGCCGACAATCATAATGAAACCGTAATGGACGGTCTTCTGTAGTCGTGGTTATCCTCCCCAGCTCGGCTGCAGTCGGCAAGAGCCGCAATGGGGCCAAATATTTTTTTAAATGTTTAAAAACGGCACGCTCAGTCGTCCTCAAAAAAGATCCGCCATGCTGTCGTGATGGAACCGTCACGCTGTCGTCGGTATCCGTAATAAGACCATAAAGCGGCCGCAACCCAGTCGCTCATAGTCTTCCGCAATCGCCCCACCAGCTAGCACGGCAGAGATGCGAATGCCATACGGCCTTCCTGCGGCATCTTCCCGACTACGGGCCGACACTGTTGCGGCTGCATATCGACTACAGAAGAACTGCCACGTCTCCCCTGCGGCTATGGGAGACTGACGACGACAGCAGTAGGACTAGTGGCGGCCGAGTTACGGCCATTGGCGACAGGGATACGACTGCCTGGCGACTGCATTACGACATACCACGATTCCATGGCAAGACAGGATGGTGTGAGGGTCTCCGTGGAGTGAGGTCCTGTGGTGCTGACAAGGATATGGCTTTATTGTTTGGACTTGGGACTTTTGGGAACTTTATTTTTGGGACTTTGGTCCTTTGGAAACTTTCTTTATGGGACTTGGGACCAGTGGAAATAATTTGTTGGACTTTATTTCCATTCTCTCTCCCTGCAGAAAAGTTTGATTATTACATTACAATGAAACATCTTTATTAACTTTCTTATTGTACAACAAACATCTTTATGCTTCATGTCATACATCATTGAAATGAATAAAGTGAAATGTAAAATAGAGAAATAAAGATTTAAAAAGTTGTGTGAATCGTCTCCAATCGCCGGCGGTCTTATTGCAGTCTTGCGGACGTCGGAGTAAACCGCCACCCGGCCCCAATGCAGTCGCCGCGATCCGCCATCGGTCGTAATCTAGCCGCCAGACTGTCGCCACGCTGCCGCCGTGCATCCGCAATGCAGTCGTCGTCGATCTTCAACAGTCGCCATCCCACTCGGGGCGTCGTCGCAATGTGGCCGCCTGCAGTCGCCATACTGCCGCCTGACCATATTTGACTGCCCGAAATCGCCAGTAGTCGCCGAAAAATCTTGATCGCCGGCAGTCGCCAAAATATCTGCCTATGTGTGACCGGGGCCTAACTGAGTGGCCTGTCAAAGCCACCCTCCCCCTAAAAAGATGTACAGTATATGTAGTATATCTTTCCCCTCCCTCTCCCCTCACCTCCCCGTCCCCTCCCCTTTCCACTCCCTCACCCCACCCTCACCTGCTTCTTCCCCCCCCCCCCCACCCACCCCTGGCAACGCCGGTACTCCTGCTAGTATAATATAATTCAGACACTTATTAGTCCCCTACCGGTGTACACCGGAGGGGAATTTAGGTTTGCACTCCGTCTGTCCGTCCGTCACGAAAAGAACAGCTTTCCGGACTCTTTTTCTAAATTCTTAATGCTAATGATTTGAAACTTGGTAAATGGTTTCCTCATGATAAGTTACAGATCAAGTTCGAACTTCAAGACGTTTCGATCATTTTTGACAAAGTTACGGCACTTTGAACTTTGGTAATTTACCCAACAGTTTTCCGGACTATAATTTGGAGTGCGGTAAGTCAAAGCTGTTAATATTCCTTGTTTTAACTCCGATTTACATTCTTTTCCCCCTTTTAGTGAGAAGTAGGGGTCTATGCAACCATTCATGAACTTTATTTGGTGCAAATCGGATAATTTTTAGCCGAGTTACCTCAGAACGTGAGTTGGTAATTATATAATTCAAACAGTGCAATACGTGCAGGCTGCCCCAACAGTTGGATGACAGACTGCCGGTAGGGGACGTATTGCAGCGCTATACTCAGAATGCTTGTTTTCATAACAATACTGTTGAAGCCAAATCTGTCGCAAGTGCAGAAAACAAATGTTGTGACATTGGTGGCAGACCCTGCATCTGCATCCATTTGTAAAATAATTTCTCACCATTTGTGCATATCATCGTCTTGCAAGTATTTCCTTATAGAATGCTTAATACAACTGAACCTTACGAAAATTGTCAGTTTTAAAGACCATTTGCAGTAATATGATCTTCGTGGGGAACAGCTGTCTCCTGACATGTTCGTGGTACCCACGTGGTTGCAGGATTTCCTCTTTCTTTCCCATGCATGAAATATATCCATGTTCCCTGTTAATGATTTTGATAATGTTGGACATCAAAGATATCATGGTGTCTTCTGTGCAGAGGTGGGTTATCACTCGCAGAACAAACAACTAACAAATTGTTGGTCTAACCTACAAGGAATCCATTAGTGCCACGGATGTCCAGTAATGATGCCAACCAGCAGATATGTGGTGTAAACAAAATGATCGATAGTATATTGTCAAATCAAAGATGTGTGTGGCACCCGCACTAGATTGAAGTTCCAAGACTCTTGTCAAGTTAGGCTTTGGATTTTTATTCCAGTCAATCCCACGCCAGTTTTTTGTTTTTTGTTTTTTTTGGCGCACAACAGGGAATTCTTAATCCAGCAGATGTCTGCACGTGGTGGTGAGCATTGAACAAGAAATTAGATTTAATTTGAAAATTACCAACAAACACATCAGCAAATACGAATTAAAACTTTTATGGAATTAGAGCGTTCATGGAACAGATTACTACGTATGGTCTTGAGAAACAAGGACGTGGTCGGAGTCTATGAGCGGAAAATTTGGTCCAGATGGTGTAAAATGCCGTAATGTTTTGTCCAAGTACAGCTAAACGGAAGTTTTGAAAATGTCAAAAAGGCGATTTGTGTTCTGCAGTGTTCGAGTATGTAATTCAATGGAAATTAAATAAAGATTGTAAAAACAGTAGAAAAAAAAAATTCTGCAAGTTTACCGATGTTGATGCAACGTCTTTTACACCACCTTGCTTAACACGTTATATTAAATCGACGACGCCACTGACGACATCTGCAACCGCTGTCAGGCCCCACACTAAATAAAACATATCATGGAAGACTGCGCAGTCTTGGCTTCACATAGGCAAGCGCACAGCATTGGATGAGAGGGATCTCTGGTTTGCTCCTTTGAGATCGATCGGCTATTCCTGTGCCGCTGGTCTGTTCAACCAGAACTGACTGGGACAACACAACAACGACAACACATTATATTAGTTATTCGTGCCTGTTGTTTGTGTCCTTTATGCCTTCCTTAAAACAGTAAGTCTCCTGTTTGGAATGATTTTCAATTTGGTTTGACTGTCAGACAGGCAGACAGTAAAATATTTATCTCACTCATCTATGCGCAGGTGTGATCGGGACAAATTCAGAGCCAAAAAAAAATTCAGAGCCGAAGTACTGAGCTATTGCTGGCACCATGGCCAAATTCCTGCTTTAACCAGGAAAGGGCCTTCACCAGCTGGATTACATCAGTGGCACAGCTGCAGGCTCAGCCAATGATGCAGTCTTGTGCTGCATACAAATGAAGAAGACAAAAGTGTGCTGGTTGTGAAATGGTGTGTTGCCATGGTTTGTGTGTAGTTACTGGGGCATGCATACACAGTGCAGTGTGTACTGGGAGAGTAAACGTGCTTTTCCGACTTGGGTGTGTTCTTGCCTTTCGCTCCTAAATGCTGATGATACGTCACAATTGTCGAGGAGTTTGACGCATCTCTCGGTATGTTTGGTGTCCATGAGGATTCTGTCACAGTGCCCAGCCAGATGAGGACTGGGAAGATTTTGCCAATTGTTTGGAACAATAGTTTAACACAAACAAGATGGCGCCAGCAGAGGATGCTGATTGGCTCCGGGCCGTTCTGTCCACCATTTGTGGCAACACAACGTATAACCTGATGAAGGAACTAATTTCCCCCTGATAAACCGAAGGACAAAACCTACGATTAACTTGTCAAGATCGTGGCCAAACACTACAAGCCGAAAACTGGGAAAATCGTATCCTGGTACAAGTTCTACGTGCACCGGAGGAAGGAAGGTTAGTGAGTGTCTGAGTTTGTTGTTGACTTGTGTCGGCTTGCTGAACATTATGAATTTGGTGCCACAATGGACAAGATGGTAAGGGATTGTTTAGTCATTGGCATCAACAAGGAAACGATCCTCCGTGAATTTTTGGGCAAACTCGATCTTGCTGAAGTTGTGTCAATCTCCGGTGCCTGTATGACTACGGATGAGGGCCTACGTGTTATAACCAGCAGGTAGCAAAACTTCCAGTCGAGTTTGTTTCATGTAAATAGACTGAACTCCTCATCGTCATTTGAGAAGCTGAGTAAACCTCAGTGTCACCCATCTGCTGAACACAACACCTCATTTCAGAGTGTGAGCTCTTCTGTGCCGAAACGTAGCAGCAGGTCATCTAGCTCTCCAACAGGAAAATCATGCTGGTGTTGTTGTGGCAGTTACTTACTCCACCTGTGTCGTTTCAAACATTGTTTTTGTCATAACTGCAGAAAACCTGGTCGCCTATGCAAGATTGCCAATTGTTTGGAACAATAGTTTAACACAAACAAGATGGCGGCAGCAGAGGATGCTGATTGGCTCCGGGCCATTCTGTCCACCATTTGTGGCAACACAACGTATAACCTGATGAAGGAACTGGCATTCCAACGTGGTCCGACTCACCACCTAATCAAATTGGCTGCACCGGTGACCGGTGGTGAAGCATCACCTACTGCTTCCGAGTATGATTTGCTCAGTATTCTGGGCAAAAGCAAACCCATTGTTCTGGATGTTGAGCTGAATGACATTCTGGTGGCTATGGAACTGGACCAGTCAATCCAGTGGGGATAGCCAGTCAATCATGAACCCAGAAACGTTCAAAAGTCTCTTTAGGCAGAAAATTAAGAGGCCAGAACTTAGACCTGTGAACGCCAAGATGTGAACTTATACCAATGAACTGATACCTGTGATTGGTAGTGCTGATGTGGAGGTCACCGACAATGATGTGCCATGGAAACTACCCATGTTGATCATACAGGGCAATGTTCCTGCACTATTTGGGCGTAATTGGCTTGAATCAATCAAGCTTGATTGGCCTGGGATGTTAATGGCAATGCCATTCTTGACAAATACCCCTCATTAGTTGAAGGTGGTGTCAGCACCTTTGAATGTGTTGAAGCCAAAATACATGTGGATGAGAGTGCTTAGCCAGTTTTCTGCAAATCTAGATCTGTAACTCACGTGATGCGTCCTGGAGTCCAGGAAGAGCTCGACCACCTGCAAAAGGAAGGTTTTATCAGACCTGTTGAGTTCAGTGATTGGGCATGCCCAATGTTCATGGCATTAGCGTCTGACGGTAGGGATAGGATTTGTGGTGATGACAAAATAACAATCACCAGGTATTCCAAGACCATTATCCTCTGCCCAGGCAGCTGACTTGTTTGCTACACTTTCTGGTGGAGAGACGTTTATCCGCCTTGATTTGGAATCTGCTTGCACTCAGGTGGCACTGGATGAGGATTCCACTACGTATACACGTTGTAACACTCACAAGGGGGTGTTTGGGTATAATCGCTGTCCTTTCAGCATCAAATCTCCCGCTGCCATATTTTGAGGTAACATGGAGAATCTGCTTCGTGCGTTGACCTTCCCTGGCTCAGGACAATTCCACTGAGTCTGAACACTTGTGTAACCTTGAGGCGGGTCTCAAACGTCTTGTCGAAGCTGTTAAGGTGAAACGTGACAAGTGTAGATTTACGTTACCGGAAGTTGAATTTACCGGTTGTATTGTCATGCTGATGGAACTTAAGGCCCAGCAAGTCCAAAACTGAGGCTATCCATGATGTTCCTACTCAAACACTACGGAGCTCCAACCTTTCCTGGGTATGTTGACCAATTACTGTAACTTTCTTCGGAATCTGAACACTGTTCTTGAATCTTTCCGCAAACTCCTTCATAAAGGTGTTGAATGGTAATGGTGCACGCAGTGTATGTAGTAAGGCATTTGCTGAGGCAAAGCGGTTGCTGTATTCATTTACAGTATTGATGTACTCAATGATCATTGATAACCATGAATATGTAAACGAAGTTTAGAAGTTTATAGACTGCTGTGACGTCATTATTTAGTTCTTAATGTCAACAAGACAAAGGAAATGATTTTGATTTTCGACGGCTAGAAGGTGATCATGAACCTCTGATCATTCACGACCATAGTATAGAACAAGTCCCTGAACACAAGTATTTGGGGACAATGATTGATAACAAATTTAAATGGAGCAAGAATTCCCAAGTGTTAGCCGAATTCCCAAGTGTTAGCCGAATTCCCAAGTGTTAGCCAAATTTCCAAGTATTGGTCAAATTCCCAAGTAGTGGCCGAGTTTCCAAGTGTTGGTGGAATTCCCAAGTGTTGGTTGAATTCCAAAGTATTGGCCATATTCCCAAGTGTTGGTGGAATTACAAAGTGATGGAATTCCCAAGTGTTGGCCAAATTCCCAAGTGTTGGTGGAATACCCAAGCATTGGCCGAATTCCCAAGTGTTGGTTGAATTCCAAAGTATTGGCCATATTCCCAAGTGTTGGTGGAATTACAAAGTGATGGAATTCCCAAGTGTTGGCCAAATTCCCAAGTGTTGGTGGAATATCCAAGCATTGGCCGAATTCCCAAGTGTTGGTTGAATTCCAAAGTATTGGCCATATTCCCAAGTGTTGGTGGAATTACAAAGTGATGGAATTACCAAGTGTTGGCCAAATTCCCAAGTGTTGGTGGAATACCCAAGCGTTGGCCGAATTCCAAAGTGTTGGTGGAATTCCCAAGTGTTGGTGGAATTCCAAAAGTGTTGATGGAATTCCCAAGCGTTGGCCGAATTCCTAAGTGTTGGCCGCTAAAGCACACCAAAGATTGTACTTTTAAAGGAAAACTAAAGAGTTTCATGTCGACAATTGCATTTTGATTCTTTTTTACCACTCCTTGGTTCAAAGTATTTTATCTTTCAATGTGATTTGGTAATTAGTCGAAGGAAAATGTGAACAAACTGGAAAGACCCATGAAGATTTCCCAGCATGTGATACGAAGAGACATCCGTCAATGTGTACCTTGTAGATGGCGCAGAAGCGCGCCATGTTGAAGATCCACAAAATAATGGAAGACCCATGACATTCACCGTTGCTTTTGTTTTAATCCATCAGACCTTCACAGGACAGCGGATAAGCTCTCATATTATGACAATTGTGCATTTCATTAGAAAAGCATGAAATTTCTAACATAGTTAGTGCATACCATAAGGTTTATTTTCAGATGTGGAGGGAAGTCAGATTTGACCTCTGAGGACCGTGAGAGGTCAAATCCAAAATGGCCGCCAGTCCACCGGGTCTGATGTTCAAACGCGCTTAATTCTGGAACCAAACAGTGTAGAAAAACATTATAGGTGTCATTTCCAACTAAATTGGGGATGCCCATTCATTTGGTGATACTTTTGAGATCGCCAGAACTCAAGAACACGCACTTAGGTCAAGGTCAAGGTCAAATTGCGTTAAATATCTATTTTTATGATACTGCAGTTGGAACTGCTATTGGAAAAAGTTCATTTGAACTTTTAAAACTTTATTTTTTCAGGTACAGGGACAGGTACAGAACACCCAAAGACCAGAAATGATGAAAAAAAGTGTTTACACTGCAAGGAATGAGGCAATAACCTCTGAAAAAATAACTGTAGTTAACCAAGTATGTCCACAAAAGCTTACATTAAATCAAGTGCAATGATGAAAATTGGTAATGATCAAAATCTAACAGTCTCTAGAACAGAAGCACAGTGCAGTGCACTTGAGTGCAGCTTTGGCACACTTGCAGCGTCCAGTGCACCCTTTCTTGCAGCCACAGTGGATCAATTCATGGCACGATTTTTATGCTTCAGGGAGAGTGGTCCAAAGAGGCTGCCACCCAGTTGTCTCCTTTGTCCAGCCCCAGTCAGATGGGTCTGGCATCTCTGGATCCATGACCAATTCCTGGTTCCAACAGTTGGCCTGGTAGCAAGTGCGCTTGATGTGCTGCTTGAGTGCTGCCTGAGTTGGAGGAATGTTCTCTAGAGTTCTACACTTCTGTGTGAAGAGCTGTTTCCTGGCATCATTCACTTCCGTGCTCTCACTGGTTCTATCGTACATCAGCACCACAAATCGCTATAGCAGTAACTTTGAGCCTTCACTGACCTCACTTGGCATGCCTAGGAGGTCATTGAAAGCATCATTCACCTCTGGGAAAGACTTCGAAGTTTCCCAGGCAGTCTTCTTTCCTCTGCCAGCGAATGCAGATACAGTATCACACCCGGTGAAAGCGTGAAAGACTGGGAGAGTCAGACACTGTGTTGGATTCCATGTGGCAACCATTTCGTGAACAGCTATGTACCGAAAACTTGACCCGACACGAAAGGCAACCCACAGCTCATCAGGTGCTGTCTGGCTGAATGAAGCCACAGCCAGTACCACCACATCAGTATCAACGGTACGTATGGTCACCTTCTTACACCCCTTTGGCACAGCATCTGTCACATGCAGAAGAAGACGTGTGTCAGCCTCCTCTTGCGAACATGGGGCAAGGTGGGCCAAGTATGACTCAGCAGGAGAGCAGAGGACTTCATTTCCATCTGTTGCATAGAGTTCCTTGCGCTCGGCTAGAGGAAGATGAACAGCTTCGCGTGACAGGAGAGCAAAGAATTCGGTTTTGTTCTCATCGACCCGAAGGAAGTCCTTCCAGTTCTTTGGCATCACAGTAGAAGGAGCCACCCTTTTCCTGGTGCCCTTTCCCCTCCTCTGTCTGGTTGAGGCTTTCAGTCTGGCAGGTAGGTATACATCCCAGACAAGGTCGATTCGGCTGCTTTTCTCGAGTTGAGCAGAGATGTATGGTGCAAACACTCTTTCTCCATACTCTTGATGTTCCAGGATTCAGCATTTGAACCACAGCTGAACCATCAATAATTGTTGCATCAGCCACAGGCGCACTATTGTTTTTGAGCAGATCTGATTCCAGGCAGTGAATATTCAGATCTGGCGATCTCAAACGTATCACCAAATGAATGGGCATCCCCAATTTAGTTTGAAATAACACCTATAATGTTTTACTACACTATTTGGTTCCAAAATTAAGCGCGTTTCAACATTAGACTCGGTGGACTGGCGGCCATTTTGGATTTGACCTTCCACGGTCCTCAGAGGTAAAATCTGACTTCCTTCCACATCCGAAAATAAACCTTATGGTATGCACTAACTATGTTAGAAATTTCATGCTTTTCTCATAAAATGCACAATTGTTGTTGTTATCCACTGTACTATGGCCCAGAGGGGGGAACAGTATTCCATTGAGCTGTGGATGAAAGCCTTGTACGTGGTGAGGAGCTCAGGTGTGCCAAGGAAGGACTTTGCACGACGGAGGATGCCCAGTCGGCGACTGGCTTTGGAGGCCAGCTTGGAAATGTGGTTTTCCCAGGAAAGATCATGGCAGATAGTGAGACCCAAAAGCTTGAGCGACAGAACTTCTTGGAGAGGATTGTTGAGAAAGTAGATGGGAGGGTTTTCCAGTCGGTCTTTTCGGAGAGACATAGTAAGAGTGTGAGATTTGTCAGATTGGAAAACATGTTCCACTTCAGGGGCGGATCCAGGAATTTCAAGACGGGGGGTGGGGGGGGCATGAAACTATAGCGCTGGGGAGGGGGGGGGGTAAAGGGGCGTCTGGGGGTCCTCCCCCAGGAAATTAAAAAAAAAAGATCGTCAGAAACGGCATTTCGTGCGTTCTTGGAAGTTGCTGCAGTTCCTTGCGTTCTTCCCTGGTCCAACAGTTCAGCAGATTCGCACCGCCTGCACCCTCATCCTGGATCGAGGGGGGGGGGGGGGGGGGTGCGCACCGCCTGCACCCTCATCTTGGATCCGCCCCTGCACTTGTTTGCCCAGTCTGTGATTTTGTCCAGTTCTGCAGAGAGTGAGGAGGCTGCAGACTGCCGATCTGAGGGATGAGGAGTGGAGCGGCAGAGAGTGGGGTCATCAGCAAAGACTTGAGACGCGTTCGTCGACCTTCGCTGGATCAAGATCATTCATTCATTCATTGAGTCATTCATTCAGTCATTCAATTCAGTCATTCATTCAAACAATCATTCAATCACGTCTGAGGGGAAAAACTTTCTGACACGCCCACGTGTTTCCATCGCAGGTGTGCGTCGTTTCCGTGCAGTTCCCACTTTGGTAGGTACAAAAAAGTCAAACGAGGAGGAAGAATCTCGAGTTATTGTATTGTTAGTGCCACGACCCGGGGCGGTTTAGGGTTCAACGTGTTGGAGTTTTTTGTAATTTGGTTTGTCCATATCGCTGATGTTCCATCATGTCGTCCATTACTTTCTGGTTCCTTTGTCTGAGTCTCTCCTGGAGTCAGTTCCAAGTAACTCTACCAGACTATCCACGTGTGTATATACCTTTGGTACTTGCTCCATGTGCGGGCGATTCAATCTCGAACCCAATTTTATTTTTATGAGCCTCGATATACGAATACGATATACACATAAATGAGCGGAATTTATTTTTTATATTACAACGTGTAATGTGATTGTAATCAGTCATAAGTGGCGCCAAAAAGTTAAATGCAACTTAGTAATGTTTGACATTCCATACAAGTTGTTAATAACAATTGTACCCTAGTTATGTTTACAGATAAACAAAGTAATGCTGAGTTTGTCAAAGTTAATAAAACTTTATAAGAATGCAGAACGTTTTGATTATTGTAAAGGTGGGACAACTGTGTGTTGTTGTTGTTTTTGTGTTCAGCTGTGAATGTGACCGGCGATGACAATTCCACGCTGAATTCCTCATCCGTGCCCCCCTCGAGTTCACCGATTGTGCTGTGCGAGCAGTTCACGTGTCGTGCGCATGCGCAGTGCGTGCCGCTCAGTGCTCTGTGTGATGGTCGCACGGATTGCTCCGATGGAAGTGACGAGCTAGAATGTAAGCACTGGCAGGTTTGATGGCGGGTATGCCCGTCAGTTCCGTTGGATCTTCGGATGCCGACCGGTTTGTTATTATTGGTTAATGTACGAAGTTGCGTTGAGGATGTGATGTTTATCCTGGTGCTTTTTGAAAATTTAAAACTGGGCGGTGTATTTTGATCTGCTGTCTGTCATATATATATATAGGTGTGAAGAAATTTGCCAAACTTGGTAGTTGTGAGTTGTGGCCACCAGGTGGCACCAAGGTGCTGTTTTGTTTAAGAATCGGGTTGGGATAAAGCGCCATATGTCGTCCCCTTCACCCGATACTTTATTGCATTGTGAAACGCCCTCATGCGTCCAAAGTACAATTGGCATGTTCGTAGTTGTACGAACAGGACACCACAGGTGCGAGACTATCATTTTTTTGACCCCGTCCGTTGGGGCCCTTTAAAAAATTTATTTATTTATTTATTCTATTTATTAATTAAACCCATCTGGGCTTTTGGCTGGTGAGCTTGTGCGATCGAGCAACGTCCATCGATAGACAGGTCGTCAGTCTGTATAAACATTTCAGCCATTATCGCTTGAACCAAACACTGTTCCCTGTTTTGATGAAACATGTCCATGAGCCAGGTGCATCCTCGCTCTCCCCCCCCCCTCCCCCACCCCCACCAAAAAAAATATTTGCCCTTTGAAACTACCCACACGATTTCGATGAAATTTCACCACAACCTTCGTACCTGTGATTAACCAAAGTTTGTTCACGACATTAAAAACAGTAGGGGCTGTGGTTAGTGTATGTATTTTGCCAAATACAATAGGTATTTCATTTCAGTTACACATTTTATGCGTCGTCCACACCTAAGTGATTCGCTGGGTCTGAGCCCAGGGCCATTGCCCCTACTTTTTAAAACTCCATTTGGTCAATCCCGGTGGAACTTTTGCCATCTTTCAACTTTGCTTTAGGTGGAAAGCACGAGTTTGACTTGCTGCAAATCAATTGAGATTAAAGAATTGTGCATGCTGCTTCCTTGCTTGACTAGGCATATAAAAAGGATTTAGTACGGACAAAAAAAAAACCCACGTTGGCAATACTTCTACAGGCTTTGTTGGGTGCATGTTCACAGTCGGAGAATGTTGATTTAATTGTAGATGAGAAGGTAACCAAAGCCATCTGCACATTTTCTTTGACCAGAGACACCATTAGGAGGCATAAGTCGTTATCTATAACCAGGTTGTACGCATTGCACTTTAACTGGTTCATTTAAATGGTTCATTGTTGACGCGAACATTTAGCATAAACCAGCGTCTCGATGCAATCTCCACTTAAATGGCGACAGTTTAGAGACTTGCAGTACTTCATAGGATTATTTATTTGAAGTACTGCAAGATTATTTGCTAACTGGTATCCTCACCCAGGTCGTACTATCCTCCAACTGAAATATCACATTCCCAGCTACGCCGATGTTAGACTTTGGGTCTTGTTTTTTCTGTTTTGTTTTTTATGTTAAGGGTACTGGTGAACTGGTATTTGGTATTTTTTTTTTTGGTATATTTGGTAACGGTACTGGTATTTTTATGTACTGGTGAACAGGTGTTTTTTTTTTTTTTTTTTAAATTTATATAGCTGAACAGTTTCCTTATAGTCTTATAAACAAGAATCATGCTATTAGAGGTCATAGAAGTACCCCTAAATATTGAAAAATTCAAATTTCAATTCAATATAATATTTTGCATGAAATTTGTTATAACTTGGGAAATGCATCATTCTTTTGGGCTGAAATTTGGACAGGATATTCAGAATGTCACTTCCTTTAAAATGATGAAGGCTTTTGTTTATAGGAGTAGCCATTGTGGATTTATTGAAGGACAACCAAGTTTTATCTGGTAATTGGCATAATTAGCTAATTAGTGAACATTTGACATAATTTCACAAAATCCTCATCAGGTAGTAGAGTAACACGTATAATACATGTACCAAGTTTTGTGTGAAAAGAATGATAGGTGACATAGAAGATAGAAGTAGAAATGTGTTGTTTTTCCTTGTTTTTTATTGACGGTCTAATTTATGCAAATTATATGCATGTAATATGACAGAAGCGTTGAAACTGGTCTGAGTTAAAGCCAAGATTATATCTTTCAAGAAAAACTGAAAATTAGATATTAACTTGACTTTGTTTTTGTGTAAAGGCCTCTCAAAGGTACCTATGTAGTTTTCTCAATTTTTCACCAGGACTACACCCTTAAACCTCCAACTTAACCACTTGATCCAGAATTTTTAGGTCATCTGACTTGTTCCATTGAAGTTTTGAAAAGTTTAATTTTTTTTGTAAACTGCTTCTGTATCCATCTTGTCTACTCCTCACTCTTCCTTCCCCACATCCCTTATTTGACGAGGTTTTCCCTCAACCCTACTGTTTGTGTCCTCGTCCCCCTCACCCATTTATTTTGTTCGGTGTTCTAGCTTTTCCACGGGCCTTGACTTTATATAGGAAAAAATAATTGTGGTTACATGGTATCTCTTCGGGCGTTTATTGGACTTGAAACTGGTTTGTGGTGGCATTATTAACGACTGGTGGGGGTGTTCCACTCTGGAATTTATCTTGAGCTAAATGGTTTTCATACATTTGCTTTTTGGATAAAGGAAAAATGCATTTTGGTTGCAGGCCCTGCTTCAACACTTGATACGACCAGCAGCCACCCCCCGACATCAACCTCGTCGGCTCCTCGTACCAAGGCTCTGACCTTTCAGTGCAGCCATAACCAGTTTGCTTGTGCTTCACGCACACATTGCATCCCTTTGAGGTGGCGCTGTGACAGCAATGTGGATTGTGCTGATGGAAGTGATGAGAGAAACTGCCGTATGTAACGTCTAATAGCACTTTTTTTCTTCCATAAATTTGTAATCCCTTTACAGACATGCCCTGTGCCGGTTGCTTATTTGGCATGTTTCCTATTTGAGTACAAAATGCCAATCAAGTGGCAGCTTTATTTGGTGAAAATTAAGGAATTGGCAAGTTATGACATTCTGCCAGCATTGGTGTGCAACCTGCCCGTTTATTGCTCGGGTGAAGATTGCTTGTGAGCATAGTCTCCAAGGCAATTCTAAATTTCATGTCAGGAAATTACCTGTATAGAGATATCCCTCTTGCAGAAGTTTCTCCAACAAAATGGTTGAGGTTGTGGGTAGAAATGCACAATCGAGGGATGCACAAAGCACCAATCCCTTTATATGGGAAGGTTTCTCTGTATGCAACTTTAACATAGGGACTGAAAACATGTTTCTCTGCCTCTCCACTGCCCCCCCCCCCCCTCATTTTAATTTATATGCCGTTCTGGCTAAACGTCGTCGAAGCAGTTGAACCTGTCATGTATCACAATCTGGATGCTCTACCTTTACATTTTTCATTCAGTATGAAACACAAACAACCTGATTGTTAAGATGACCATCAAATATCGAAAGCCAAGGCGTTACAGGTCTTCCAACGACACAGTACTTGTAGGCCTTAGGATTCATGCCTTCATGGCTCGCCTTCAGGCGGCTTCGGAAAAATTAGTCCAGGTTTCTTGATACAGTAGTATCGTTTTTGTAGTAATAATAACGTTAACAACAATATAGTAAATACTAGCATGGCACTCGGTAGAGCGCATACCTCTGCCAGGCTGAGCAGTTTGTTTTGTATCCCATTGATGGGCTGGATCTGGATGTGGACCTGAACCAAAATGTAATCTGCTTGTTCTTGTCACCTAACCAACAACTACAAAGTTTAGTCATAACTCGTCCATAACTTTTTAAAATATGTTGTATGTCGCTTTTCACCCAATCTCTCAATGGTGAAGAATCACTTGAAAATTAAATAATTCTCATATCCGAATCCATATTCATTTATTCACCAAAATCGAATCAGTTACTCCTTGTCACACACAACCTGTCCTCCAAATTTCGTCCAAATCCGTCCATAACGTTTTGAGATATCCTGCTATATGTTGGTTTTAGCCCAATCACTCAATGGTGAAGAAGCACTTAAAATATTCTAATAGCCAGATCTGGATATGATCTTCACCAAAATTGAACCAATGCGTTCGTCACAGACCCAATCTCCAAGTTTCGTCTGGACCCGTCCATAACTTTTTGAGATATCCTGCTTTATATCATTTTTGGTCCGATCTCCCAATGTTAAAGAATCATTAAAAAAATTTTTATACCAGCCGGATCCAGATCTTCACCAAAATCTAATCATTTTGTCCGTGTCACATACACTACCCCTCTGCCAAATTTCGTCGAATCCATCCACAACTTTTTGAGATCTTGCTCACAGACAGGGGTGAAAACACAACCTCCATCCACCTTCTGTGGTGGAGGTAATAACTAACACTAAAATACCAATGTCGTGACTGCAAAGATGATTAATTAATAAGTGGTGTATGGTACTGATAACAGTGGGAGTAAGGAATTGACCAATATAACACTGTATCCCTGCGCATCGTAAGAGGTAACTTAGGGTTGGCGTCGGGAAGGGCATCCGGCCATAAAAGTCTCAAACAGGGAACCATGATGATTGTCATGGGGCCCGCAAGGCTAACCCCTACACTAGCAGGGAAAATGGCCTTAAAACGATCATTCAATAAAGTAACTTTTTCGTAATAATAACAATTACGGTTTTGCGAAGCCCGTTCCCTTACCAAGGGGAGATTAAGCCCCTTGTTCTCCTTGGGTCTTTGAACCGCGAGACAGTCGCCACTTCCGGGCAGACGTGGAAAAGGGTCTCGGGACAATTTTCACATGTACCGAAGTACCCACGCCACCGCGGCAGCGGGGATAGAGTCTCGCACGAACCACGCGTAATTGAGTACACCCGTGCGGATGGCGTACCACGTTGTCTGTGCTGTTACCTTGCTATTGGCACCCAATCAGAGCGATCTAATTCGTACCATGCTAAGTCAATGATGGAAGGGACGAAACTGTCGAATCAAAGGAATAACAGATTTAATTATTATTTACACAATGTACAATGGTAGAAGAAGAAGAGACACAGGGCAGTCTTAAGCAGTCTTACTTAAAATCCCAGACAATGGGCCCACTTACACACAGGCACATGGATGGAGAATGTTCGCGCGTTGAACTCCCCTGCTTCAGTCGCTCCAGGAACAGCTCACCCGGTCGTGGCCCTCTGGCAGTCACCGCACATCCCGGCGAAGGCAGGCAGGCGGGAAAATCCTTGCGGCGCGTATCTCGGCAAAGGCAGGCAGAAGGTAATACGCACGTCTGTGGCCCGGTGCGGCTGTCTTTCACAGCGCGATTAATACAACTGATGTTCCGGTCTCAACTCGTAACTCACACAGCGCGACTCGTCTGCACTCCTCGGGGATCTGACTCCAGCTCAACTGAGAACTGAACTAAGCACATCCCTTCTCACCACTGACCTGCCGTCCCCGAACTCAACTGAGGTGGGTGCTCCGGGCACAGGGTTATATTGCCACGCCCTAGCCTGCATCGAATGTTCCAAACCCCGCCTCTTGCCGCAGCAGTAAGCCACTCCCCTTGAGCCCTGATTGGCAGCTCGTTCTTACCGTCGGCTCCTCCTCAGCCTTCCTTTGGCCTTGATCGACTTGTTCAGGCCAGCCTCGTGGTATTTCGTGCCAAAACCAAAAACAATCGAGGCATCGTAAAGGCACCTAATTTCCATTGGCCTACTCAACGCAAAACTAACACAGGAAAGGTCTACGCTTACATTTACTAAGAAATAACTGAGCTTTAAGTGAGGCTACATGTTGTAGTGTAACTAAACTAAGAGGGGAAAATTACCCTTTATTACAAAACCACAAAACCGCAACAATAACGTTAATAATTGTAGTGTAAATATATTCGTAACATTGTCACTGAAAGGTTACTGGATTGAAGCGGTTTGGTTTATGAATCTATTGTAAGCGGTGCACGGTACTGATAACCGTGGGATAAGGAATTGGCTTCTGTTTCTTATTAGTCGTATCGTTTTCATAATAATAATAACGTAACGCTAATATTATAGTAAATCTAATCCTAACAATAATCCCTTCATCGTTACTGGAGGTTAAATGTCATATCACAATCGCTATGCGATCTACCTTTGTTTTTCATTTAGTGTGAAACACAAACAACGCGAGAATGTTAAAATGTTATCGAAAGCATACGTGTCATGGGTTTTCGAACGACTACGTATAGGCCAATAATACTGTAAGTAACATTCTTTATTAAAGCGGTGTATTTCAGAACCCACAATATTATTGCCAATGGCCAAGAAGGACTTTTATCATTGAATATAATAAATTGTACCGCAATGACCTATTGATACTATACTAATTGCCTATGCACTGCCCAAACAAAGGGAGGGTTTTCCGTGGAACTCTGTTCCACGGGTCCCTGCTAGTACCATATAAAGGGGCTTCTTTTATGCCCATGGCGTTTTTCTCAAGATTACCTAAAGAATCCACTGCTCTAATTAGTACTATCGTATTTCTTCTATGACGTTTGTTTCTTATCGAAGCTGCTGCCCGGGCAACATTCCACCGGCACAAGCTGCAATGCCGTGTGGTCAGTCCCATATTAGACTCCAGAGAACTCAGTGGATGCAACCAATGTGGTGTTGACTGACTGCTCAGACTTTCTTGAAACCTCTATCAACCATCACTAGTGTTTGGCAGCAGTTGGTACCATCTGGTGTTGTGCAAATTATACATTTGTTAAAACCATTGCATATGCTGTAGGTAAATGCACCTTGAGTTTGTGCTTCCAATATTTGATCACTGCAAATTTCTGGTCAAAGGATAATCTGTTATATTGTGCTTAACGCTTCTCGAATGCAGCAACTTTAGGACTCTTCCTTTCATCGTTTATTAATATTTTGCTTTATAAATACGGCCTCGGTTTGTTTCGAGCACGTTGTTTTCAAATAGTGTCAGTTGCTATATCCTTTTTGGTGAAATGACCAGCTGATTGCATCAACTTGGTTATACAGTATCTAATCAAGAGCATTGCTTGGTTTCTTACTAATGTTGATTGAAGACTATTTTAACCCCACTTCCCCACTCTTGTATGATCAGCCCTGGTTTGCTGGACAGATGAAATTCCGTGCTTGGACAAAAGCCATTGTGTGCCACAAATTTATGTTTGTGATGGTGAGGCTGACTGCAAAGATGGTTCTGATGAAAGGGATTGCTTCATTGACTGCAACGTTGCTGGTATAGTTTCTTCTGCAGAGGGAGAGGGGTGTCATGGATTTTTCTTGTTTTTGAAAGTCTCCTATTTTTGCTTTCTCTTTTAATCTGATTTGTTTTGCCCAGAAATAAATGCTTGCATGTCACTTCGTTAACTTAAGTTTGTTTTTTTTTGGTTGCAATAAAGATAGTCTCTTAATAATAATAATAATAATAATAATAAAAAAAAGAAAAAAGAAAAAAAAAGAAAAAAGTATTGGCCGATTTTTTATATATATATTTTTTAACCTCATCTGAGTAACCAGTCTTCTCTACCAAAGTGGAATCTATCAAGTTGGCAGTTTTATTAACCAGATTTTTCTGCTAAAGCCCTGTTTTGTCCCACCCAGATGCATTCCGATGCGAAGATGGTTCAGTTTGTGTACCTTCATCACGCAGATGTGATGGTGTGGTCCAATGTGCAGATGGTTCAGATGAGGTTGATTGTGGAAATGTGGATCCCTGTGACTTCCGCTGCAATGGTGGTGATTTTTGCATTCCTGCTGAATGGCGCTGCGATGGCACACCTGATTGTGATGATGGTCAAGATGAAAAGGGCTGTGGTTAGTGAATATGTATTTCCCCCATATAGAAGTATTTTGCCAGATTATTCTGGACTGTCAGTATGGTTTGCATTTTTGAATGTTGCCATGTTAAACACCTATTCTGAGTAAGCAAATATTGTTGGACTTGTGAATAGGCTTGTAATGAGGCCCTATGTATACAGGCTTTAATGTCCCCCATTGTCCAAAAATATTTCACTTCCCACTCCTTGCCTCACAATCTTGTAATTCTCCAGGTCCCCTCCTGCGCCTGCCCCCTTGGTCAATAAAGGACGGTCAGAGGCAAATGTATCGGGTACCCAAATGGCCTTTCAGGGATAAAATGTCTGAAATGCTAATCTACTATATAAGCCGTTGGTGTGTTGCCATTTTTCTCAGAGATGGCTGAACGTATCTTCGTCAAACTTTCAGAGATTCATCACTGAGTGCCTGTGAGTGTTTTAGGCAAAAACAAAAAAAAACAATTTGAAGAAATTTTTTTTTTCGTTTTTTGGGATTTAAAAGAACAAATCGCTCTATTGTGCCGAAGCATTTTTGATTGACAGTTATATACAAGTACACATTCTAATAAATAAATACAAAACCTTTTTTTTTTTTTTTTTTTTTGTATACTGAATCGAGGCTCGTGAAAGAGCTAACATTTACTTCACAAACAAATCGACCAGACAAACAAAATACACAAAAAGAGGGAGCGGAAGACAAGATAGGGAGAAAAGGGGAAGCACACAACCACAACATCCGAGAGCAGGGAGATGTGTGGAAGGGAGAGGGCCCGGGGGGAGGAGGCATGGGAAGGGGGGGGGGGAGGGAGAAGTATAAAGGACACCAAGGACTTCCAGGACAAGTTGGTATTTCAAAAAGTGGAATTGGGGTGAAATTAGCGGGGGTAGAAAGGATCAAGGTTTTGGATGGGGGATGATAAGAGATGGTGGTGAACAGCTGTTTTAAAGACTTGAAGGGTGGAGTGGGATTGAAGAGAGTGAGGGAGTTTGTTCCAGAGGTGGGAGAAAAGAGGCATGAAGGAGTGAAGGTGAGCAGAGAGTCTTGATTTTGGCAGTTTAACCAAAAGAGGGTTGCAGGCAGATCTTGTGCGACCTGTAGGAATATTTGCGGGACAGAGCCCAGAGAGCTGGGGGGGGGGGGGGCAAGGCCAGAGGAGTCGGTAGAAGACGGAAAGACCACCAACCTGCCTGCGGTGAGTGAGTGAGAGGCCCTTGGAGTTAGCTTCATCGCGGGAGATTCCAATGATTCTGAATGCTTTGGTTTCAACAGCGTGAAGGCGAGCTTGGTGTGAGGCAGGAGCACCAGCCCAGAGGGGAGAGCAGTATTCCATTGAGCTGCGGATGAAAGCCTTGTATGTGGTGAGGAGCTCAGGTGTGCCAAGGAAGGACTTCGCACGACGGAGGATGCCCAGTCGGTGACTGGCTTTGGAGGCCAGATTTGAAATGTGGTTTTTCCAGGAAAGATCATGGCAGATAGTGAGACCCAAAAGCTTGAGTGACAGAACTTCTTGGAGAGGATTATTCAGAAAGTGGATGGGAGGGTTGTCCAGTCGGTCTTTTCGGAGAGACATCGTAAGAGTGTGAGATTTGTCAGGATTGAAAGACATGTTGCACTTGTTTGCCCAGTCTGATTTTGTCAAGGTCTGCAGAGAGTGAGGAGGCTGCAGACTGCCGATCTGAGGGATGAAGAATGGAGCGACAGAGTAGAGTCGTCAGCAAAGAGATAGAGGATTTTCAAGAGAGTCAGAGACACCATTACCAGACATTTGAACACGAGTAATAAAACAATTCCAGAAGCGGTCAAAGTTGGTGGTAGTCCTTCTTCCTGCCGTCATCGTACTTTACTGAAACGTGATCAGTGGCACATTCCGCAGCATATATTCAACAAGAAGGTAAAATGATGTTTTGACATTTGTGGTGGATTCTGATTTGGATGTAATTGCTTTTCCATTATATTTGCCTGCGTTTCAAATGTGTTAATGTTTCTATTTTTTGCTTGAGCAACGCTATAAATCAAGCTATATTCCAGCTATAAATACTTAAACTTTACTCGGGGTACAAATACAACTTTGTCTGAGGGGGGGGGGGGGGGGGGTAACACAGGCTGTGGCCGCGGGGGGGTGTTGGGGACCAGGAGAGGAGCGTAAATTATCGATGTTAATGTGTACCGTGTAGCACCACCTGGTGATGGTGGCAGAGGGTATTACAATTTCCTTTTATCCCAGGGCAACACCGAGGTTAAAGCACTCTTTGCACGGGTAAATTTTTCCTCTGTCCCTTCCCCGCTCCTCAAACGGAGGAGCTTGTCAAACCCCCCCTCCCCCCCAAATATGTATGTTGTATATATTTCATATTTCCCCTTCCTCAACCCTCTCTCTCCAGCCTCCCTCCCCCCCCCCCCCCCCCCCCCCCGTCGCCTGGCAACGCTGGTTACTCCTGCTAGTACTCGATATAGAAGGTTCACAACTCCATATATAAGGTAAAATTGATGATCTTGATCAACGTTCGGGCCAATAGGGTTAAAGATGACGATTTTTCAGATGAAAATTGATTTTGGAAGTTTGACCTTTTGACCTCAAATAGTTGGTTTTCCAATTTGGTGACGTTATACAAATGATTTTAGTCTGATGAAAAATGGCGATTTTTAGTCATTTAACCTCCAGATGACCTTTGACCAATATTGATAGGCTTAACTGTGACGACCTCTACTACTTGGTGAAGTTTCATGATGATTGGTTTAGAATTGTGACCTGAAGGCGACAGACAAACAAATGAAAAATCACAAAGCGACACTTTGCAAAACAGAACAAAATAGAATGGCACTCCTTTTGACCTCAAAAATAATTGTTGAATTCAATGACCTGCTATGCAAATAGTCTTCAAATTTGAGGTTAATCGGATGTAAATTGACAGTTTCAGAAATTTGTCCTGTATTGACCTTTTGGCCGATGTTGACCTCAAAAAATAATTGGTGGTTGGTTTCAGTAAGATGATATGCAAATCATATTCAGATTTAAAGTCAATCGGATAGAAATTGAGTATTTTAGGAATTCGTAAAAAAGTGGTTGATCTTTGCCCTATGTTTATCTCAAAAATAGTTTGTGGTTGAATTAAGTTCGCTGATATGAAATTCCCATTCAAATTCCAAATCGATCAGATGAAAATTGAGGATTGTAGAAATCTGACAAAAAGTGGTTGACCATTGGCCTATATTGACCTTTTGACCTCAAATGTATAGCATTTTGTCTGACCACAAACACTACCATTTGGTGAAGTTTTGTGAAGACCGGTTTAAAATTGTGACCTGTAGGTGGGTATAAGTGAGCGGACAAACACACACAAACATGAGTGATCAACGTACTTGTCTAAAAAATTTTTTTTGTGCCAAGTCAGAATAACAAACCCAACTGACCAATATTCTTGAAAAATCTTCGATTTTGAAAGTAATAATAAAGAAAAATTAACATTTTGAGCAATGCGACCGGCGCCAATATGCTTCCTGTTACGTGCTCCTCCCCAAACCCCGGTCACGGTGTACCTCCGAGCCCCGAAAGGAGTCACGGCAGAAAGATGTTATTCTGTATGTGAAAGATCAATGGTGAAACCACACCAATTGTTACCAACAAGTATTGTATTAAGGTCACACAAGAATAACAGTACAATAACAATAGTAATCAATTGTACAACCAATATCCTTCCTATGATGGTACCATCAGTTCGTACAAGGTAACTCGCTGTGCTCCAAGTGAGTGAAACAAGAACATTCCCAATGTCTCTATTCCGGCATCAAGCCAAAGTTGGTTCTGGCTTCAAGCCAAAGTCTATCCGCTCCGATGATCATCAGAACGATGTTGTATCGAGACCAGAATCCTGCCCGGTTGACAGTCACACTGCCAAAGATGGGCGAAGGTGTCCTCAAGAAGCGACGGAGAAATCACACCTTCAGGTTATGGACGTTCGACGGCTCCCAATCGGCGAACCACAGATTTCCCACTCAAAAGCCACATTACACACACACCAATTTAACATCTAGATGTGGTGGAAATGGTTGAAGCGAGGTGAAAAACCTGGAGTGATGCAAAAAGCGGGCGCGAGTCAAAATGGCCAACGGGCTGTACTCGAGACGTAACGGCCTCCAACGATTCTCTTCGGAATCGACCGCAAAACCTGTCACGCAGGTTTATCTGTCACAGCGATAACTCTATCGCAGGAATCCCTTTCCCAGGAAACCCAGAGTTCACTCGTGACCGTCGTTCGCCAACGTTTGCTCAAGACCTCGAAGCACCTTGGCTTTCTTGTCCGACTCACTCGCTCCGCCTTCTTTTCCTCTTCTTCCTCTTCGTCGTCCGGTTCTGGTTTCATTTAAAGCATTAACTCCTTTTACCTTTTGAAAATAGTAAACTCTATTTCACTCAAACGACAACAATAATAGTACATGCAACCAAAAATGTTTACAGTGGATGAGAACCACAACAACGGAAGTGACGAATCCGTAACGCACCACATCCATGACCGGGTATATGCCCTTGACTGTCGGAAAATAAACAAGTTTCGTTTAAATCTCCAACTGTTTTCAACTATCACATTTATTTTTACCAAACATGACAGGTTTCGCATGTATTGGTGAAGCAGTTTGAGTTTTTTTTAATTTATATTTATTTATTTATATATCTGCTTTCAAGCTTAAATATTACTGCTATAAACCACATGCCAGATGACATTTGTAAAGTATCGCATCAATAGGGTAAGCTGTTTGAGAGAGATATATATATATATATATATATATATATATATATATATATATATATATATATATATATATATATATATATATGTCCCTTCAATCCAATATGGCTGCCACTCTGACCTATGGTGTCATAAATATAATATTTCAAGCCAAATGAGTCCTTGGTCATGTGCATGCAATTTCAGATTTTTAGGATGAGGCATTCAATTAAAACATTTATGGCAGGTATACCACTTCACTGATGTCATAATTAACATGCTTTTGTTCCACATTGGGAGTACTTGACAGTGGCAAATTTCAAATTTTTCCATTCGGTGGTTTCTGAGAAATTATTTTAATTTGTATTTTATTCAAGATGGCTGCCATGCCACATGACCTTTGATGGCACAATTATCATTAGAAACGTTCTACAGGTGTCACTTAACCTGAGCCCTGAGTTTCGTCTTAATTGGGCATGTTGCTGAGAAAAATGAGGTTTGGCCCAGATGGACGGCTGGACAACCACAAAACATGCCTCTGGCCACCTTTGGGGGCGGAGGCATTAAAAAATAGCCCTTTTCTCTGCAGGCATGGATCCAGGAAAATGAAGGGAGGGAAGGATGTGAGGGATAGGGAACTCGTTCTAAACTTGACCTGCTTTTGGCAACAGGTGGGCAACGAACCTGCAAGTGACCACAATTCTGTTTTAGACCATGCAAAATATCCTCGTATCAAAATTTGGTTAAAATTCAGCATTTTAATTTCTCCGTAAAGTGTAACGACCTTTCGATACTTAGTTAACAATTACTTGCTGTTACAAATGCTGCATCAACTAGAAATTGAGTATTCCAACGATAAAGGGGAAGTTGACCTGATCGAGACTGGTTTAAAGTTTGCAAGATGTTGGTATTTAAGGCCAGTGGGGAGGTTGTGTAAGCTCGTGTGCTTGGGCGTTTTTGGTTTTAGGGTGCACCTCTCGTGTATCGAGTAGGGGTGCAGAGTAGCTTATTTGGTGGCCTGTTTTGCAATACATTTAGCAGGTTTTCTTACAACTCTACTGTAATGAGGTGGTCAAATGCTGCAGCTTAAATCTAGCTCATTTGAATGAATTGTCCAAAAGGAAGCCAATAACGTTTTATCCTTATCTTCAGAGTGTGGCTATGGTGAGTGGCGCTGTGGAGGAAGCACAGACGTGGGAAGTGGCCTTCAGGATTGCATTCATGCAGCACTAAAGTGTGATGGTATTGAGGATTGTCCTGATGGCTCTGATGAGAAGGTGGGCTTGAGATGAATATAAAATGCATCTACTTGGTGTCAGACCTGCACTATAAATGCTAGCTAGTATTTCATGGATTGTTTTTTTTTTGTTTGTTTAACCTTGCTCTGCAGGACTGTCAAGATGTTGATAAAAATTGCCGGGAAAGTGAGTGGTCTTGCATTGAACATGGTCAATGCATTCCAGAAGCTTGGTTTTGTGATGAGGAGAAAGACTGTCGTGATGGAAGTGATGAAGTCAAATGTGGTGAGGCGTTTTTTCAGTATCTAAACCTGTAATGTTAAATGAAGATTTGGTGGGCATTTTGGATGAAATAATTTTTCTTTTTCATGTTGAATTATATCGTTGAAATGCCGGGTAACAAGTGCCCTATGCCTGCTTCGCCATTTCAACTACTGAGGCCCTGCTGCCAAAATCAGAATTTTTAGCATTGAGCTTTACTCTAGGTTTTGACCCTACTTCGTCTGTCCCCTACCCTCTGACCTGCCTAATTTGGTTAGACCTGTCCAGTATAGCTCATTGGGTCATCAACGTGATTGTCAATTGGAGTGGAGCAACATTCTAACAGAAGTTTGTTATGGTTGAATATCGTTTCCTCCTCCTTACTTCCTGTAAAGTTGTACTCAGTCGTGTGGTGTCATACTTTAATCCACAATTCTGCATATTTCTCAGCTGTGTCAAGGTTAGGCCTGTTAATTGAAATAAACGGCATGCTGTTGAGTGCTGACATGCAATTGGCTTCTCTGATTGGGCAGAATAGGGTTCATCGCACTAAAGCCATGTCCGTTCGCATTCAGCAGTGGACACAGGAATTGACCCAATTGTGGTGACCAGTTTGCTTCAGGATATCTCCCATATGCTGCATATCTTTGTACTCTCTCGATTCCTTGGTTTAGAACTTTGGAAACGTTTATTTTCAGTTTTGCTTAAATTCAGAATTGGAACATCCCAAACATTTTTTGCATCCTCTTCTGGACACAATGAAGGGTTCAGTACGGCGGCTTCTTCCAGGACCCTTTAATCATCAAATCTTCTTTACATGTCAACTAAAGCTTGGAATAGCCAAGTGGAAGCTTGTGTATTTTGTTATTTGGACTTCAGATGGCTTTGCAATTGGAACCTGTTTAAATGCACTGGTTCTGGAATACTCATCTTTCATGGTGCTGCTATTTATTTCATCCCTGTTCTTCATAATACCTCCAGGGCTAATGGTGCACCATTATTCTCAAGCTTGACAGTGATACGGTGTTCAACGAAACTGATTACATGTATATATTTATACATTTAAAATGCATCTTTGGTATTGTGCCCTTCTGGATGAATGTTGAGCTTTGCGTGCATGCACAGCTTTTAAAACCATGCAAGAAATGGGGGCTCCACTCCACACCGCCATTTTGATTTCTGTGCTGTTCTGGCCAAACATATCGTTGAACCTGTCATGTATCACAATCGCCATGCTATACCTTTACATTTTTCATTTTGTGTGAAACGCAAACAATCCGATTAAAATAACCATCAAATATCGAAAGCATAGACGTTATGGCTCTTACTAAAACAACATGGTACATATAGGCCTTGAGCTTTGTGCCTTCATGCCTCACCTTCAGGCTGTTTTAGACAAAGTAGCCTAGGTTTATTAATACAGCAGTGTTTTTGTAATAATAGCGTTGATACTAATATAGTAAATATAACAAGCATTCTGAGTATTGCGCTGCAATACATGTCACCTACCAAAGTTCAAAGTGCCATAACTTTGTCAAAAATGATCGATTATGAATGGTTGATGCTGGTTTTCAAACTTTATCTGAGGTATGCTGAGACATGTCACGCCTCGCCTCGTTGATAAGCCCGCAAGGTCGCTCTGTGCAGCGGCCTGCACGTATTTCACTGTGTGAATTATATAAATTATTACCAACTCACGGTCTGAGGTACCAGCGATTCAAGAGATCCTTTTTTCTTTTTTTTCCTCTGTTTAATTAACGATATCTGCCAAACCACTTGCCCTATCGCAAATTCCAAAAGGACATTTTGATAGACTGACATGCTGAACAGATCTGTGAAGTTTCCCCTCGATTGGATCAAAAATGAGGGAGGGGCTCGGTTTTAAAGGTTCATGCTTAAAAACGTCATAACTCTGAAACCATCAGTAATTTATTATATTTTTCGGTTCACGATCAATGATCGATGTGTATATATATATATGTTGCTCGGCTTGGCTCCACCCCTCCGGAAAGCATGCACTGTCATGCTGTTGACGTTCGCGAGACTAGGCTGAGGATGCACAGTGCGCTTGAGGAGAACTCGAGAATAAACAAGAGATATCCATTAAAAAAAATTTTTTTTCGTTTAATTAACGATATCTGCCAAACCACGTGCCCTATCGCAAATTCCAAAAGGACATTTTAGTGCTGAACAGATGTGAAGTTTCCCCTCGATTGGATCAAAAATGAGGGAGGAGCTTTGCTTTTGAAGGTTCATGCCTAAAAACGTCATAACTGAAACCATGTGATGCATGACGTCATGCTCACTGACTTTTTTGTTTGTCATGGGTATGCGATTCTGCCTGCAAAGTTTGGCCTCGATCTCTTCAGCCGTTGCAGAGAAAAAGGGGTTTTTGTGTTTTCACGAAAAACAATATGGCGGCTGAACCACGTGACCTGTAACGTCATTACCATTAAAATATTCTACAGACCGAGTCCATCATATGGTGAAAATTTTATCTCAATCGGTCCTATTGCGGAGAAAATCTTTTTTAAAGGAAGTTAAAACTTAAAATGGCACTGAGTTAAGGATCATCAGAATTATAAGAATTACCAAAGTTCAAAGTGCCATAACTTTGTTAAAAATGATCGAAACGTCGAAGTTCGAACTTGACCTGTAACTTATCATGAGGAAACCATGTGCCAAGTTTGAAATCATTAGCATTAAGCGTTTAGAAAAAAAGTCCGGAAAACTGTTCTTTGCATGATGGACTGACAGACAGACTGACTGACTGACCGTGCAAACCTATACTCCCCTCCGGTGTACACCGGTAGGGGACTAATAACTCTGCAATCCCTTTGTCGTTATTGCAAAGTTTATAGGTTTAAGCAGTGTATGGTTGGTTCATTGTTGACTAAACATAGAATAAACCAGTGTCTCAACGCGATCTCACTTATATTGTGACAGCCTAGACCCGAGAGACTTGGATTACTTTAAAATAATTTAATACTTGCATTATTTGCTATCTGGTATCCCCACCCAGGTCATACTATCCTCCAACTAAAGTATCAAACAAGCCTGACTATGCCGCTGTGAGACTTTCGGTCTTTTAAAAAATAATTAAAGTAAGCAGCATTATAGGATCTACCTTTTACCCAAATTTGAGAATTCATACATTGCATAAAAACTTGCATGCTTTTATTTATTTTTTCCCACATGCTTCTATTTTTTTGTTCTCTTAATTCTGCAGTTGTACCATGTCCTGTGGATTCCTTTGAATGCAGTCCTGGCAACTGCCTGAAGTGGTCTTTTTTGTGTGACAATGTGACTGACTGCCCTGGTGATATTGATGAGGGTCAATACTGCCGGAAGAGCCAGGAAATGTGCTCTCGTGGCGTTTGCTCTCACACCTGCCATGCTACACCAACTGGAAGCGTAAGTGGTAACGTTTAAATTGAAATCTCTAGTTTGGGGATGGTACGACTACTACTAAATGCTGCTGGAGCCTATGCAGGCTTGTGGAAACAAAATGATTACTTGCAAGTTCCAAGTGATATTTTTGGTCGATGTAATTTTTTATTTTATCACAAGTAGTAAAATTTGGCATTTGCAATCCGCCAGCTCTGCACTTGCCCTTTGGGTTTTGCACTTGATGTGGACGAGTTGACATGTGCTGATGTGGATGAATGTGGGGCCAAGCTCCCAGTTTGTTCCCAGAGATGTGTTAACACACCTGGTGAATTTTTCTGCTCCTGCCAGTCTGGATATGAACTACAAAGCAACAACCGCACATGCCGTGCTACAGGTGTGCAGCCTGATTCTGCATTTTGTCTTGAGCTGTCAACAATGATGAACAATATGTTTGTGAGACCCTTCAACTGAGTGGTTTATCCAGGTGAAGTGGTAGAATTTTCTTCCTGCATATTTTGCACTCTCCTTAGGTCCTGATGCAATCCTGATGTTCTCATGTCATGAGGGTTTGCTCATGCAGCATCTTCCCAAGGGTCCTGACACAGCTTTGGTTTCTTTGGCCCATCATGTGGTTTTGGCCTTGGATTTTGACTGGCAAATTGGAATTGTGATGTGGTATGAGCAGAAAGGAGGCAGACTTGGGTGGGCAAGTATCAATGGCTCTGGCAATGGCATTGTAGCCACAGGTGGGTGTTTGTAATGGCTTGACTTGTGATTTAGTTGTTTGAACTCGCTTGATTGTCTTGTGTTGAGGTTGCATGTTATTCCAGTATCCCATATTTGATGATTCTCATCTAAGCTAGACAACAACAACAGGCATTTTAAGGCCATTTTCCCTGCTAGAGCGGGGTTTAGCCTTGCGGTCCCCATGACGATCTTCTCCATTTTGCCCTATTTTCTGCATCTCTCCTTGTTAACCCCCTTGCCCGCATTTCTTCTTCCATCTTTAGCCAAGTCTTTCTCGGTCTTCCCCGTCCTCTACTTCCTTCTACATTAATTTCTATCACTCTTCTCAACCAGTCACTTTCATCCTTCCTCAACACATGACCAAACCATCTCAACCTGTTTCTCTTCACAGCATCAATAACCGGCTCTATTCCCATCATCTTTCGCAATTCAACATGAACAGGAAATGTTGATTTTTAAATATGGTATTACAGTAAAAAAAAAATCTTTTAAACTTGGTCTTAGGTCTGGCAGAGTAGCAAATTTGAGTGGAACAGTTACTGAGGATGGTAGTCCAGAGGGGGTGGGGGGAGATGCTCTATAAAGGTGGGTGCATGAGGGATTTGTGGCAGACAGGAAATATGAAGGTAATTGAAAGGGAAAGTTCTGTCTTGATACTGGCCTACGTTTATGGTCTGAAGACAAACGGTCAGGAGGATTGCAGAAGTGGAGGGTTGATTGATGACCTGAGGGCACCTGGTATGGATGGATGGATGAACAGAATGGCAGAGTGGATGGGTTGAAGGAGGAAGAGGTAGATCTTGGCTGACATAGGAAGATTATGTGATTCATGTAAAATGGTGGAGAGTTGGCTGGGGTTATAGAGGGCAGTGGAGGAGAGTTATATAAAAGGTGTGGCAGTGGCACCATTTGGTGCTGCAAAGCTATGCAGAATCATGAAGATTAATGCTCAGGTGTAGTTTTTCATTCTAGGAAAGGAATTTGCATATACTCATATGTTGCAATTTTTAATCTTTTGAAATTTATGTAGTTCAATTAATAAATCGACAATATGCATGTTTTTGAATCCCTCCCACCACATTTCCAGGGTTGTTGGTGGAGGATATGGCAATGGACTGGGTGGGTCATAACTTGTACTGGACAAACACTGTGATGCATCGTGTAATGGTTGCCAGAGTGCATGGAAATGATTCCCAAAAAGGTTTTGTATTGGGTGAAGAATACGTGGTCCTGGAAGGAGATTTGCAACAACCGCATGCTCTGACACTTTGTGCAAACCTTGGGTAATGTATGCTTTTATATATATATATATTTCTTTTTACTTTGATGCTTATTTGGCTGCATTGCCAAATAAGATTGGAGTCGTAGTTGACTGCACAAAACACTTGGCCTTGAACTCTATTTCAAGAAGATCAATATCACAAAGCTTTGAGCTTTTACACTCTATGCCCAACAGGCAGGTGGGTGTAGTCTGAAATTACAGAAGGTGCTGTGCACAAGCCGTTACATGAAGCACCCCAGCACAGGTGTTGTACAAAGCAACTGGCTGGTGACTGGCTTTCACTGGATTTTTTTTTTCTTTTCTTTCCCCCTTTCATTTTTTTCCAGCAAAAGCCCCCTTGCTCTTAAAAAGTACTCTTAAATACTAGATGGTTCTGTCTGGACATTTCCTGAACTCTGATCTTTCCCAACAACCTGGTCTTATGATTACTTGTTGCAGCTTTTGCGAAACTGAGATTAACAAAAAAAAAAAAAAAAACTCGCCTCAACGTGTAGTACCAATATACCATTGAGGTGCAACCTTGGTCTTAAGGTAGAAATGAAATTCAGTGTTTTTATTTTGTACATTGTCAATGCTTGTGGGAGAGCTAGAGCACAGAACAAAAGGATCAAAACACATGGGAACCACATGGATATAACTAGACACATGGTAACTCTATTTATCCCATGTCACTTTAACTGTCTATTTTTAAACGGCTTTTTATTTTTTAATAAAAAGCAGTCAATTACACTGCTGTCGACTATCACCATGGCTTGCAAACATTGGTTGATGGCTGCTTGGCAAGTGATTAGAGACGTATCCAGTGATTCGTACGTATGAAGTTCTATCGTACAGAAGCAATTACAATTTGTTCCAAGGTGAGGCCTTTTTGAGCAGACAAAACAATGATTATTAAGACCCCTGTGAGGGTGAGTGGGATGACCAATGATGAAGCCTGATTTTGTTATAATTTAATAAGGCCGTTAATTACCTTCAAAACGGGGTTTAAATTTATCCAAACACTCAGTTTTCATTCATGCACTCCCGTGTAGTTTCCTTTATCTGCATGCAAAGTTTTGGGCCGCTAAGTTTCATGGTTTTGGAATTGTAGAGGAGACTCATACCAAGACTGACTTTTTTTTTTTTTGTAGATGCAAGAACTAACGAGCATTGGTCCATAAATGTTTGGCTGACCTGGATTTGGTTTTTTTATAAGTTCACCTTTCTCCACTCTCCCCACCCCATTTCCAGATTACTTTAGCATGATTGAATTAATATACTGTACTTTGCTCTGTTGCTCACATTTGTGTGCTTTTTCTTGGTCCAATTGTAATGCTGACACTTGTGGGTGTAGATTCATGGTCTTCTCAGAGTGGGGTGACAATCCCAGAATTTCTCGATCTGCAATGGATGGGGAAAACTGGGTGGTTATCGTGTCTTCTGACTTGGCTTGGCCAAATAGCCTGGTGTTTGATTTACCTGCAGTGAGGCTTTACTGGAGCGATGCCAAAATGGATCGTTTGGAGTCTTGCGACGTTAATGGCTTGATGCGCAGGGTGAGTCGTGAGTGAATTAAATTTTTCCTCCGAGTATAAGGGGATGTCGCCATCACTGAAGGATGCCTGTTGTATTGCAGACCTTAACCACTACCAACACTCGAAGTCCGTTTGCTCTCACTTTGTTTGAGGATACCTTGTTTTGGGCTGACCTTGGTCTGTCTAGCTTGCAGCAGGCTGATAAATTGACAGGAAAGCCCCGTGGTGTTGAACTCAGACAGAAATTGTATGCCTTACAGGTAGGTATCTGAAGGTAGGAGTGGTGGTATTTTTAAAGAACTTGCTGTAGTTTTTTGGCATCTTTACAAATATATTGCACCTTTGTTAATCAATTTGTTTTTATTACAGATCTAATGTGGTGTCTTTGTAAAGTGAGGTTGATCTATCTATGCCAAGGATTTGATAATGTTAGTTATCATTAGGATGGTATAACATAGTTGGGATGTAAATTTAAAAAGTCGATTCGTGAAAAAGGGCAACAGGTTATAATATTTAAATTTGCATGGATGGTTAGGCTGAAATATATCTGGTTTTTGAATGGTTTAGCAAAGTTTCCTGAATTTTCAATTTTTATTGTATTTTTTTTAGATGTACTTTTAATATTTATTTATATATATATTTTAATATTCTATTATTGTATTGTATATTTGTGAGGAGACTAATAGCTTTGTGTGCCATGCTGGGATTTTTTTTTTTTTTTGGAATTCACTACCTTGCCAGTTTGGAGTGATGCTGAATTTTTGTTTTGTGATTATCCCAGACCTATTTTAATTTCTCTTCTGCCCACCCATCCAAAATCCTGGATGTTTTAGGTGGTGCATCCTGTTCTCCAGCCAGTGGCAGTCAACAATTGTGAGAACAGTAGTTGCTCTCAAGGCTGTGTGAATACGCAATCTGGTGCAACCAGCTGCCTTTGCCATCAACCTCTAGTGTTGGCATCTGATAAGGTGTCGTGCATGTCCTCCCACCAGCTCCCTTTCCTGCTGATCGCCACAAATTCATCCATCATGCAGGTGTGTTCAGTCATGTGGATTATCCTTTTTCAATAATAATAGAGATGGTTTCTGTCTTGCATGGCACTTAATGCTTCTTGTAACTTCTTGTACTATTGCTTTGCCCCATTTCCCATTGTGTAGGTGGTTTTGCTTCAGAGCTCATCGAAGTCCTTTACACCAGGTGAAGCCACTTTGCGCTTGGCAATACCTTGGCTGGAACTTGGCAAACTCTCTTCAATGGCCTATGGCTGGAAGTCAGACCTGCTGCTATTCTCTGCTGGAGACCTGCTTAGTGCAGTGGAAGGGTTCCGAATGGATCTTGCTAATTCTGCAGCTCCTGAAGCAAAGCGCTTCCATGGTGAATGTCAGCTGGAGTAACCAACTATCTTTACATCCATGGTGTTTTGGCAATGAGCCACATTATGTTGGGGCAAAGATTGAATGCAGCTCATTGAGATGTTAAAAAAAAAAAAAAAAAATCCTTTTTATTTTATTTTTGGAAGTTTTAATTGATCATCTCAGTGGTGCTCAACAAGTTTGTTTGGTTGCAGGCCATGCAGTGAAAGACCTTGCATTTGATCAGCTCAGAGGAAATGTGTACTGGTTGCATGCTTGGCGACCGACTTTAGAAGTGGCAGCCATCCCAAGTGGACAAGCAATGGCACGGCACTCATCTGAGGTACAGAAGGCACAGCCTGTGCTGCTTGTTTCTTCAGGACTACACCATCCAATGGCCCTGGCTGTTAATGGCGATGCTGGACGACTTTGCCTGGCTGACTGGGGTCCACACCTAGATGGCAGTCGGGGTGCCTGGTTTGAATGCATGTTACTTGATGGCACGCAGAGACATGTGGTAATAAGCTGGTTGGTTGACTCTGTCCACAAACCGAGTCACCTGGCAATGGATTCTGATGGGAAGACTTTATTCTGGGCAGAGACAGGTGGGCACCTTTTTTTTTTTTTTTTTTTTTTTTTTTTTTCTTCTCCTCTTCTTCTCTCCTTTCCTTCTATTAGGGCCCTACATATATTTTTCGTTGATGATGCTTCTAAGTATCAATTGTGAAATTTGTTGATTTAGGAATGGCATATTATAGAGTATAGGCAGTTCTGTGCAAAAATTATATTTTAATGAGTGTTTACCTGCCAGAATAAAATTACCATTAGAAGCCTTAAGTGAACTTTGAGCAATTGTACCTCCAGATATGTATGGGGTTCTAGTTGTTGGGAAGTAGAGGATGTGCATTGACTATTTTTGTATTGATTGGCTCCTGCAAAATTTTCCTTTCTTCCTGGTTTATCAACTATTTCCTGTAATATAAATTTAATTGTTGAGGTAGTGTTCTGGAAACTTGTACAAAGCAGCTTTAGCTGCAGCAAATCTAAAGACAAAATTAAACTATATTTAATCTTGTGCAGAAAACTGTGTAGCACAAAAGGATGAGTTTTGGTTGCACTTTGTTTATAGTTTTGCTATTGGTATTGCCATACATGCATACATACAGTGCATTCAGAAAGTGTTCAGACCCCTTCACTTTTTTCACATTTTGTTGTGTTGCTGCCTTCTGCTGAAATCGTTTAAATTCTTTTTTTTTCCCTCATCAATCTACACTCAATACCCCATAATGACAGAGAAAACAGGATTTTAGAAAGTTTTGCACATTTCTAAAAAAGAAAAAACTGAAATATCAGATTGACAAGTATTCATACCCTTTGCTATGACACTTTAAATTTAGCTAAGGTGCCTCCCATTTCTCTTGATCATCTTTGAGATGTTTCTACACCTTGATTGGAGTCCACCTGTGGTAAATTCAATTGATTGGACATGATTTGGAAAGGCACACACCTGTCTATATAAGGTCTCACAGATGACAATGCATATCGGAGCAAAAACCAAGCCATGAGGTCGAAGGAACTGCCTGCAGAGCTCAGACAGGATTGTGTCGAGGCACAGATCTAGGGAAGCCCACAAAAAAAAAAAATCTGTTGCATTGAAGGTTCCCAAGAGCACAGTGGCCTCCATAATTCTTAAATGGGAAGTTTATAACAACCAGGACTCTTCCTAGAGCTGGCCGCCCGGCCAAACTGAGCAATCGGGGGAGAAAGGCCTTGGTAAGAGGTGACCAAGAACCCGATGGTCACGCTGGCTGAGCTCCAGAGATCCTGTGTGGAGATGGGAGAAACTTCCAGAAGGAGAACCATCACTGCAACACTCCACCGATCTGGGCTTTATGGCAGAGTGGCCAGACGGAAGCCTCTCCTCAGTGAAAGACACATGAAAGCCCGCTTGGAGTTTGCAAAAAAGAACCTAAAGGACGCTCAGACTGAGAAACAAGATTCTGTGGTCTGATGAAAACAACATTGAACTGTTTGGCTTCCGTCTGGCTACTCTGCCATAAAGCCCAGATCTGTGGAGTGTTGCAGGGATGGTTGTCCTTCTGGAAGTCTCCCATCTCCACACAGGATCTCTGGAGCTCAGCTAGAGTGACAATCGGGTTCTTGGTCACCTCTATTACCAAGGCCCTTCTCCCCCGATTGCTCAGTTTGGCCGGGCGGCCAGCTCGAGGAAGAGTCCTGGTTGTTCCAAACTTCTTCCATTTAAGAATTATGGAGGCCACTGTGCTCTTGGGAACCTTCAATGCAGCAGAATTTTTTTTTGTAGGCTTCCCCAGATCTGTGCACCGACACAATCCTGTCTATGAGCTCTGCAGGCAGTTCCTTCAACCTCATGGCCTGGTTTTTGCTCTGATATGCATTGTCAGCTGTGAGACCGTATATAGACAGGTGTGTGCCTTTCCAAATCATGTCCAATCAATTGAATTTACCACAGGTGGACTCAAATCAAGATGTAGAAACATCTTAAAGATCAAGAGAAATGGGAGGCACCTGAGCTCAATTTCAAGTGTCATAGCAAAGGGTATGAATACTTATGTCAATGTGATATTTCATTTTTTTCTTTTTAATAAATTTGCAAAACTTTCTAAAGTCATGTTTTCTTTTTGTCATTATATGGGGTATTGAGTGTAGATTGATGAGGGAAAAAATGAATTTAAACGATTTCAGCATGAGGCTGCAACATAACATGTGAAAAAAGTGAAGGGGTCTGAATACTTTCTGAATGCACTGTACATGCATGCATTGGAATTCTTGTGTATGTCCACAGCTGTCGAAGAACTTCGGTAGTTTGAAACCTCAAAGGGCTTAAATTGTCACTTTTCAATTTCTTTGGCTAGAAGTGAGTGGTGTGATTCCTGACAGCTTAGGATTGCTTTCATGTGACTCCTGACTGCTAGCAGCATTACCTGGCATTGCTTGGGGTTTTAAGGGTCTTCCAGGTCTTAAAGGGTATTGGGGGGTTTTAATGGGTCTTGGGGTTTTGGGTTTTTAATGTCTTGAGGGTGTTATGACTTTTTAGGGTCTTTGGGGTTTTAAGGGATCTGATCTCCCAAGAATGTAAAAAGGTATTGGGGAGCTTTAGTGATCTTTAAAAGCTGAGGTGGTGGATAGAAATACCCTTGGGACAATCCCTGGGTCGAACTTTGTGTGCCAAATTTGGTGGTTGCAGGCCCAGTGGCCTTTGCAAAAAAATAAAATAATAATAATAATAATAATAAAAAAACCAAAAAAAAAACCTGGACAGACATCCGATTGATTTTATTTGATTAGTGGGGCACCAGTAGGAATGCCATGGGCATAAATGTGTATGACATTGCGACATCTTGACTTTGAGGTTTTTACCGATTTTGTAAAACCCCTTTGTGCAGTATCTCTTCCCCCAACCCTCACTCCTCTCCTCTCCTCATCTCCCACAACCCCCACTCCTACTCTTCTCCTCTCCTCTCCTCTCCCGCAACCCTCACTTCTCCTCCTCTCATCTCCCGCAACCCTCACTCCTCTCCCAACCCTGTGTAGATTGTGTGTACACCAATAGGCTTGACACAAATGTTACTAACCATGTCGAGCATCTCATTTGATCCACATCAAAGCTCCACCCCTGCACAAATGTTCTGGACGTACTAGAGGATTTTTGAGGATCTTTTTGGCTTGGTCAGTATACAAAAAGGTGGGATGGAGCGCTGGATGAGCAAGTGATTCAGGCGCCATGCAGGGCGCGTTCAATAGGGCCAAGCAAATTGCTACACACAAGCATTAAGAATTCCCTCACGTGTTGTATCTCTCATCTGATAGTCCACTTTGGATGCAGGAGCTCAACGAAGGCACTGCCACAAACCCTCTTTTTCAGAAGGATACCTGCATACATGCACCTCTCCAGTTTCCTCCTTGCACCTCATCTTCCCTTCCATCTTCTTCCTATTCCTCCTTTTGACACACCCCCCCCCTCCCTCAGCGAATTAGCATGAGCTCGCTGGCTCACAGTGAGCAAAGGTCAAAACCACCTTGATCTGCTATATCTTACTTTCTTGACCTTCTGCAGATTATTCTGATTTCATGCCCTTGTAGTGTTTAGATAGATAATTGTATAAGCTAGGTAGTTTGGTGTAGTTCAGCTTTGTCTGTCCTTTTTACTGTGCATTTTAATTTCTTGCACTTTGCCCCCTTGTACACTTTATTTTTAACTTTTTCTTGATTGCCACACATTCAAGTGCTTTGAACTGCACTGTATGCTAGTTTTGGCCCCACATTCTCATTGCAAAGAAACACTGGCGTATTGAACTGTTTTCCGATCTGTCAGTGCCTGTCCTTTCCTTCATTGGTCTATCACCATCCACATAAAAGATAGCCTTGGAGTTTTTATTTCCCCAACTCATTGGCTCCAGACTGTTTGGTGTGCATTGGCAGTTTTGCTTGGCTGCATCCAATTAAATCTGAAGATGAGATTGGTGCATAAGCAAGGAAGGGTTCCCCGGCTGGGAAACCATGTGAATCCAGTTAATCGGTAAGTAGACGGAGGACCCTGGGCCACGTGGTCAAGTAATTGGCTATCCCTAACCCTAACAACTCGGTTGATTAGCAAGCCGCTGGGAGTTATCTGTGCTGGTGGCCTCGGGTCAAGAAAGAACCGAGGCAAACCCCCTCGTAGTAGATCCCAAAACCCATGGCTATAACCACATCTAATATACCCTTCAATTTTCACATGCACTTTGATTTGTAAAATATTTTGTTTATCTTGCAGAGTTGGGGATCCTCGGCTCCATTGGAGTAAATGGCAAAGGGATGCATACACTGCACTCTGGATTGCATAGATTGGTGGGGTTGGCACTGTTGGATAACAATGTTTTCTGGGTGTGCAACAAACGTGAGTTCAGGGAAAAGAAATCGAACATTTTTGTTTTTGTCATTTATTGTACTTGCTAATTTGCTGTTATAAAATCTATTGAAGTCTGTTTACCACACGGGTCTTTAGTATAGATTATTGCTCAGAACTGATGTATTTTCTATTTTCCTGTGCTAACCCTACATGTGAAGTACTTCTGTACTCGTTGATTAATCTGCTTGATGTTCAAGAATGAAATGCGAATATTTTAATTTTGACAAAAGGGAAGAATGCATGTTTGTGCAGTTAAACAACGACTGTAAATTATTCAAAACATTTTCAGTATTTAACTTTGACATGTTTTATTACCGTATTTTCCGGCGTATTAACCACACCCGTTTTTCGTGTGTGTGTGTGTGTGTGTGTGTGTGTGTGTGTGTGTGTGTGTGTGTGTGTGTGTGTGTGTGTGTGTGTGTGTGTGTGTGTGTGTGTGTGTGTGTGTGTGTGTGTGTGTGTGTGTGTGTATATATATATATGGTTTTCGCCGCCCTTCCTGCCCTTACCAAGGGGAGATTAAGCCCCTTGTCCTTTTTGGGTCGGCGCAACCGAGAGACTTGAAGCGCCCCTCCCGGGCAAACGCAAGGTAGGGTTTCGGGACAATTCTCGCACGTACATAAATACCTGCGCCGCCGCAGAAGCGGGGAATCGAGCCACGTGTAATTTGAGTACACCGAGCGGATTGCATACCACGTGGTCTGCAGTTTTCTAGTATTGGAACCCGATTAGAGCGGTTCTATTCGTACCACGCTTAGTCAATGATGGAAAGATGAGACGGTCGAATAAAGGAAGAACACAGGTTTAATTATTATTATGTACAATGATCGGTAGAAGCACAGACACTAAGCAGTCTTATACTAAATCCCAGACATGGGCCCGATCACACTCACAAGGGGGAAATGAAGGTAGGATGATGTTCAGTTGCTCTGAACGTGCCGACTTGGTCATCCAGGAACGGCCCCGCCCGGCGTGGCTCTCCCCGGTCACAGCACATCCCGCGATGAAGGCAAGCAGGCGGTGAGAGGGATCCTTGCAGTGCGTCTCTTGAACAAAGGGCACAGCAGGCAGGCGGGAAATGTACGCGTCTCGCCAGGCTTGGCGGTTTTCCACAGCGCGTTTAGCTGCCGGCGCGCTATCACTCGCGTAACCCAATAGAGGCTCTGCCTCAAGCTCAACCGAGCGTTTAATTGGTAAGAGCGCTTGTAGCTTGGTTCATGCGTGTCTTCTCTCAGAACCTGTAACTTGCTCAACACTTGCAGAACCTAGACTTGTTCAAGCTCCTCTGCCCATAACTACTCGAGCTCAACATCCAGCGCCTCTCCCATAGCTGGGGTGGGGGCTTCGCGCAACGGGTTATATTGCCAACCCCCTTAGCCCTCTCGAATGTTCTTAACCACGCCTTGTGCCGCAGCCACTCCCTTCGAGCCCTGATTGGCGGCTCTCTTACCGTCTGCTTCTCCTCCGCCCTTTGGTCTTGCCTCGATTTGCCAGGCCTGCCTCGTGTTAATTTGCGCCAAAAGTCTAAGGCGGCATAAGGCAATGAAAGACCTAACTCGTTATTCTACTCAACACAAGACTAACACAGGAAAAGGACTATGCTTACATTTACTATGAAATAACTGAACTATCGCGAGGCTACGTGTTGTAGTGTGAATAAACTATGAGGGGAAAATTAACCTTTATTGTACAAACTCAAAACCGCAACTATATATATATATATATATATATATATATATATATATATATATATATATATATATATATATATATATATATATATATTGTTGCGAATATGGAATTTGGCCTCCATATCCGCTTGTAAATATTCCCCTATTTCCCCAACTATCCCCCATTCCCTAGTCCCATTGTCTGTAAACAACACTCTGTAGAACCGACCTTCCCCTTTTTCCCCCATTAAATGTCGTGCCCAGGTCCACCGCATCTCACGTAGACAACTTTCGGACATCTTGCTAGTTATTCTTAGTCTATGTCAGTTAAGGACTCGTTTCCATTAATTATGACTCTTCGTTGCACCAGAATGTGATTGTATGGCACCAGTAGTGAGTTTAGGACCTTCCCATACCTCCCCGCATCTCTTCCCCATGAAGAAGCTACAACAACAACAACTACAACAGCAGAGGGGGGCGGCGCGGCGACGGCGCGGGGAGTGTGCGTCCTCACACCGGCTCGGTTAGCCGCCATGACCATGCGCTCCGACGGGGTTACCACGAAGGGGCTGGCTGTCAGCTCCTCGTCAAGGGCGGAGCCTGGTAACCCCCCCCGCACCCAATAAGAAGGGCGGACCGATTCCATCTGGGGCGGAGCTAACGAGCCGAGGGCGTGTCACTCCCCGCCGGATATACGAAGCGACTCACCGGACGTGACGTCAGATGCGCCCCCAGCTTGAGACGACAAGACGCCACCTCGAGCGCTGTGAAACCTCCCGCATCTCTGGACCGGACCGGGTCGATTCTGCCCTGAGCCCAGGTGCACCTGGAGCCATCGCTACCCGCCTTTCCTTGCCATCAATCCCCGTGTGAGTCAGCCTTGTCCCGTTTATCTGTCTGTTGGGGTTAATATAAGTGTGTCTAAGTGCCTGTCTTTCTATGATGTCCCTCTTGTAGTTGTAATCTAACCTTCCGCCTTAATATAATCTCCTCCGGAGGTCTTGAGAACCGTATCCCTGGTGTCGTGTCATTTTAATCCCAGCCGTGTGTCTTTTCCTTCATTGACCTAGTGTAGCGCGACTAGTCAACGTTCGAGCAGAATCGGGTAAACTGTGCAGACGTGGTCATACCAAACCGCTCGGTAAACTAACATCCACCACCGCGTCTGTAACAATATATATATATATATATATTGACCATTTTATTTTCTGAACTCTAAATACGTTTGTACATCAACTTTGCATGGACCGAAGTGATGGGTAACGCATACTTACTCCCATGTCCACTTAATTTCATCATCTTCTCGTTTTCATGAAGTTGGAGAGGGGAGGATATCAATAATTCTTGAGCTGGAGAGTGCAGTTCATGGTCTGAAGTGTGGCAAGATTTGCTGGCTTTATCATGCCTGGGTTACCTTGATCAGTTCCATGAAGTTTTCCTGTGACAAATTTTGGACTTCGAATCCTGATTGTCCACGTTTGCTGCAACCATTAATTATTCAGTGTATTGTCTGCTGTCCATTGATAGACTGCAATTTGTTAATAGTCAAAAAAAGAACTTGCCCTGCACATTTATCTCTGTATTAAAGGATGGTAATTTAGATTTTACCATGTAACGTGTATACAAGAGTGTCCAATGAATGCCATCTTGTCAGCTTTTCCCTTGTGCAGTGGATGACGATTTTCTAATTGTATGTTTCTCTCCAGGCCATAACATTTTAAACCATTTGAGCATTTTCCAACGTTTTTAAAATTTATTAATAGGCACTTGCAGAACATCTGCACAATGTAAATCCCTTAACTGTCTCCCTCCAAACCACCCCCCCCCCCAAATGCAGTAGTGAAGCTCTACTCGCTCCTAACCCTCCCCCCCCCCCCCACCCCCCTTCCCCAAAAAAACCACATTACCTCATTTCCTGTGTTGTAATCATAACATACTCATGTTTGTAGGGGAAGGCATGAATACCTTAGGAAAGTTAGAATTGTGTAGGTTTAGAATGCTCCGTATGCCATGAAGAATCTCGATGTAGTTAGTAGGGCCGTCTGTCCGGGTAAGAGTGTTTGCATGTTACCATAAGGGGCGTGGCTTTTGTGTTGACTAGTTCTAGGGCATAAGATTAATAAACCCCAGTGTAATTGACCCCTGTGGTTTTTCACTAATGTTCTTATAATACTCAGCCGGCCAGGCATTGGGCTCCATTAGCCAACCACACCGATGAACCCAGCACATTTGGCAATCGGCAAGTAAAGCCGGACGTCATCCGAAGATTCCCGAACAGAGATTGGACTCGGCTTCCCCCCGGCCCCCCCCACCCCCAACGACTTGTGATGGGGGAGGCCTCGCCTTGACCTTCGTCATTGGGCGTCAAGTGAGGCCCCGCCCTCAAGACAACGATTGGTCGTGGCCATGGATTGATGTAATGGGACGTCAGGATTGGTCGAATGACGACAGAGCTGAAAGGTTCGAGGAGGAAGAATTTGTAATATCACTCTCGTTCTGGCTCTCAGCTTGAGTGGGTGCCGTTGTCTCAGGTGCACTGGTGAAGAGACGTGCCGGGGTTTTGGCACTTTTGCAACGTTGGAGGGGGTGTTGGTTGACGGTGGTGCTCTTTGGAGATGGAGGTCGCCGCCAGCGAAACAAAGAAGGATCCTGCCTGCTTGACGCATGCTGGCAGCTGGCTACGGGTGCAATTCCGTGCCATCTTGTGCGCTTCCCGCACGGTGACTCTGGTTCGACGACCAGCAAGCCCTACCAGCCATTTGGGGACACAAAGCTGAGTGCCAGCCGATTGCAAGCGCATTTTGTTTTCTTTATCTTTCCCTGTCTGTAATTGAGTACGTATGGAGGATCCCTCACCTTAGCCTATTACTATTGGTTTTACCTCAACATTTTAATTGTCTTTGCATTTATTTTCATTTAACTTGTTGCATCTTACTTTTGTCTTGTTTAGTTTATTTGTTCTGTGGGTTCGGATGAACCCAGTGTCGGCCATCCGATCAGGTAAGGCTTCAGGCCTCTCCTGCGTGTGCAAAAAGATAATCCCACCAAGTTTGAAATACGCCTCACAGTTGAAGCTTGTTTTGGTCATCCGTCACCCAGGGGTTTTAACCCCAGGGACACACTACCTTTATTTCCTCAAAGTGCCTTTCATGATAGAAGATGCATTTTTCAGTCCTCAACTGTACACCAGAAGTCTGAGGCCTGCAAGTATTGCCTAAAATGGTGGTGATTTAATTTTTTTTTGGAGTTTAGAAGTGTGCATGTGCAACTCAACTTTACACAACATAACTTGACTCATCATTTTTGTTTGCTCAGCTGACAGCACACTATGGAGTAGTAAGCTTGATGGTACAGAAAAGAAACTCTGGAAAATGCTTCATCAGCCACTGGTGGACATTGCAGCTTTCAGCAAACCATTGACTGGTACTTGAAACGTTCAAGCCAGGTTATCACACTGACTTGGGGAAGCCTAATTTTGTCTTGTTCACCATCAGCTATTTTTATTTCATGAGTAGTATTCTGCATCTCATAAACAGCATTTTGGTGTATTTTAATAAATTAAATTTTGTTCTGGTTAAAATCAGTTGCATTTACAGCAAGAAGATTGTTATCTCGAGATTAGCTCGCCTGGAATTAGCTTGAAATCAAAATCTGATTTAAACTTGTTTTGGGCGTTATGATTGAAAATGTCTCAATACAAGACTACTGTACCTATTTGGAGATTAATATCTTGCTACGTTTTGGCCAATTTGCCGTGCAGACAATTCGACCTGTTCCTGGGACCGTGGTGGGTGCAGCCATGTGTGTCTTCCTGGAAAACATGGTCACACATGTGCATGTCCAGTTGGGATGCAACTTACTGGACTTAAAACCTGCATACCATCTTTGGGCTGCTCTGCAAATGGACCAAGGAGCAAAAATGCCACAGGCCATGAATGCTTAAATGGGATCTGCATTCCTGCTGAATTGTGGTGTGATGGTGTAGCAGATTGCACTGATGGCTCTGATGAACACTTCTGTGGTAAGTGTGAATGAAGTTCTCCCATCAGCTATATAACTTCTAAGTGTAATGTATGAGATTTCAGCTTGAAGTGTGGGCGACTTTAATATAACATTAATTATTGAGGTACATCAATTGTGGCACTATAATGTTGGTTCACAGATTATATTAAAGTTCCATGCTAGATGAAAGTTCTAGTTCACAGATTATATTGCTTTGTGGTGGGCAAAATCCCATACAACAAAATGCAGTTTTTTTTTGTTTTTTTTTTTCTGGAGGAATTTCATTCTGGGTTTATTCTGATGATTGCTATCTTTGCAGATCCCCAAGAATCCATTAATCTCCCAAAAGGAGTTAAACAAGATACATTGGTTCCATTATATGCCACAATACCTGGAATGTCAATTTTGGAAACATTGAGCATTGAATCCGATGTGAATGCCAGAAAGGCAACCAGGATTGCTACTGTTGGAATGATTTGCACTTCTACCAAGGATTTAACACGAGCAGCTGTATCAAACCCTAGAGCTGAGGAAGAGGCAGTACTTGCCAATTGTCCAAAGGACCAGTGCTCTAATCGAGGGGAGTGCTTTGTGAATGAGGGTGAATGGTCCTGCAAGTGTCATACGGGCTTTTTGGGAGAGCGCTGTCAACAACAACAACATACATACATGTCAGCCATGAAAATAGTTCTTGGGTCTGTGGGTTTTTTGGCTCTGATCGGCTTCCTGCTACTTGGAATTATTCTCATTAATCGGCGCAACGCCACAATCAGGTGTGTTTTGTTGTGGCTTTTATATGAAAATATGAAATCTTATTTTGAAGAACATTTGAAAGGAGCATAAATCTCAATTTCCTCTGCTAACAAGTTTAATGGTAACCACACAACTCTTCTGCAAATACAGCAAATCTAGAGTTCAATAACATAATCAAAGCTTGTAAAATTGAAAGCTTAAACAAGCCAAACAGATGCGACATTAAATGATTGATTTTGAGATTCTGAGTCCATGTTAAGTTAGAGTTTATACTTGAACTGCACCATGATGGCATTTAATGGATATAACGAAATGCAAATGTGAACCACATATTCTGATCCAATCCTAATGTATTTCACAATTAGAAGTCTTGGTCAATCCATCGAGCTGGAGTCGAAGCCGCAAATGTCACTTGATAGTAATGTCACAACGGGGAAGGAGAGCCAGCAATCTACGCTCGGTAATGTGGTTTAAGGAGATGGCCATTTTGGAATAATCGGAAGGGTAAGTTTACAGGATTGTAACATATTTGGATGTTTCACCATAATCGACCTGATTGGTTTATACATTGCCTGGATAATGGTTTGCTTTTGCCTTGTCATATTTGGTCTGATAACGAAATTGAGATGAACTTGAGTCATGGTGACATGTCAGCTGCTTGAAAAGTAATGTATAATTTAATCGTTTTATTGAAGATGCACAGGCTTAATCCATTTTTGTTTAAATTGCATGAATTTTCTCTGAATTTTGTTTGACCTGAAAGGATGTGAAATGAAAAAAAAAAAAAAAAAAAAAAAAAACTTTTTTTTTAACCATGAGGTTTATTTCTAAAACTAGTACACCTGCTTACCACAGGAGTGGCAGGGAGAGTTATTATCATTATTATTACTTGTATTAGATCAGGTCATTAAAAAAAAATCAGACTATGCCTCACCATTCTACTTGCCTCAAGTTAGTTTATTGAAAGTGGCCTTGGAGGGGGGGGGGGGGGGGGGGGGGAATGCTATGGAAGTGGCAGGAAGGGTCATGTTAACTCTTGTGGGCTATATAGACAACAGTAGATCTATGATCAGGTGTGATTGTCGATGTGATAAGCATAAATTGCCTCATGAATGTTGGGTATCCTCTAAATTTCTTTCACTTAAGTGTTCAACAGCATTAGCGACGTTTCGAAAGGAAATCATACGTGTTTTATAATAATTTTACTTCTGGGAGGTCGGTGCTCCCACAAAAACGCCACTATAAGCTATTTATACATGTTAACACGGTGTTTGTTCAAGGTGGGAAATGCCCCTTGGGGAGAGGATGTTAGTATTGTTTTGTAATATGAATATGATGCTATTATCCTCGGCTTTTTTCTTTTTTTTTCTGTATACTTTGTCGAGGCTCGTATGAGAGTAAACATGGCGTCAACAAAATCAGAAAACATGGCGACAACAAAATGGGCAAACATGGCGACAACAAAAGCGACAAAAATAACCATTAAGACTTCTCTTTCAGAAAGATTGCAGGGGCGAAAATCGCACATCCACAGCTGAGACCAGAACCAGAAGCCATATTACTTTTGTTGATAGAGGTGGCTTTGGAAAAAGGGCACGATAAAGCTATCTTTACACTGCTATACACCTAAACACTGAAACGCCTTTGTGGGGGAAACACCCTTGAGGGGGGGGGGGGGGGGGGCAGTTGAATCGCTACAACCTCCCTCATGTGACTTGGTCTCCATCAAGGTTGGTTGAGATTTGGACAAGTGACGACTGAATGTATCGGTCAAAAATCGTTAGACACCACACTGTATTTTAGTATGACAAATGCAGTTTGCAATCTTTTTGTTTCCCCACTTTGTTTGCAATTTGTTAGAATTTATTTGTTTTTATTCAATTTTAAGCACTCCCCGGCTGAGGAGACCAGTGGTGTATTTATGAAGTAAGTGGTCACGATGTGATTTTTTTTTCTTGCAGATTTCAAGACTGCTGGCAATGTATACCAGGATGATATTGGCAGTTTTTCTGCTTCTTGTGCTTTATTTATTGATTTCACCTCCATGCCCATTGCACATCCCCCTCTCCACACACTGCACCCCTCCCTCTCCTCCACACACTGCACCCCTACAGCCTTTGGGTGAAACTTTGGGGTTGAGGTTTTCATCCAATGAGTTTAAATTTCCTTGATGTACTTTATCAAAATGCTAATTTATCTTTTCTGATGTATCTAATGAATAGCAGCAAAAATGTCTATTTGCAGTTGATCTTTTAAAAATTAAACGATGAACTAACTGTTTATGCATCAAATCAAAATTCTATCTATTAAAGGCATAAAGAACAACGAAGTAAAACATTCTTGATGGTTTTCTCCTAATGTGAATTGCATTGTAGCCTAATTTGCAGAAATGAGGTCATTATTGTAAAATGGTTTTTGACAAACACGATTCTCCACTGTCCTCGTATTTGGATCAAATGCTTGATCTTGCATCTACCTGCTCCCTTTTGTGTTGCTGGTACTGTAGATTCACCTTCATTTCTCAAATTTATACCGACATTGCGTGTTTCCATAAACCACATGTAATTGAAAGCACCAATCACTTGGTCCTTACCTTGTTGACAATTTTTTTTTAGCTCACCTGGAACATAGTTCCGAAGAGCTTGACGGTGCATCATCGGTCCGTAAACACTTGCCACTTCTCCGAAACTTCTGACTGATTTGTGACCAAACTTAGCATAAATGATACTTGGTATGTTACAAGTTTGTTCACGGCATGAAAAAAAAAAATCGTGGAATATGGGGAGGGAGGGGGGGGGGTCAAAGGAAAAATCAAGCCCTCAGACCTCAGAGGGGGGGGGGGGGTGTTTGTCCCCCAAAAGTTTTTTTTTTTTGTTTTATTTTTTCTCAGAAACTACACGCAATTCTGATGAAACTTGACCACAACCTTAATCTCCCATGTTGTAGCAGTTTGTTCGCGGCACGAACAAACATTTGGGCCCTGAGGGGTCTACTGGTGCGTTTTCCCCCCTAAAATAGGTATTTGCACTTTTCTCTGAAACTACACACTTTCAATGAAACTTCACCACAACCTTCATCACTTGTGATGTACCAATGTTTGTTCATCGCATTAGAAAAATTGGGGTCTGAGGAGGTATATGGGGGAGGGGGGGGGAGTTACCCCCCAAAATAGGTATTTTTTTGTTTGTTTAAAGTCTTATGATTACGTTATCGTGATTGTACATGTTGCCCCCGTCTTCTAGCAACCATTGAAATAGGTTTAAAATACTGTGGTGCTGTTTAAAATATCTTTAGTCAGTGAAGTATACCGCTTTATTCTACAAGGTGAGTGCCCAGGGATGTTTCCCCTATTTTAACTAGCAAAGTCTAAGATTTTTGAAGTATATTGGTTTGTCTTGTCCGTTATTCTGTATCACCTATAGGTCACAATTTTAAACCGATCTTCACAAAACTTCACCAGATGGTAGAGTTGGTCAAAAGAAAGAAGCCTATTGATTTTGAGGTCAAATTTCTAAAGTTGCCATTTTAAATCCGATTGACTTGGAAAATTAAATAGCAATTGCACTGCCTCAATGAATTAGGAAAGCAACTATTTTAAGGTCAAAAGGTCAAACTTCTAAAATCATATTTTCATCTGAAAAATCGTCACTTTTCATCCTATTAACTCGGTAATTAAACAGCAATTACATGTTTGTTTCCCAATTCCTTGATCCACCAATTTTTGAGGTCAGTGCGATCTTGACACCTCAGTGGTATTGTCCTCGGCGTGATCTCGACACCTCAGTGGTATTGTCCTCGGCGTGATCTCGACACTTCGGGGGTATTGGCCCCGGCGTGACCTCGACACCTCAGTGGTATTGTCCTCAGCGTGATCTCGACACCTCGGTGGTATTGTCCTCGGCGTGATCTCGACACCTCGGTGGTATTGTCCTCGGTGTGATCTCGACACCTCGGTGGTATTGTCCTCGGCGTGATCTCGACACCTCGGTGGTATTGTCCTCGGCGTGATCTCGACACCTCGGTGGTATTGTCCTCGGCGTGATCTCGACACCTCGGTGGTATTGGCCCCGGCGTGATCCCGACACCTCGGTGGTATTGGCCCCGGCGTGATCTCGACACCTCGGTGGTATTGTCCCCGGCGTGATCTCGACACCGGTGGTATTGTCCTCGGCGTGATCTCGACACCTCGGTGGTATTGTCCTCGGCGTGATCTCGACACCTCGGGGGTATTGGCCCCGGCGTGATCTCGACACCTCAGTGGTATTGTCCCCGGCGTGATCTCGACACCTCGGTGGTATTGGCCCCGGCATGATCTCGACACCTCAGTGGTATTAATAATAATAATAATAATGCATTTATTTTATATAGCGCTTTTCAGGAAGCCCAAAGACGCTTTGACAGAGTGCAAAACATAATGCATAGCAAAACATAAAGACAATTGCAAAAAAAGAAGAATCAATAGGGAAATATTCAAAGCACAAAGGAGGGAGAAGGAGAGGAGATAGTCAGGGGTTAGATGCTGTGGGTTAAATGTTGAATGCAGTGTTGAACAGGTGGGTCTTGAGTGATGTTTTGAATGTGGTGAGTGAGGAGGAGTCTCTGATGGTGTGAGGTAGCGAGTTCCAGAGGGTGGGAGCAGCGATGGAGAAGGCCCTGTCCCCCCAGGATCTAAATTTGGTCTGGATGGGGGGGGGGGGGGGGGGGGTCAGGAGGTTGGTACCAGCAGAGCGGAGGTTGCGGGTGGGAGTGTGTCTGGAGAGGAGGTCAGCCAGGTAGGATGGGGCCAGGTTATGGAGGGCTTTGTAGGTCAAGAGGAGGATTTTGTACTGGATTCTCTGAGAGATGGGGAGCCAGTGAAGCTTGTAAAGGACGGGGGTGATGTGGTCACGGGTCCGGGAATGGGTGAGTAGACGGGCAGCGGAGTTCTGAATGTATTTGAGTTTATTGGTGATTGTTGAGGGTGAACCATAAAGGAGGCTATTGCAGTAGTCCAGACGGGAAGTGATGAAGGCGTGGATGAGGGTTTCTGCAGCCACGGAGGAGAGGGATGGACGGAGACGGGCGATGTTTTTCAGGTGAAAGAAGGCTGTCTTTGTGATCTGTTTAGTGTATTTGTCGAAGGAGAGGGTTTGGTCAAAGATGATGCCAAGATTCCGGATGTGAGGGGAGGTGGATACTGGGAAACCGTCGATGTTGAGGGCAAAGTTATGGGTGGACTTGGTGAGCGTTTTTGGGCCAATGATGATTATTTCAGATTTATCACAGTTAAGTTTGAGGAAGTTGATTTGAAGCCAGGATTTTATTTCAGTGATGCAGTTTGTCAGGATAGAGTGGGTGGCGGTGGAGATGGACTTGGTGGAGATGAAAAGCTGGATGTCATCGGCGAAGCAGTGGAATTGGAGACCATGACGGCGGATTAAGTGACCGAGGGGGGACAGGTAAAGGATGAAGAGGAGGGGGCCAAGAACTGAACCTTGGGGGACACCTTGGGGGAGGGGAGCAGTGGGGGATTTGCAGTTATTGATGGAGATGAACTGACGTCTGTCAGAGAGGTATGATTTAATCCAAGAGAGGGCAGTGCCGGTAATGTTAAAGGTGGTTTCAAGTCGGGTGAGGAGGATGGTGTGATCGATGGTGTCAAAGGCAGCGCTGAGGTCGAGGAGGATGAGAATGTTGAGGTTGCCAGCGTCAGAGGAGAGGAGAATGTCGTTGGTGATTTTGAGGAGAGCAGTTTCAGTACTGTGGTTGGAGCGGAATCCGAATTGGAATGTTTCATACAGGTTATTGGCAGAGAGGTGATGTTTGAGTTGAGTGGCTACAGCGCGTTCCAAAACCTTTGACAGAAAGGGTAGGTTGGAGATGGGTCTGAAGTTATTTAGGGTGTCAGGGTTTAGTCCAGGTTTTTTCAGAATGGGGGTAACAGCAGCAATTTTGAGGGATGGTGGGACGATGCCTGTAGACAGGGAGGAGTTTATTGTTGCAATGATAAGTGGAGAGAGAGCAGGAAGGGAGGCCTTGACAAAGCTGGAGGGGATGGGGTCAAGAGTGCAGGTGGCAGTTTTCATTCCGATGAGTTCAGAGAGGTCAGTAGGGGAGACTGGGGAGAATTGAGACAGGGGGGGGGGCAGGTGGTTTGAGGGGGAGTGGGTGCGACGGTGGTCAAGCTGTTGTAGATGTTTTCAATTTTGCATTGGAAGAATGAAAGGAAGGAGATGCAGTTGTCTATTGTGAATGACTGGGTGGTGGTGTTCAGGGGGCTGAGGAGTTTGTTTATTGTAGAGAAGAGTGCTTTTGGGTTTCCGGAGCCAGAGTGGATAATTTGAGAGTAGTAGGCGGAGCGGGCGTGGGAGAGGGCATCTTTATAGTGTTGTATGTGGTCCTTGTAGGCCTGGGAGTGAACTGTGAGACCTGTTTTATTGCGGAGTCTTTCAAGTTGGCGAGCACGAGTTTTCATCAGGCGGAGTTCAGGGGTAAACCAGGGAGCAGAATGGGTGAAAGAAACTGTTTTGGTTTTTATAGGCGCAAGTTGGTCAAGGCAGGAGGAGAGAGTGTGGTTGTAGTAGTCAGTGAGGTCAGAAGGGGTGTGGAGGTCAACGAAGGGAGAAGTGGACATTTTTTCAGAGAGGGTCGATGAGAATGAGGCAGGTGAAAGAGCGTTTAGCTTACGGAAGTTGATAGTGCGATAATGCCTTGGTGCTGGGGTGGGGATGTTGATGGTCAGAGTGATGGCTAGGTGGTCAGAGAGAGCGAGGTCGGAGCCAGAGAGATGGTGCAAAATTAGTCCAGTAGAGCAGACAATGTCCAAAATGTGACCACGGTTATGGGTAGGAAAGTTGACATGTTGAGTGAGGTTAAAGCAGGTGAGTAAATCAGTGAAGTCAGTGGTTAGCGTGGAGTCAGTGGAGTCCATGTGGATATTGAAATCACCAAGGAGGAGGATTGAGGGGGAGAGGGAACATAGCTGGGTCAGAAAGTAGGAGAAGTCAGACAGGAATGATGGGTGTGGTTTGGGAGGGCGGTAGACAACAGCCATGACTGACTGTGTGTGACCAGAGAGTTTAAAAGCCAGGTGTTCAAATGATGGAGCAGATGAGATGGAGATGAGGTTGGTCTTGATGTCTTGTCGGTGAATAACGGCAATTCCACCACCTCGGCCCTCTGAGCGTGGTTTATTGATGTAAGAATATCCATTGGGTGTGGTGAGGTTGAGCGTGTAGTAGTCCAGTGGTTGTTGCCAGGTCTCGGTGAGACAGAGAAAGTCCAGTTTATTTTCCAGGATGTAGTCGTATTGTCCTCGGCGTGATCTCGACACCTCAGTGGTATTGTCCTCGGCGTGATCTCGACACCTCGGTGGTATTGTCCCCGGCGTTATCTCGACATCTCTGGTATTGTCCTCGGCGTGATCTCGACACCTCGGTGGTATTGTCCTCAATGTGATCTCTGGTCAGCTGGTGTTCACCTCAACACCATTCACGCAAGGCAAGCTGTATTGTCACTGACGTGAGGTGTGTTGTGTTTGTGTTGGTATGTGAATTATTATTATTTTGTTGTTGTGGGAGTTTAAGCACAAATGTTTGAGTTTTATTTTTTATTTCGACTAGTTTCATGTTTTCTCATGTGGGTTGTTGATAGAGAAACGTTTTGTTTGAAGATAAACCCATTTGTAATTTTAAAGGTTTCATTTTTTTGAAGCAAACAACAAAAATACAAAATGTCTCGAACTAAGAAGCAAAGTTTAGAGAAACTAGAGCAATAGGATTTGCCAATATGCCTCTGCATAGACCCTGCCACTGACGATGGGTAGATGCCTCGTTCACTGTCCTAAAAATAAACAAGTTTGGTTGAAATCTTTTCAGCTGTTAGGAAGTTTCACATCGATCGGTGAAGCTTTTTAAAAATATTTTAAATAAATTAAATATTGTTGCCAAACCACGTGACGTATGACATAAAATGTACATAGATGGGTTGGGGATCACGTCGGTGAAGTTTTGTTGATCAGAAAAGGTTCGTTTTTCTACATGATGGCTGCAAAACCACGACCTACTACGTCATTTTCAAACTATGTCCTGCAATCCAAAGTCCATCCAGTCGGACAATTAGTTGACCAATGCAGATTGAATTTCAAGCTAGAGGTTCACCACATGCACATAACACTGTTGTGGATTAAAGATGCACTGAAGTTGGATGTACAAACAGATGAAGAGGTATGTGACTGTTTCTCAGCATATTTCATACAGCATTCTGGAAAATGATGATGTGCTTGCTGATTGAGTCATTAACCTACAAAAACATTGCCACACGGATTATTGTAGAAAAAAAGGAACATTGAAGCGCGGTGTTACGTGCGCTGCTTGTAAGCAAGGAGGAAGTGGGCAACGCGGTAAGTTGTAAGAGTCTTTATTCAAGAGCTCCACTAACACTGGAGCGTTCCGGGCTGCGCGCCTGGTGTATATCCCGTGGCTACGCCTACCCCTCGGGCGTGGCCGCCACCCACTTGGTGCGCGGAATGATGTCATCATGCCAGTGAGCTTTCGTGTCCGCCACACGTGCCCCCCCAAGATATTCCCGCGCACCTGGAGGGCCAGTTTGCGGGGCAAACGGATGACCCGGCCGAAGCCCCCTCTGGCGACTGGCGGCGTCCGGGGTGCAGGGATGCCAGCTGTGATGCCTCCGGCTGCACCCGGGATTGGTGCAGGCTCGGGGGGCGGCGTGCCGGTGGGGCCGGGCGGTGCCGGGGGGCGGCCCCGACACGGGGGGCCGAGCCACCGGCGGTGGGTGGTCCACGTCGAGGTGGGCCGGCTTGAGGCGGTCTATGGAGACACGGTCAGGAGTGCCACCGATGTCCAAGGTGAAATGTTTCACCCCGGTCTCCAGCACGCGGAAAGGCCCTTCGTACAGGGGCCGCAGTGGTGTCCGGTGGGCGTCGTGCCGGACGAAGATGTACCCCGCGGTGCGAAGCTCCGGGGCGACGTGCGTAGGTGGGTGCCCGTGATGCGCCGTGGGCACCGGGGCGAACCTCTGGGCGGTCTCCTTCAGTGCGGAGCGCTCCTGCGCCGCGGACCATGGTGCCGTGGAGTCGGGGAGGAACTCGCCCGGCACCCGCAGCGGTTGCCCGAAGACCAACTCCGCCGCGAATGCGCGCAGGTCGTCCTTGGGCGCCGTCCGGAGGCCCAGCAGCACCCAGGGGAGCCTGTCGACCCAGCCGCCGTCGCGGAGGGTCGCCCGGAGCACGGCCTTCAATGAGCGGTGGAACTGCTCGCACAGGCCGTTAGCCTGGGGGTGGTAGGCCGTGGTGCGGTGCAGCTGGACCCCGAGCCCCCGCGCGACCGCCCCCCAGAGCTCCGAGGTGAACTGGGGGCCGCGGTCGGACGAGATGTCCGAGGGGGCGCCGAACCGGGCGACCCAGGTGGCGTTGAACCCATGCGCGACGTCCGCCGCCGTCGTTGACGCCAAAGGCACAGCCTCCGGCCACCGGGTGGTGTGGTCCATCATGGTCAGGACATGGGTGAAACCCCGCGAGGGGGGCAGAGGTCCCACCAGATCCACGTAAACGTGGTCAAACCGATGTTCTGGCACCGCAAACGGGGCCATTGGGGCCTGGGTGTGTCGGTGCACCTTTGCGCGCTGGCACGTGAGGCACGTCCTGGCCCAGCCGCGGACGGCCTTCCAGAGGCCATGCCAGACAAACTTGTCGGCGATCAACCTCTGGGAGGCCCTCGTGCCCGGGTGGGACAGGCCGTGGATGGCATCGAAAATCTGGCACTGCCAGCCCGCGGGCAAGATGGGGCGAGGCCGCCCGAGGGAGACGTTGCACCAGAGGGCCGTGCCCGCCCCGTCAACCGGCACTTCGGTGACGCGGAGGCCCGTAACGGCGGTCTGCAAAGCCTCGGGGTCGGTGGCCTGGTCCGCCGCCATCCGGGCATAGTCGATGCCGAGGTGGACCGCGTGGGCAACGGACCGGGAAAAGCAACCGGGTTGTCCTTCCCCGCGACGTGCCGGATGTCCGTCGTGTATTCGGACACGGCCGAGAGGTGACGCTGCTGCCGGGCCGACCACGGCTCGGCGACCTTGCCCATCGCGAACACCAGTGGCTTGTGGTGGGTTCGCGTGGTCAGTGACGACTGACCAGAACGTCGGAGGTCACCAATGAAGCGCGGTGTTACGCGCGCTGCTTGTAAGCAAGGAGGAAGCGGACAACGCGGTAAGTTGTAAGAGTCTTTATTCAAGAGCTCCACTGTAACACTGGAGCGTTCCGGGCTGCGCGCCCGGTGTATATCCCGCGGCCACGCCTACCCCTCGGGTGTGGCCGCCGCCCACTTGGCGCGCGGAATGATGTCATCACGCCAGTGAGGTTTCGTGTCCGCCACAACATGCAGTTTCAATTTTCCTGACCACGCCTAGTTCACAAACAATACTGGTAAGATAACTTGTAGATGACGATGATCCCGATCAAGCAAAGGAAAATGCTCAGATTTTGAAAGCGGTACACGAGACTTTGACCAACAGCGATACCTCTTCAAATTTGCACCTAACAGCTGCTAGACAGAGCTGGTTTCAACCATCAGGAATATACAAAAGCGTTATCAATTTATCAGAAGGGTAACGTGCTTGTTTTGCAAAGGCAACCTTGTGAACAATTCATAAATCCATACAATCCCATGATTCTCAAGGCTTGGCAAGCAAAGTTTGACTTGTAGTTCATATTAGAGAGCTTCGTGAGCGAATCTTAATTAAAATACGTTAAGACCAACCTCGTTATCTTCAACGAAAATCGTCACCAAACACCAGAACCAATGAGATTCGAGCATTTGAAAAATATTTTTTTAAAGCTTATTACGCGTTTCGGATGCTGAAAACGGCATCAAATATTCTAAAATTGACGAAGAATTATTTTTTAGAAATCTCGCGGCCGTCGGGGATAGTTTTTCACGGCCAGAAATACGGTATAAGCGGTTTACATATTTAGTTTAGAAATACGGATAGTTTTTCACGGCCGGAAATATCCGAAGTTGAGACGGAATTCACCTAATTAATCACTGCAAGCGAACTTCTTCTGGTGGAAGCCGCAGTGCCCGGAGAGAACCAGCCTTGACAGTGACTGAAGTTAGAAGACTACACATATACTGTGAAAACGTATGTTAAGTCCAGTTAAAATTTCTTAAAATAGGCCCTGAGCTAGCACATCGTATAGTTACTTCCTTAAGCTTCTTGTCACATTTATTGTATGTAGGTATTGGGGAGGACTGTCTGCTCTTCTTTTACCAAGTCTTACCAGGCATGGTACCTACTACACCTACCTATTACACCTACCTACTACCAACTACCTAACCTACTGATTCCATAGTGATGGGTAAAATAGTGGCAAGAGGCTTTGGCTTCGCCGGCTCATTGCGGCTTTGCAGTCGGTACTAGTATTAGAGAGCTTCGTAAGCGAACCTCTATGGCAATTGCATGTGTATGTAAATCAATTCAACATTTCACTGTCGTTCCCCATTCCCTTGGGAACAAAATTTCATGTCATTTCAAATGTCCCTTCCATGATCCGCCATCTTGTATGCGCATTATGGCGATATATCTATTTCCGGTGACGTCAAACGTTTTATATACACTAGAATCCCACATTCTGTTAAGTTTTTATTTAATTATTATAATAGGTATTGTTTTTAATGTTTACTTCATCTCTTAGCCTTGCTGTGTTTTAATTTGTTGGGTGTAGTGACTAAGGTAGTGTAGCTGGTGGTACCTCATGAGGTGGTTCATATATCTTAAGATTTTTCATAGAGAGCTTCGTAAGCGAACCTCTATGGCAATTGCATGTATATGTAAATACATTCAAAATTTCACTGTCATTCTCCATTCCCTTGGGAACAAATGTCATTTCAAATGATCCGCCATCTTGCTCACGTGATCTTGCTTTGCTGGCCGATCTCTCAAGTGTTAAACGAAGGCCACACAATTTACACAAAGAACGTGACGTATTTCCGTTTTATTTTTCTACTTCCGGCTTTCTTCAAATTAAGGCTTAATTTCCGTTAAGCAATGACAGGAAACAATCCTGAATACACTTTAACTACCTTTAGAGTCGACACCACCACATAGCTCATCTCTAAACTAAACAATATGGAAAAGCGATCCTTATTTTGAGAGGGCTGCGTACTCTATCGACTGACCATTGTCGACGAAGCTCTCTACGCAATGCGTATTTTCAGAGCTTCGTAAGCGAACCTCTATGGCAATTGCATGTACTGTATATGTAAATCAATTCAAAATTTCACTTTCATTTCAAATTTCACATTTTTTTTCAAAATTTTCCCCATTCCCTTAGGAACAAAATTTCATGTCATTTAAAATGTCCCTTCCTTGATCCGCAATCTTGTCCCTTCCATTATCCGCCATCTTGTCCCTTCCATGATCCGTGATCTTGCTTTGGTCTGGCGCGACTGATAAATTATTTTCACCTGGTGATTAAAATCAATAAATTACAGTACTGTACAGAACGGATTTTGAATTCGAAACCGCTCATCATTTACGCCAGCTACACCGACTTCATTTAAGCCAGGTCCACCGATTTCAGTACGTACCTGGTCCAGTCGACGAAGTCTAGAATCTAGACTATATAGCCTACATGAGGTAAGTCCTGCATTCTATCCCAATCTATCCATTCAATAAAATTAATTGGAATTTTAATTCTAAGCCCAAGATCAAACAACCTAGCCTAGCTAGGCCTACAGATGTTTGCGAGGGCTGCGTACTTGATTGACTGACCATTGTCGACGAAGCTCTCACTCTACGCAATGTGTATTCATATTATATGCTTATGAATGTGTAATGTATGTCGCTGCATATATGACAAAGAAAGAGGCATGGGAGAACTGCTGAAACATGTTGAAAGAATTTGGAAGTCAGAACGAAATTGAGCCGGTTTGGATCTGTATTCCTGAACCACAGACAAGTACGTGCTCAAGAAGCCACATATTGCCCTTTGTCACTGCCAATGAAGAGATTAAGTAGATCTGTAGTTTTTGTAAACGGACAAAAAAAAATAACGTGGTGCAGGTTTGAAACAAATGAAACTGCTTCAAAATAAAGATGGTGATATCGATATCATAGTTGGATATGCATGTATCCGGCACAATGTGGCACGTGTATCTGGCCTTCAGCAAGTGTTCAACTATTGGCGCTGTTCGGAGCTGCCAGGTCCATGTGCTCACCGCGCTGTTCGGAGCTGCCTGGTCCATGTGCTCACTGCGCTGCTCGGATCTGCCTGGTCAATGTGCTCACCGCGCTGTTCGGAGCTGCCTGGTCCATGTGCTCACTGCGTTGTTCAGAGCTGCCTGGTCCATGTGCTCACTGCGCTGTTCAGAGCTGCCTGGTCCATGTGCTCACTGCGCTGTTCAGAGCTGCCTGGTCCATGTGCTCACTGCGCTGTTAAGAGCTGCCTGGTCCATGTGCTCACTGCGCTGTTCGGAGCTGCCTGATCCATGTGCTCACCGCACTATTTGGAGCTGCCTGGTCCATATGCTCACTGCGCTGTTCGGAGCTGCCTGGTACATGTGCTTACCGTGCTGTTTGGAGCTGCCTGGTCCATGTGCTCACCTCGCTGTTTGGAGCTGCCTGGTCCATGTGCTTACCGTGCTGTTTGGAGCTGCCTGGTCCATGTGCTCACCTCGCTGTTTGGAGCTGCCTGGTCCATGTGCTCACCACGCTGTTTGGAGATGCCTGCTCCATGTGCTTACCGTGCTGTTTGGAGCTGCCTGGTCCATGTGCTCACCTCGCTGTTTGGAGCTGCCTGGTCCATGTGCTCACCACGCTGTTTGGAGCTGCCTGCTCCATGTGCTCACCACGCTGTTTGGAGCTGCCTGCTCCATGTGCTCACCACGCTGTTTGGAGCTGCCTGCTCCATGTGCTTACCGTGCTGTTTGGAGCTGCCTGGTCCACGTGCTCACTGCACTGTTCGGAGCTGCCTGGTCCATGTGCTCACCGCGCTGTTTGGTGCTGCCTGGTCCATGTGCTCCCTGCGTTATTCGGAGCTGCCTGGTCCATGTGCTCACTGCACTATGCAGAGCTGCCTGGCTCATGTGCTCACTGCGCTGTTCAGAGCTGCCTGGTCCATGTGCTCACCGTGCTGTTCGGAGCTGCCTGGTTCACGTGCTCACCGCTGTTCAGAGCTGCCCTGGTCCATGTGCTCACCGCGCTGTTCGGAGCTGCCTGGTCCACGTGCTCTGCTGCGTTATTCGGAGCTGCCTGGTCCATGTGCTCGCCGCACTGTTCGGAGCTGCCTGGTCCACGTGCTCGCCGCGCTGTTCGGAGCTGCCTGGTCCATGTGCTCACCGCGCTGTTCGGAGCTGCCTAGTCCACGTGCTGGCTGCGCTGTTCGGAGCTGCCTGGTCCATGTGCTCACCGCACTGTTCGGAGCTGCCTGGTCCACGTGCTCGCCGCGCTGTTCGGAGCTGCCTGATCCATGTGCTCACTGTGCTGTTTGGAGCTGCCTGGTCCATGTGCTCACCGCACTATTTGGAGCTGCCTGGTCCATGTGCTCACTGCGCTGTTTGGTGCTACCTGGTCCATGTGCTCACTGCGCTGTTCGTAGCTGCCTGGTCCATGTGCTCACTGTGCTGTTCAGAGCCTGGTCCATGTGCTCACCGCACTATTTGGAGCTGCCTGGTCCATGTGCTCACCGCGCTGTTCGTAGCTGCCTGGTCCATGTGCTCACTGTGCTGTTCAGAGCTACCTGGTCCCTGTGCTCACCGCGCTTTTCGGAACTGCCCGGTCCATGTGCTCACCGCGCTGTTCGGAGCTGCCCGATTCATGAGCTCACCATGCTGTTCGGAGCTGCCTGGTCCATGTACTCACCGCACTGTTTGGAGCTGCCTGGTCCATGTGCTCACTGCGCTGTTTGGAGCTGCCTGAATATTCTTTGGAAATATTTCAGTCCTAGCTGTTGGTGACCTGTACCAATTATGACCTGTCACGCAAAGACCCATATTTGAACCAGTTAAAGATGCTATGGCAAGATTGAATGGGTCAATATGGAAAAATGAGTTGAAGCTCCATGAGTTGCATGAAATAACTAGAACGCCACTCAGTAGAGTGCATATTCCCGCCGTGGGTCAAGTTGGAATAGTACGAATTCACAAAAGTTTGAGGGAGTAGTTCAGTGACGAGACAAGACAAGACATTTAGAATATAATGTTGAAAAAAACAAGGCAATTTCATTTACATTTTCGGATTCAGCGTTCAATTCTATATAAGTGTGTATTTTGAGGCATGTGACTTCAAATAACATTGTAAGCCAGGCAAAACGTTCGTTTCATTCCTTAGGGATACAGCATGTAAAACTGGCCCAAACGTCAAAACAAAACTGGCTCGTTTTAAGTCGTACAAGCGAATGCGACCACTCGTTCTTCTGGTAAGAATCCCGTGCACATGCTTGTCACACTTATAACTCACCTAAGTCTTTATAAGTTCATCAAATACTGACACCGCGATTGACATTCGCTGAGGTAAATGTTGATATCTCTTCTGAGGTTAAAAAAACAAGACAGTTGTTTTTGACGCTTTAAACTTTGACACTTTAAACAGTTAAAAAAAACCAAACAGTCAAAAATGACGCTATGAACGATATGATGCTATGACGCTATGAACGATGTGACGCTATGAACGATATGACGCTATGGACGCTATGAACGCTATGACGCTATGAAAAAAAAATCGCTATGACGCTATGAACGATATGATGCTATGAAGCTATGAAAAAAAAATCAAGGGTAATTATGGAACGATATGACACGCTATGACACGCTATGACACGCTATGAAACGCTATGAACGCTATGAACGCAATGACGCTATGAAAAAAAAAAATCGCTCGCTTTACCAAGGGGCTCGCTCTCACCCCGTTCCCCTCCCCTTCCCCCTTACCCTCCCCTCCCCTTCCCCCTCCCCTTCCCCCTCCCCCTCCCCCTCCCCCTCCCCCCCCTCCCCTCCCCTCCCCTTCCCCCCTCCCCTCCCCTTCCCCCCTCCCCTCCCCTTCCCCCCTCCCCCTCCCCTCCCCTCCCCTTCCCCCCTCCCCCTCCCCTCCCCTTCCCCCCTCCCCTCCCCCCTCCCCCTTCCCCCTCCCCTCCCCCTCCCCCTTCCCTCCCCCTTCCCTCCCCTTCCCCCTCCCCCTCCCCTCCCCCGCCCGGCAATGCCGGGTACTTCTGCTAGTCTATATATATAAAACACAGTTTGTGTGTGTGTGTAATGTTACCGATAGACTCCTAAATGGAGAGGCTTACGTGCTTGATATTTGGCAAAGACATGGCCATTGAGCCTGGGACGAACATGGCCGAACTCAAAATATTTGACGATCCATATTTTTTATTCATATTTACCTCAGCACATTTCAGCGCACGGAATCAACGGAATCAGAGCAGGTGGGCGCTGATTCGCTCAGAGCGATCACGTGATGACGCTATGACACTATAACGCTATGAAAAAATAAATCGCTATGAAACGCTATGAACGCTATGACGCTATGACGCATTTTTTTTTTTTTTTTTGGTATACTGAATCGAGGCTCGTGAAAGAGCTAACATTTATTTCACAAACAAATCAACCAGACAAACAAAATATATAAAAAGAGGGAGCGGAAAACAAGATGGGGAGGGAAGGGGAAGCACACAAACACAACATTTGAGAGCAGGGAGATGTGTGGAAGGGAGAGGGCTTGGGGGGAGGAGGCATGGGAAGGGGGGGGGGGGGGGGGGAGGGAGAAGTATAAAACACAAGGACACCAAGGACTTCCAGGACAGAAGTTGGTATTTCAAAAAAGTGGAATTGGGGTGAAATTAGCGGGGGTAGAAAAGATCAAGGTTTTGGATGGGGGAAGATAAGAGATGGTGGTGAACAGCTGTTTTAAAGACCTGGAGGGTGGAGTGGGATTGAAGAGAGTGAGGGAGTTTGTTCCAGAGGCGGGAGAAAAGAGGAATGAAGGAGTGAAGGTGAGCAGAGAGTCTTGATTTTGGCAGTTTGACCATAAGAGGGTTGCAGGCAGATCTTGTGCGACCTGTAGGAATATTTGTGGGACAGAGCCCAGAGAGAGCTGGGGGGGTAAGGCCAGAGAGGAGTCGGTAGAAGACGGAAAGATCACCAACCTGCCTGCGGTGAGTGAGTGAGAGGCCCTTGGAGTTAGCTTCATCGCGGGAGATTCCAATGATTCTGAATGCTTTGGTTTCAACAGCGTGAAGACGAGCTAGGTGTGAGGCAGGAGCACCAGCCCAGAGGGGAGAGCAGTATTCCATTGAGCTGCGGATGAAAGCCTTGTATGTGGTGAGGAGCTCAGGTGTGCCAAGGAAGGACTTCGCATGACGGAGGATGCCCAGTCAGCGACTGGCTTTGGAGGCCAGATTTGAAATGTGGTTTTCCCAGGAAAGATCATGGCAGATAGTGAGACCCAAAAGCTTGAGTGACAGAACTTCTTGGAGAGGATTATTCATAAAGTGGATGGGAGGGTTTTCCAGTCGGTCTTTTTGGAGAGACATCGTAAAAGTGCAGGATTTGTCAGGATTTTTGTCAGGATAGCTATGAAACGCTATGAACGATATGACGCTATGAAACGCTATGAACGATATGACGCTATGAACGATATGACGCTATGAACGCTATGAACGATATGACGCTATGAACGATATGACGCTATGAACGCTATGACGCTATGGAAAAAAAAATCAAGGGTAATTATGAACGATATGACGCTATGACGCTATGAAACGCTATGACGCTATGACGCTATGAAAAAACAAAATCGCTCGCTTTACCAAGGGGCTCGCTCTCCCCCCGTTGCCCTCCCCTCCCCCTCCCCTCCCCCGCCCGGCAATGCCGGGTACTTCTGCTAGTAACCTATAAATGACGATGCTCCATTCAGACAGGATGTGTTGAGTGAACATCAAGAGAAACATGGTGTACACGTATGTGCCTCTTCCTGTTTTGAACCAAAGGAACTACAGTTATGTTTTTGGTTTGGAATCAAAAGTTGAAGTCTTGGAAACTGCAAAATCAACACCTGTAGTTGGTTATCTATAGAAAACCATCTAACAGTAGGAAAAAAATTGCGAAGCTGTTTGGAAAAACTGTCTAATATTGATGCCATTGCATGCCCCAACCATTGTTCTGGATGACTTCAATGAAAACTTTTACTCTCAATCAAATTTGCAACTTCTAGTACTTATGAACAAGTATGGATTCACACAACATATTACACAATCAACAACAGGTGGTGGATCTCTGTTAGATCATGTCTACTTCAACAGAAATGATAGATATGAGAGTTGATGTCCATGACATATATTATTCAGACCATGATGCTGTGGTCTTGACCACCAAGTTGACCTGATAATATAATCTCATATACTCATGTGTATACTCATCTGAAACCAAGTACTCTACATTCTACACTGAAAAACCTTCACCTGATCATAATTGATGAAATGTAACTACATCTGTTGATTTTAATCTGGTTAGCTCAGATTAGCTGAGACATGTTGTTGAATATTCACAGACTGCTTGGTAAAATTAAATGTGCATCTGGAGATATTTCTTGGAAATGTACATGTCCTAACTGTTGGTGACCTGTACCAATTATCATCTGTCGTGTAAAGAACCCATTTCTGAACCAGACAGGATATGTTTAATGACCATCACCAAGTGAAACATATGTTCCTCTGCCGATCTAAAGTTGTTACCAGTCAATTCGATTTGTCACATTATCTCATACGAGCACCGGTACCCGCCCTAAGGGTGGGGCTTCAATTGGGGGGCCCAAATGAAAAGGCAAAATATCAGAAATTGAAGGTTTTTATTTATTTATTTCAAACTGATTTATATAAACATCCGTCAAATCATATCACATCAAAATCTAAACAGTATTTGTAGAATTTCAATAAAGCCACATCACTGTTCATATCAGTAAATATTATTCCATCGTGTTTGGAAAAACTGGAAATTTGGAAAAATTGGAAAAACACAACAGGCATTTTCAGGCCATTTTCTATTCTAGAGCGGGGGTTAGCCTTAAAAAAAACAATAAAGCCTATTTTACTCTAGGGGGTCCCAGGGTTACCCACCCAAAATTTCGTTGCGATCGGTTCAGCCGTTTTTGTGGTACCTTGGAACAGACAGGCATTTGGTGAATTATAGTAAGATTAATAATCACCTGTGTCATACTTGCACATCGATATTATCAAAAATTATATAGTATTTACGTAAAATATTTATTCCAATATGTTGTTTACATCTCTAATGATTGATTTGCATTTGTTTAATTTCTTATTTTAATTGAACTCTGTCAACATAAGGAATTGCATGAGAAGATTGAGTATGTTGAGATTATAAATTATTTGTGCAATTTACAATGAAAAGACAATTTTTCGAGTGATTATTACTTGCAAAATCAGACTTGCAAGTATAATATTGTTATAGATCGCGGTTAGATGTTATAGACCGAGCGGTGGTGTAAGACCGCGACCTAACAAAACTCACCCGATTCACCCAGACTTTGGCCGTATCGCACCCTAGCTGCTCAATGAGGGAAAAGACAAAAGCGACGCAATGTAAGAGGAAAAGGAATTAAAACGAGAAGACGTACAGACGAGTAATGGGGTTTATTATTTACACACACAAGCAAAAAGGAGCAATCAAGTTTATTTACAAGCACATAAGACGCAGGTGACACAGGGAAAATACTAGCTTATACAGACTTAATTAACTACCCAGGACAAAACAAACAAAGACGACTCACACGGGGAATTGCAGAGTGGATTGGCTGGAAGGCGGTGCGTGGCTGGAGGGGGAGGACGGCACGGAGCTGGCTGGAGCTTGATCCTGCACGGGACGTCGGGCGGGACCTCGACGGCCGCTGATGCCTCCGATCCTGTCGTGTGCGTGGGATCACGGGTCGGATCACGGGTCGGATCACGGTCAGAGCCGACGCGCTGGTGGGGGGTCTGGCGTGACGGGTTCTCTCCTCTCTTCTTTTGTTTGGTCCAACCACTCCGTCTCCAACGCAACCCCTCAACGCAATCACTGAACGCAACCACTGAACGCAACCACTGACGACCAACTCAGCTCTTTGTGACCCTCCTTGTCTCGGCTCAAAAGTGCATCTCCGTTTCTGCTTCCAAGCTCGACTCTGTAAAAACGCATCTCTCTCTTGGACACGCCCTGCCTTGGGTTATATAGGCCCCCGCCCCTCAACCTTTGCGAACCTCCCCGACCGCTCTTCCTCCGCCCTCTGTAGCCAAACCCCTGGCTCATGGTTGGTCGAGCGGGGCTGGTTTACTCCTCCCCTCTCTGACGAGGTGGGGAAACGCCTTCCTTCCCCCAACCCTGCCTCGTGGTCAATGGCGGCAATTGGATCGGAGGTAATATGGGCAATCGAGGGCTCAGCGGTGACGAGAGGGGATGTAATATGGAAATGGAGGTTTTGGGGATGGGAAGGAAAGGGAATCTATTCTCTTTCACTGGTGCAATGGAGTATTTCAATTAATGGAAGACACAGCCTTACACTAATACACAGAATAAGAGATAACTATCAACAGGTATATTCTATTACTTGGCTGACGTGTATGCTTGTGGACTATGGGACGCCCTTTTGGTCTTTACACAGCTCCGGAGGCAGGAGGCACAGAATAAACAATAATCACAATAGTACAGCACACAATCCAAAAAATATACAGTCCTCATATCCACAACACTGCACCCTCCTCCTCTTAGGCACGTCCCGGGCCTACAACTTTTATTTAGTGTGACACGTAGGTGTAGTTCCCTCTACTTTTAACCTGACCCTGAGTGCGACAGTTTTAAAACATAAATAAATGTGTCCCGCTGCTCCATTGCACCCTACCTAACAGACTTACGCCCACAGTTAACCGAATTGCGGAATGGTCTTCAAACTAAACACTGACGGTGGGGAGCATTATTTACACTGACGCTATTTTTATTTACAAAACTAACCCAGGACCTGTAATTGTTCTTTCTGGGGGGGAGACAGTCTGCTCTGCATCAATGCACCATGAAAGCACCTATAACGCACCAACACACCCTCAAGCACCAATCAGTGCAGTCACCACTGTTCATCAATAAAATAAATTCAACAACCCCTAACCCTGCAGGTGTCTCTTGCTCTTCGGCTCCCTCTGCTGGTGATTATTATTTGTCTTCCAGATGTTGTCATTTTCATTTTGCTTTGCTTACTGGCGGCCTATTTTCAATAAAGTGTGCCCAATGTGTCCTTCTTATTTATTTTATTTATGGCCCACAGGGCCGACTAGTGTGGTTCACCTGTGGGGCATCGGTGCCCTGTGGCCAAGGTCCGCCAGCAAGATTTCGGGCCCTCATGGCCGGTTCCAGCAGAGGGGCCATGCCCCAACCCATGGGGTCCATAGGTGGTGCTCGGCCACAGACATGTGGTCCATAATGTGGTGCATCGATGCAGACAGCTGGTTCTGGGAATTTCGGGCGCACAATGGCCGACCCACGCACGCTCCCCTCGGCGCCCAACGGCGCACAGGTCATGTGGGAGACAAAAGAAAGACAATTGAGCGAGGGGTAAGGTCACAAGGGTACACGTCAATAAGGCAATGCAAGGCAAAATGCGTACGGAGGGCGAAGTGAGAAAGCTCGTCCCTACCGTACGTCACCCCCCTGTCACCTAGCCTACCCTTGCCCTTACCCCATATGTACAAAATCTACACATTACCAATTCGTCACTACTGTCACGTCTTCCCCATATTTCCCCTATACCAAATTCGTCACCACAATCCCTCTACTTCAAAAATTTGCCATCATCAATTCATCATCAATCCTCATAAGGAGGAAGAGATGGAATTACGCACAATGTCACACCCACGTCATGATGCGTCTCACATTCCAAACATTTGCACAGTAAAAATAATTAAACATGGCATGGTGTGGAGTACCTGTCACCTCAGGTGAGTGGATGCAGATGGTGCGAGGAGATCCTTCATCCTAACTATCCTCTAAATGACTTTAACACACTTTACACTACCCGGGGTCTTTCCCTGCCAAACCATTGGCCCTCTTACACTATGGGTTCTAAAAACCAATTCCCATTGGCCAAACTGTGGTGCTTTTCAATTTGGGGTCTCACTCCCCCGATTCATCTCCCGGTGCCCTCGCACAATTTCTGGGCTGTGGCGTGTACCTCTCCCAGTGGGTCTACCCACCTGCACACCTCCACCACTGCAGTTGCCTCCGAGCTTACCTGCTCCTCACCCTAACCTATCTAACTGGGGGCAGCCCCTCTCCTGGCTCTGTCACCCCATGGTGCCCTCTGGCACTGGGCTACCCGGGTCCGTCCTCCGGATCCTCGGGCCCCATTCACACAACTACTACCGGCTCCCAGAGCCCACCTGCGGCCTCACCTGGCCGACATCCTTACAGTGGTGGAGTGCCCAAACCAACTACACACACTAACAGGCTACACGCCCAGCCATTTCCACAACACTAATACACCCATCCAAACATCATTCTTCCAACCGCACCACAGATGCCAATATCCAACCACAATTTACCTGTACCCTCTACCTAACTCTTACACTACCCGCCCCGGGTATCCGTGATGGGGGTCCACTCTTCCCCCATTCACACCTTCGCACCATCCACTCCACTCCACAATTTCCCCCATTCTCACTCCACGACCATCCATTCCAATCCTCCATACCATTTATTCCATACATCTGTCTTTCATTTACCTGTCGTTGCACACCTGTGCAATCCTACCTGGTGCCACCTGCACCCTCCTCCTCTTCCTGGACCATTTGGTCAACACAACACGCAATCACCACTACTCCCTCATACACTGCTCCATTCACCTGTTCAGTTGCACACCTGTGCAATCACACCTGTTCCATTCTCACCTGTTCAATCCTCACACACACGGCATCATCTCAGCTAACTACTCCCCTCTGAAACTTGCGCTTCCCAGTCGTCCCTTTAAACTATTGCGCTCCCACGTCATTATCATCCACACTAATCTACCTGCGTCCCCACTACAGGTATCAGTCACTAACTAAACTTAACGTTACCTAATGTCATCTTCGCTAGATCCCTACAATTATCCAAGCCCTCCCTGGCTCGGTTGTCATAGCCACCCCATAAACTATTGCTCCTTTGCCCCCACCTGTGAGGGATGGTGGATTTGCCGTCCCACCACATCGGGGGTCTCTCACTACCAATTTCGCTCGTCCAAATCCAACAATTCAAACATTTTCCATTTACTGCCAATTCCATTCACTTTTCTAAATTTCGTTTTAAATCACTATCACTATCACCATCACCCGTCTACTTATTACATCCTCTCGGTGCGCCAATTCACATCTACAGCCCGGCTTCGTACAGCCGAGCACTGAACGCGGATTATTTTGTGCTGGCGGCTGGATGCGTCCCGCATTCGGGGCAGGGGCGGAGGCTTACCCGGGCCGAGATCCCATGCACCACCTCGGCGTGGAGCCATCCAATGTCCCGATCTCGACCTGCCGGCACGTCTCAATAGAAAGTGGTCGCCATGACGACCCTTCCTATCGGGCTGCCCACTCCGCCCAGTGGAGCCCGGACGCGGCCGTTCCACGCGAGGCCCAGCGTGGATCGCGCACGGCGGTTCTTTCGAAACCGCCGTGGTTCGGATCCCCGCCGGTTCTCGCGGCACGCGAAGCCCGGCACGCACCGAGGGCCCGAGCCGGCTATAAGTCGTTCTAACCTTTAACCCGGTTATCGTCGACGCTTCACCTGCAGGCTTACATGCATACGCTACCCCTTTCGTGCTCGTACATGCAGCCGTTCCCATTCTCCTCGTACCTTTCCTTACACACCTCGGTACACTCATTCCGCTCACCGACTTGGTCACACACCTGACCACCGAACACCTTGGCACACATTCGTCGCTCGCACACCTCACTAATACACCTCTTCGCGCCCCTGTCTCGGTCACCTCCTTTGTGACAATCACAGGTGTGCTCTCACCCGCACACCCAACCACGTGTCTCACTACCAATTCCAGCGTGCATTCCCACTCACGCTCTACCATTCCAGGTGTGCATCCTTCTATTCCAGGTGTACATCCTCGCTCACCTGCCACCACCAACTCACGCTCCGTTTCACTCTCACTACTCTCACCTCCACTCTCGGTCGCGCACTCACCCTTACTCTTGACAGCATGCGCTTTCCCCATGCACCCGTCCGTTACACACCTTTCTCGCGCATCCTCCCGCGCACACTTCTTCGTTACTTCCTCCGTAACACTCACCACAGGCATGCATTCTCCCTTACTCTTGACAGCATGCGCTTTCCCCATGCACCCGTCTGTTACACACCTTTCTCGCGCATCCTCCCGCGCACACTTCTTCGTTACTTCCTCCGTAACACTCACCACAGGCATGCATTCTCCCTTACTCTTGACAGCATGCGCTTTCCCCATGCACCCGTCCGTTACACACCTTTCTCGCGCATCCTCCCGCGCACACTTTTTCGTTACTTCCTCCGTAACACTCACCACACCGCGCTTCCCTGTGCTCCCTCGCACACGCGCTTCGACCAACTCACTCTTGACGGCACACTCACTCCTCGGCGTGCACTTTTTCCTCACACACCCCATGGTCGGACATTCTCGCACACCTCTTTTTTTGCACACCTGTCCTGTCACACACCTCACCAACGGCCTTTCACGAACACCCGGATCCAAACCAATCCCCAAGCCGACTGAATCTCCCCTCACATCATGTACATTGCCACTCACCTCCGTACCTCGTCGCACCTCCTCTGCCACCTGCAAACTTTTTATTTGGTTAGTGAGCATCTCATCATGATTTGAACACAGACTTTGTACATTATCCATTTCTCCCTGCAATTCCCGGGCTACCTCCATCATCTCTTCAATTTCAATGCCCACTTCCGCTTTTTCTGTACTCACCTCGACGACCGTTGGCTTTAATAAAATTCCCTCTACCTCATCGGTCGCCGGCTTTTCCAAGCCCCGGGTCGCGATTTCTACCCCCGTCATTGTACCCGTGCTTTCCTCCGCTTCGCTCAACCAGCGCTTTTCGACTCGCGTTACCTCCTCGTGCACCCCTGGGACCCTTTCGCCCAACTTGCGGTCTCTGTCCCTCTGCTCCCCTTCCTCCCTATCGGCCCTCATTCCGTTCGTTATTTCTTCAATTTGGTTTCCCAATTTGTTCGTTATTGCTTCCATTTGGTTTCCCAATTTGTTTAACAATCGCTCACTGTCAGCTTCCATTTGGTTTAACAATCGCTCACTGTCAGCTTCCATTTGGTTTAACAATCGCTCCCTGTTCCTGTCCAAAAGGGCCTCCATTTCAGCCATAATTAATTGCATGTCTTCCACCGTTGGTACAAAGGGCGCGGCAAAATTTGGTGCCGCTACACCCACATGCGTGAGGACGCCATTTTGTGCACCTGATACACCCTCAACCACACCTTCTTTACTCTCCTCCACCATTTTTTTTCCTAAGTCCTGGGTCGATTCTACCCCGTCTATCTCTCCCACCGGCATCCCGTCGCCTTGAACAGCCATGGCGCGATTTCAAAATTCAGGTTTTGTAAAACAAAACAAATTTCGGCCGCTCCAAATTTTGACCAAATTTTTTTTTTTTTTTTCCTCTATTCGTTTTTTTTAAAAAAAATTTGGTCGGGCCTCGAATCTCACTCCCAGACACCAATTGTTATAGATCGCGGTTAGATGTTATAGACCGAGCGGTGGTGTAAGACCGCGACCTAACAAAACTCACCCGATTCACCCAGACTTTGGCCGTATCGCACCCTAGCTGCTCAATGAGGGAAAAGACAAAAGCGACGCAATGTAAGAGGAAAAGGAATTAAAACGAGAAGACGTACAGACGAGTAATGGGGTTTATTATTTACACACACAAGCAAAAAGGAGCAATCAAGTTTATTTACAAGCACATAAGACGCAGGTGACACAGGGAAAATACTAGCTTATACAGACTTAATTAACTACCCAGGACAAAACAAACAAAGACGACTCACACGGGGAATTGCAGAGTGGATTGGCTGGAAGGCGGTGCGTGGCTGGAGGGGGAGGACGGCACGGAGCTGGCTGGAGCTTGATCCTGCACGGGACGTCGGGCGGGACCTCGACGGCCGCTGATGCCTCCGATCCTGTCGTGTGCGTGGGATCACGGGTCGGATCACGGGTCGGGTCACGGGTCGGATCACGGGTCGGATCACGGTCAGAGCCGACGCGCTGGTGGGGGGTCTGGCGTGACGGGTTCTCTCCTCTCTTCTTTTGTTTGGTCCAACCACTCCGTCTCCAACGCAACCCCTCAACGCAATCACTGAACGCAACCACTGACGACCAACTCAGCTCTTTGTGACCCTCCTTGTCTCGGCTCAAAAGTGCATCTCCGTTTCTGCTTCCAAGCTCGACTCTGTAAAAACGCATCTCTCTCTTGGACACGCCCTGCCTTGGGTTATATAGGCCCCCGCCCCTCAACCTTTGCGAACCTCCCCGACCGCTCTTCCTCCGCCCTCTGTAGCCAAACCCCTGGCTCATGGTTGGTCGAGCGGGGCTGGTTTACTCCTCCCCTCTCTGACGAGGTGGGGAAACGCCTTCCTTCCCCCAACCCTGCCTCGTGGTCAATGGCGGCAATTGGATCGGAGGTAATATGGGCAATCGAGGGCTCAGCGGTGACGAGAGGGGATGTAATATGGAAATGGAGGTTTTGGGGATGGGAAGGAAAGGGAATCTATTCTCTTTCACTGGTGCAATGGAGTATTTCAATTAATGGAAGACACAGCCTTACACTAATACACAGAATAAGAGATAACTATCAACAGGTATATTCTATTACTTGGCTGACGTGTATGCTTGTGGACTATGGGACGCCCTTTTGGTCTTTACACAGCTCCGGAGGCAGGAGGCACAGAATAAACAATAATCACAATAGTACAGCACACAATCCAAAAAATATACAGTCCTCATATCCACAACAATATATTGGTCGACTCCGTTATTGTGTTTACTCGTACTTGTCAATGGCCTTCAGGTGGCAATTCAACACCGATATTCACGATACCTAATCAAGTTGTAGAGATAGTCCCAACTTAGAAGCATATTAATTTTGAGGTCAAAGGTCAACTCAAGGTCAAAATTCTAAAATCGTAATTTTTCATCCAATTAACATCGAGTGAGAATTGCATATCGCATCAATGAAAATCGATATTTTTGGAGGGGAAAAGGTCATACATCAGCCCAAGATCAACTTTCTAAAATTGATTTTCATCTGAAAGTTTCTGATGTACCATATGCTGTTACAGAGCATAGGTGTTCGTGAAGCAGTTTTTTGGCAAGGGTTATATTGGGTAGTTTGGGATTGCCTTCCCAGCGGTATGTAGGGCAGGAATTTTGGAATTGTGCCATGATGCCGGCAATAGCTCACTTGCTCTTTGCGTGGGACACTGGGATCGTTAATGTCCACCGACTAATGCCGGCACGTGGGATGCCGAGTTTAACGTCCATTTGAGGAACAGCACACACATTGAATCAGTCTGCAAAAACACCAGGATATTCGAATGCAGACTGGACAGCGTGTTGACGTGCGTGCGTATACATATGGTCTATCCTGCCAGCCCTTCCAGTGATAGCAACCTGAAAACTGCAAAATAACTACACATTACAGGTCTTTATTACCTGTGCCACCAAAGGTGGATGGATGTTTTCACCCATGTTTATGGTCTCTTTGGTCTCTGAGCAGGGTATCTCAAGTTCTGGACAGGTTGGGTGTGTGACGAGAACGAATTGATTTTGTTGAATATTAGGATCTGGTGAGTAGAATGTATATACAGTATATTTTTTTGTTGTTTTTCACCACTTGAGATATGTGTGATAGCACGATCAAAAGTGATAGCACGATATCTTTAAGCTGTAAATGGTTTATGACGACTTGGTTGATGGGTTGGAGAGGAGACAAGAACTCTATTCGATTTTTGGCAAAGTCCAGATGTAGATGTGGCTTATCCGTGGGATACAAACCTAAACTATCCATCCCAGCTCTGTGCTCGAAGGAGTGCCGTTCTAATTTAAATGTTTTTCTGGCCCTCTGTGCAAATGCACTAATTATTGAGAAATCTATCTTTCGTGCAATGTTACAGTTGGTATTATGCAAGGTGAGCCCATTCAAACGCTCTTGTCCCACAGTTAAATGGTGTTACTTCCTTACCTGCTTCAACATGCTGCGTTCACCGAGGCCAATTGTAGAGGAAAACTAACAAAAATTCACAATGCCATTCACATCAGGAAACCCACCAGAGCAAGTTTGAGTAGTTCTTGAAGCATTTCCTTTACCTCACAATCCAATTTTAAGTAAATGAAATGCTGTATATATTAATTTGAGTTAGATGACCTTGTCACAGGTCTTTTGAGATTTATTTGTTGTTGCTGAAATTGTTCAGGTGCAGAAAGCATACCTTCATTACTCAGTCTTTTGACCTCATTCTATCCATAGGTACGTGTATTGATGTACGTATTTTCTGCTCTCGGTGATGAAAAGAAGCAAAACTAGAACGGCACTTGGTAGAGTGCAAATCCCCACTACGATGAACATTTTGTTTTGTACCCCCACTGATGGGCCTGATATTCTCATCCTTTTTTTATTTTATTTTTTCCCAAAAATTTTTTTTTTTCAATTAAATCATTTTTTTTTTCGAAAACACAACCTGTCCCTGAAGTTTCTTCCGAATCTGTCCATTCATTTTTGAGAAATCCATGTCACGAATGGGTCTATATACAACCTGCGTCCACCTTCCGTGATGGAACGATGGCATGGGATTAAAACCATCTAATCTTTGTTTATATTTTGCTCAGGCTTCCAAAGATTATTTGCTTGCAAGAACTAGCATGACTTACTCATGTTAAAGAATGAGCTTATTAATGGAGGAAACAAGTCCATACTACTGTTTCACTTAATTTGTATCTGTCCTGTGTTTAGGTGTTATGTTTGCTTGATCTTTATCCTTTGATATCCTTTGATATCCTTTGATATCCTTTTATATACTTTTATATTATTTTTGTGGTTAAACAATTGATGAAAATAATCTGATTTCAATCGATTGCAGAAATTTTTATTTTTATTTTAAAAAAACAAAAAAACATTGACATGTGACTTTAATGTTTGGGATAATTTTAAGGAAAAATAGTTTCAAATTATTTCCGATCTAAAAGCCATTTCCCAATATGTTTAATGAACAACCGACGGATCTCCATCGTCCGAAGTCCATAGATCAGAGGGTTACAAAACGATGGTATCGTGTAAAGCATCAAGTCAAAAATAGCTCGCAGGTAATTGGAGATCGGGTAACTTTTTTGGTTGCGAAGGAAGATGATATAGCATAAAACAGGCATGAAAAATACCAAGAGCGATATGAAATGCGTCACACAGGTGTGCACGGCTTTGTTCACTCCATCAGAACGTTGTCTCTGCCGCAGACAGGCCCATAGGATGCAAACATAACTCCATGCAATGACGACGAGGGACACACCTGTGTTTAATAGCGTAACGACGGTCCCGTAGACGTTATTAAATGTTGTGTCGTCACAAGCGAGTTTGAACAAACCGACGTGACTACAGAAGGAGTTTGGCAACAGTTTTTGCTCACAAAACTTTAACCGAAGCAAAAGAATAACAAACCCCAAAACCATCAACATTACAGAGGACATCATAAGAACATTTACCTTGTGCGTTCTGCTGTTTGTCATGAGAACATTGTAACGGAGCGGGCAACGGATGGCGATGTAGCGATCGATGGACATTAAAGCAAACAGGTAAATTTGTGTAGTTCCGTAAAAATGAAGGAAGAACACCTGAGCCACACAGATGGGAAACGATATCTTGTTTGTGACGACCAGGCTGTACAGGACACGAGGGACTGTCGCCGAGATGCCGACAATGTCGATCATCGCCAGATTGGACAGAAAGATGTAGACGGGTTGGTGCAGTTGCTTTTCCAAGACAATGAGGCCGATCAGAGTCAGGTTTTCTACAAGGATGAATAAATAGATGAAGAATAAGGCAATGAAGGCCCAGAGGCGATGGCTGCTCTTTTCGAGGTACGTCTGAAGGAGGAACATGTCAGGATGCTGAGACTGGTTGATTGCGAGCTTGCCAATGCCATCCATATGTTATATCCAATGGAGTGAAAAATAAAAATTAATGTAATGCAAGAATAAAATCTGTAGCTGAACATGAAGCCAACTGGAAGATCATGCCAGCACGCTTGACATTTATTTGGTAACTGCCTCCACCTTTCATCACAGAATAATAATCCCATGTGTATTGAAAATGAATTCCATTTCAGTTTGTCACCTGAGGGCAATTCCATGCAATTTTTTTTAAAATTACTCTCCTTTTGAATGTGCTTCATTAAAATCTGTTCAGTTTCTTGAAAAAAAAAAATCATCCTTCATTATCCCAAACATCTCAATTATCTTGGTCAGAATCTCCTTCTAATGTATAAAATCCTGTTGCTTTCAGCTGCTCCGCATAGCTGAGTCTAACACAGACTGGAATCCATGTCGTAACCCCATGTTGCACCATGTCTCTGGCAGCTATATGTCCTCCTTGAGATGTGGTGACCTTACAAGAACACAACGATAAGGTATTGCGGCCATGGAAATAGACCCCCAAGCATTCAGACAAACATAAAAGTTCCTAGTTTTACCTTTGTCTTTAATTTATGTACTTGCGATGAAGAGTACTTGTCCAAAGTGACGGCGAAACCGAGCCAAAGTATCCATCCACACATGTGCATGTCCAACTGGAATGCGACTCATTGGACTAAAAAAAAACCTGCATAGCATGCTTTGGCTGCTCTGCAAATGGACCAAGTAGCAAAAAAATCCACAGGCCACGAATCAAGGGAGGCGCAAAGCACAACCTCGCCTCCCTCCATTTACATGTGATGGTTTCTCTGTATGCAGCTTTAACATAGGGACTGAAAATTCTTTTCTCAGATTCTACTGGACGAAATCGGCTGCAAATTTCAGAAGTAAATGCTTTGTATGTCGAGGTAATATGGTCCAAATTTCAGCAACGTCTGTTTCCGCATTCTTGAGTTTTATTAAGAAAACCCTCAAATCCACGTTGATGTCAGAGTCCAGTCCGTCCGTCCAAAATGTTTGTGTTCGTGCTCATGTCTCAAAGGCTAAACATTGAAACTAACAAACTTGGAATATACATCGGCCAATACGTCTAATTAATTGCTTTCAAAACAAATTCCACCTTAATTCCATAGTTTCTCCTTTAAAATTATATATATATATATATATATATATATATATATATATATATATATATATATATATATATATATATATATATATTGTTGCGGAGATGAGGACTGTATATTTTTTGATTGTGTGCTGTACTATTATTACTATTGTTTATTCTGCGCCCCCCTACCTCCGGAGCTGTGTAAAGGTGAAAGGGCATCCCATAATTAGTCCACAAGCATACACATCAGCCAAGTAATAGAATACCCCTGTTGATAGTTATCTCTTATTCTGTGTTTTAGAGTAAGGCTGTGTCTCCCATTAATTGAAGTACTCCATTGCACCAGTGAAAGAGAATAGATCCCCTTTCCTTCCCATCCCCAAAATCTCCATTTCCTTTTACACCCCCTTCCGTCATTGCCGGGCCTCGATTGCCGAATTACCTCCCCTCCAATAACCGCCATTGAACCTGTGCTCTCGTCGGAGAAGAAAGGCGTGCCCGCCCGTCGTCATCAAGGGCGGAGCCAGAGGGTCGCGCGACCAACCAGGGCCGAGGTGAGCACCCCGATGGGCGTGTCCAAAAGGCCGGCGGCTTAATCGCCGGAGGCGTTATAAAGGCGCGCACGCAGGAAGCAAGTGAGTTGGTCCCCAAGAGAGAGAGTCGTGAAGAGTCAGTCAGTGGAGTCGGTGGTCAGTTGGTTGCGGTGAGGAGTCGGTGGTGGCGGTCAGTGGTTGCGTTGGTTGCGGTGAGGAGTCGGTGGTGAGGAGTGAGTGAACCAAGAAAGAGTTGAGGGTTTGGACCAGACGCGTCAGACAAGTCCTGGGAAGGCAGCGGAGGCCACAGCAGCCAAAACAGCAGCGTGGGGCCTGAACGGCGGCTGCTATACGCGCCGGTTGTGCTGCGGGACCCCCTTGGACCTCCCTCTCCCTCCAGCCATCCACCTCCTGCCTTTCCATCCTTCTTGTGTACGTGAGTTGTTCTGTTTGTTCTGTCCTGGGTTAATTAAGTCTGTATAAGCTAGTATTTTCCCTGTGTCACCTGCGTCTTATGTGCTTGTAAATAAACGTGACTGCTTTCTTTTTGCTTGTGTGTAAATAGTCAATAAATTCAGTAGTATTTCCAAACCTTTCTTTGCCTTCGTTTTCCTCTTTGCATTCGTCGTTTTTGTCTTTTCCCTCATTGAGCAGCTGCGGTGCGATCCGGCCAACGTTTGGGTGGAATCGGGTGAGTCGGGGATCCTGTCAGGTCGCGGTAATACACCACCGCTCGGTCAATATAACATCTGTCCGCGATCTGTAACAATATATACAAAGTTCAAAACACACCTGGTCACAAGTGTGCCGCACTGACCGGGTCCTCAGTCGAGGTCCTCAGCATCATCCCGTTTCGGCTCTTCAACCTCGATACGGTCAGCTAATGTGGGCCAGCAGGGGCACATCCACATGCAGCAACTGCACCTGGTTGCGTACATACCCCCACCCCCAGCCAGTGCGAACAACAACAACAACACCTCCACATCCAGAATCCACAGCACCAAACAAACATGGTGGAACACTCAAACACCCACCTTTATACCCTTCACCACTCACCTACAAAACACACCAGATCATTCATACACACCCAAACACACAATACACACACACCAACCAACCAACCACCGACCCTTACATCATACACCACTCAACACACAAAAACACACACTCATGCAAAAATTAATTCATGCAAAAACACACACCCTCACCCACTCACTCATACACACAAAATAAGAAATAATAATGGTAACAAAAAAACCCCCCAAAAAAAAACCACACACAACCAACCTACACCGTTCGACGTGCCTCCATAAACTTCCTCCATATCCAAAATGAGCCTTTCAAGGCAACCTGGGCCACCTTGTCACACATCCTCCTTCTTTCTGTCCCACACACTCCCAGCCTAGCAAGAAATGCAGAAAAGGAATTGCCAATATACCCTCTACACCCCACCTCAAATGGCTGACACGAAACTCGCCAACCCTTCTCCCGGCACTCTGCCTCCAGCTCACTGTACTTTCCTCTCTTCCTCTCGTGCACCTCCTCCATGTTCTCTTCCCAAGGTACCGACAACTCCCCTAAGATGACCTGTCTTGTTGCACTTGACCAAATGACAATGTCAGGCCGCAACCTTGTCACAGATCTCCTTTGGGAATACCAATTGTGGCTTTAGGTCTGACACCACCTGCCAATCACAAGCATCTGACACTCTGACAGCCCTCTTGCTTTCCACCTCCTCCTCTTTCCACCTCTTACCACTTGGCCCTCTTTGACAAACCACACCTCTCCCCCATCAGTCTCCTTCTCCACTCTTCTCTCTCTCTATCTCAGCACCTCTTGTTGCACCTTCTGCACCACCACCGCCAGCACCTGATCATGTCGCCATCTGTATCTTCCTGATGCCAATGCTACTGAGCATGCACTCAGCGCATGCTGCACCGTTCCCACACCTCCACACAAATAACATCTCTCCTCCTGCAACAACCCCCACAATCTCAGGTTTACTGGTGACGGAAGCACATCATACGTTGCCCGCAACAGGAAATTCAACAATATTGGCTCCATCCTCCAAATCTCTTGCCACTTCAATATCCTCACCCGCACACCTTCCCACTAAGTCCAAGCACCTTGCTGTGCCTGACCGACTGCTTTCACATATCTCCCCTCCTCTTCCTTTCTTCTCACCTCCCTCTCAACCATCTTCCTCCTCTCTTTCACACATGCCTTTCCCCATCGCTCATGCTCCATCCACCCCAAGCCATGCTTCCCATGCTGTACCATCCCCATGACCTCCTCCTGTTGCAACCGCTCCTCCATCTCGTTCACCTCTGCTCTTGCATTCCACTTCCGACTTCCCGTCTTCTCTGGGAGAGCATGCTTTACCACTGCATCACTTGAATCCCGCAACATCATGAACTCCCGCACCCTCACCACCTTAAACTCCTCGGTTAATGATGACAAGGGAAACTGGAGTTTTCCACCCTGACCATAAAAGGCAATGTTCGTCAAACAGCGTGGCACTCCCAACCACCTCCTCACAAACCCACTCACCACAACCTCCATCCTCTCTACATGCCCAATTGCAATATCATACATCATCAATGGCCACAATACTCGTGGCATCAACCCAAACTTCAAATACCATACCTTCAACTTACCTGGCAAACCACATCCATCAATCCTCTTCAAACCTCTCAAAAGCTTGTTTCTGACCTCCTCCACTCTTCCCACATCATTCAACTCCACTGTATACCATCTTCCCAAACGCTTCACAGGGGCCTCTACCAATGATGGAACCACCTCCCCTCCCAGCTCAAACTTGTGCATGTTATCCACCACTCCTCGTCTCACTACCACACTCGACTTTCTTGCTTTAAATCCCATTCTTGCCCACCGCATCAAACTTTCCAGTCGTCCCAGTACCTCTGCTGCTGCATCAGCAGACTGTTGGACAACTGTCAGGTCATCCATGAAAGCAAACATTGCTGGCAACCTCTGACCAGGGGCTAGCTCCACTTCTTTCCCATGTCCACTCACCGCATGTATCAACAACTCCATAACCAGCACAAACAAATTCGGGGAGATGGTACATCCCATCGGGATCCCCACTTCCAACTTCTGCCACTCTGTTACATAGGACTGTGTCGCAAACCGCATCCAAACTGATCGTAATATGCCATCAAAAAATCCCTAAATCTCCGCGGCACCCAAAAGAAATCCATGGCATACCTGATCAAGGCATGCGGCACTGACCCATATGCATTCTCCAAATCCAGCCATACCACTGCCACATCCTTCCTTTGCCTCTTTGCCTCCTGTAACACTTGCCAGACCATTGCCGAGTGTTCAATGCATCCTGGTGATCCTCGTATTCCTGCCTTCTGCATAGAACCATCCACAAAACCATTCCCTCTGATGAAGCCTGAGAGGCGTGCCGGAAAGATGCTCATCAATATCTTCCCATCTATACACAAAGAATTAAGTTAAGCACCCCTACACAACGAATTAAGGTAAGCACCCCCTAATATATATTCTTTGTGTATATGTATACATTGGCATATATTCTAAGGTATGTGAGATCAAATAATGATTGGTATGACATTAGCAATTATCCATTGATGAAATTGAGTGATCAAAGTGTAAAAAAGTGATTGGTTGAGTCAGTGATCCGATCACGTGGGTCCTACACACGTTATTGACGCAAAGATCGCTAGAGGTCTTCTCAGAACAATGACTGTACGTTAGAAAACATAAACGTCATCCACACTGTCCGTGATGGACCTATAGCTCCATACTTAAATTGAGGTGAAAATATGCCTAAAATTCCCAAAAAATTTCACCTTCAATTATTCAGAATAAAATATTGAAAACGGCATCATTGTTATGTTTTTATGTGACCATAATATCACTTCTCCAGAAAATATAGCAATATCATGGGTATATTACACTGTTTTGACGACAACAAACTTGTAATGTGCGAGGTTGTAAAAAAACGGGGGGGGGTGCTTAACTTAATTCTTTGTGTATACATCGAGCAATGATATTGGTCTAAACTGCTCCAGTGTCACAGCCTCCTTCTGCTTTGGAATATAAACTCATTCCGCCCTAGTCCATTGACTGGGCACCACTCCTTGCCTCCATACCACCTTCAGAGCCTTCCACAGATACTGCTTGATGCCTACACAACTCTTAAACACCTTGTATGGCACTCCACTTGGCCCTGGAGCCGATGCCGCCCGTGCCTTCCTCAAAACTGCCTCAATCTCAGACATCTTTGGCTCTGACAAATCAAATGGAACACCTGGCTGTCGGTCTCACCAATCCTTCGATGTCCTCCACCACTTCGTTCCTCCTTGTGTCTGCGTACGTGGCATGCAGGTGACCTTCCAACTCTTCCTTTGGTACCTTCAGTATACCAAATCGAGACGGCTACAACAGATCCTTCATAAACTGAAAAGGCTTCTCAAAGAACCTCTTTCTCTTCCTCTGCCTCTCCTTTCTTCGCCTCTTTATCCTTTCCACTCTCTAACTTCACCAACCTCATCCTCACCTGCTTCATCAACACCTCAAGCCCATTCCTCTCCCCTTCCACAGCCCTCTTCCATATTCCATTCAAACTCCTCAACTCCATTCTCAACTCATGGATCTCCCTCTGCCTCCTGCTCAAACATGCCTCCTTCTCACCCCTCTCGACACACTCTTTCACTCCAAACGTGACACATGCATACTCAAACACAATCTCATTCATCTTTCTCAATCTATCTTCCACCCTTCCTTTCAACCTATGAAGCGCCCCACACATCACTCCATCCATTCTCTCCCATACTTCCCTTTCTCCCATACCTGGCCATTTCACTCTCCACCTCACATCCTTTCCCTGCTGAAGTACAACCCCAGGACATACAACACTGTGGCTTGCTACCTGGCTGTTTCTCCCGGCCGTCTTACGTGTCCCCTTTTCAAAGGCACTGCGTTGCTGTACCTCTTCCTCACCCACCTTACGCGCACACCCCATTCGGCTCTGAGGGATATGCAATCCTCTCACCAACTCAAACTCACGTCCACACCCACACTTCTCTCGAACCTGCCCTGCCTCCACATGCACACCATCACCCCGTAGACATACATCTCCCACACGATCACTCCCACACCCTTTCCTGGCCTGATGGATCCTCAACCCTCTGATGGATCCGAACTCACGTCACACTGACACCTTACCAGACTTGCATCCACAATCCGTTCTCGTTTGTCAACATCAGTATGGGGGTCTTTATCCGTTTTATCTGTCCGTTTGGGCCCATCTTCCGCCCCACCTCTCAGAGCCCTTGGGGTGTTCTATATTTTTAACCAACACTGTAAATTATATGGGTGCCACACAATCTAAACTATATATACATATATACATATATATATATATATATATATATATATATATATATATATATATATATATATATAATATATACACTTTATACCCTTTCAATATATACTACTCAAAAGAAGTTAAGGGTCAAAAATATTTGTGCATATAAATATACAACGCTAACGAGCTAAAATGGTGACGACTAATGACAAAATAATTCTTTGATGGCTCAAGAACAGAAAACACAAAACCAAAACTTTTGATTCGACACTAGTTTATTACCCTGATTAAAAAAAGTCATGCACCCCCCAAAATGATGTTGACACAAGTCGCAGAAGCTTCAGTAACTGGTGTAGCCACCGTTCGCATTCACACATTCTTGACAACGTTGGCGCATGCTGTTCATCAGGCTTTGGAAATAACGTTGAGGGATCGCTTGCCATTCTGCGACTAATCGCTGAGCCAGTTGCCGGGGGTTGCCGGCAGGGACGTGATGTGATCGAACTCGCCGCCCTAGTTCATCCCACGCATGCTGAATGGGTGACAAGTCGGGTGAATATGCAGGCCAATCCATGTGCTGAACGTTCTGCTGCTGCAGGAAGTCAGTCACCACCCTGGCACGATGAGGTCTTGCGTTGTCGTCCTGGAACCAAGCTCCTGGTCCAATCCGCTGCAGAAGTGGAATTACCAGAGGTTGAACAATCTCGTTGAGATAACGCTGACCAGTCAAATTTCCGTTGACGACGTACAGAGGGGTTCTGTGGTTCATGGATATCCCTGCCCACACCATCACACTTCCTCCTCCAAATGGTAGATGTTGAGCAATGTTGAGATAAGCAAATCTCTCTCCTTGACAACGATAAACACGAGCCCGGCCATCATTGAACTGGAGCGAGAAGCGTGACTCATCTGTGAACATTGTCTCTGCCCACTAACCACGGTTCCACCGGATATGACAACAACAACATGCATTTTAAAGGCCATTTTCCCTGCTAGAGCGGGGGTTAGCCTTGCGGTCCCCATGACAATCTTCTCCATTTTGCCCTATTTTCTGCATCTCTCCTTGTTAACCCCCTTGCCCGCATTTCTTCTTCCACCATCTTTAGCCAAGTCTTTCTCGGTCTTCCCCGTCTTCTACTTCCTTCTACATTCATTTCCATCACTCTTCTCAACCAGTTACTTTCATCCTTCCTCAACACATGACCAAACCATCTCAACCTGTTCCTCTTCACAGCATCAATCACAGGCTCTATTCCCATCATCTTTCGCAATTCATCATTTGTCTTCCTCTCTCTCAACGATACTCCGCACATCCGTCGAACCATTCGCATTTCCACCCTTTCCAACCTTCTTTGCTGCTCTACGTTCATTACCCATGTCTCGCTCCCATAAATCATAACACTTCTCACACATGCAGCACACACCTTTCCCTTCAGCTTCAACGACACTCCCCTCATCATCAGCACGCCACTCAATTCCCGAAACTTCTTCCATGCACATCTCACTCGAGCAACCGTTGCTGAGTCTGATCCACCTTCTCCATTCAGCATGTCTTCGAGGTAGCAAAATGTTTTCACACCTTCCAGCTTCACGCCGTCTCCAAGATCCAACTCAACATTTCCTCCATCTGCAGCTCCCTCTGTGCACACCTTACATTTGAATGTAGCTGCCACACTGGTTAATGACCCTCTCAGACCACTACATTTTTGATGAACCCACTCAGCGCACATTGTACACTGAATGGAGTTCACTCCGACACCTTTCCTACACACAGCACAGGGCCACTTCCCAGTTCTTTCCACCTCACCACATGCTTTACCACTTGCCATCACCTTCGTCTTTCCGATATTCACCTTCAGACCTTTTGTCTCCATACATTCCTTCCACGTGTTCATCTTTTCCTTCAGTCCATCCATACTTTCCGCAATCAACACCAGATCATCTGCATACAACAACTCCCACGGTAAACCCTCCTTTACGTTCTGAGCCAGCACCTCCATCACAGCTACAAATAGTAGTGGACTTAGTACCGACCCCTGATGCACTCCCACCTTCACCTCAAACTCACCACTGTTCCCGTCCTTCGTCCTTACAGCTGTGCGCGCTCTTTTGTACATTGCCATCACTACTCTGATCAACCATTCCTCCACTCCTAACTTCCTCAATGCCCATGTCAATACTTTGCGTGGAACCCGATCGAATGCTTTCTCCAGATCAACAAACCCAAGAAACAACTTCTTCCTCTTCTCCATGTACTTCTCCTGCAACTGCCTCACAATGAAAAGCGTGTCTGTCGTTCCTCTTCCTGGCATAAATCCAAACTGCATTTCGTCGATCTTCACTTTCTTCCTTATCCTCCTCTCCAACACCCTTTCCAATACCTTCATTCCATGCTCCAATTACTTTATCGCTCGGTACGAGCCACACTCCAGAGGGTCACCTTTCCCCTTGTATAGAGGGACGAGGGTACTCAGTTCCCAATCCACTGGAATGCGGCCTTCTTTCACCACCAGATTACAGATCTCTGTCATTCTCTTCACACCCCAACTTCCTGCTGCCTTCAACATATCTCCCACAACTCCCGTCGGCCCTCCCGCTTTTCTACCCTTCATTGCTTTTATCGCTTCCTCAACTTCCTTCTCAGTTATCTTCTCTGCCGGTCCTAAAACTGGGTTACTCTCTATGTTGCCATCCCATTCATTCTCTGTATTCAACAGCATTTCCATATATCTTTTCCGTCTTCCTTTAATTCCATCTGGGTCGACAACGATTTGTCCCACTTCATCCTTCAAGCAGCTCACCCCCATCACATCACACCTCTCTTTCGCTATCTGCTTTGCAATCCTGAATACTGCTTTCTGACCCTCTTCCGAATCCAAGTGTTCTCCGAACATTTTCCTACATGCCTCCTGCGCCTTTGCTACCTCTTTCTTTGCAGCCTTCCTGGCTGCCTTATAACTTTCATGCTCTGCTGTTTCTGCTCCCGTACCCTTCGCCTTCTGCCACTCCTTGAACTTCTTCCTCTTCTCGTCAATCCTCTTTCCAACTTCATCATCCCACCACCATGTTTCCGAGTGCCTCGGTGGTCCTTTTGTCCATCCACATACCTCACCAACGGCTCCCAACAGACTAGCTTTCATTGACATCCAACCACTTTCAAGCTCAACCACATCATCCTCGACCCTACTCAGCCTCTCTTTTAATGCCTCCCTTACTGTCACCTCTTTCAACCTCCACACCTTCATTCTCGGTTGGTACTTCACCCGCTGAGCTCTCCTCGCACCTTTCACCCTTACGTTGCAGACAACCAAGTGGTGCTGTGAAACAGCCTCCTCCCCCGGGATCACCTTTGTGTCTCAGAGGTGCCCCCTATCTCGCCTACGCACCATCAGTTAGTCAACGGTTGTCGTCGACCCACCTGACGTGTATGTAACAAGCTTATTATCCTCTTTCTGGAACTGAGTATTACAAATCAACAAATCAGCTCCATCAGCAAACTCCAAAATCCTTTCACCTTCTCCATTTCTCACACCATATCCGTAACCCCCATGAACTCCGTCAAAACCATCCATACTCCTTCCCACATGTCCATTTAGGTCTCCTCCTACCACAACAACTTCCTCATCTTTCACGTTTTCCATCAGCTTCTCTATCGCACACCAGAACTTGTCCTTCTCTTAATCGCTCCGACCAACCTGCGGAGCATATCCCGAGATGACGTTCACCAAGAGCTTTCCAATCATCATTTTCACCATCATCAACCTATCACTCACTCTAGTCACACTCACCACACTGTCTACAAACTCCTCAGAAAACAGGACACCAACACCATTCACACCCTCCAGGCACCCTTGCCACACAAACTTGTATTTCTGTCCCTGCCTACCCTTCACCATTCTCACACCACTTCCCTTCCATCTCGTCTCTTGCACACAACATATGTCCACTCTTCTTCTGACCAATACTTCCACCACTTCTCCTGATCTCCCTGTCATTGTCCCTACATTCCATGTCCCAAACCTCAGAAACCGATCTCCACTTCGGGCTGTACCCTGCCCACATGTAGTTGTAATTGTCATGGTTCTCTTTTTTGAGGCAATGTTTTTTTTTTCATGGCCGGATGCGCTTCCTGACGCCAACCCTCTTAGTCGCCTCCTACGACACGCAGGGATACGGCGTACCTATTCTTATCCAGGGTAGACACTGGGAAACGTTTAAAACATGGAAATCCTGGGGGGGGGGGGGGGGGGGGGGGGATCACCGCTGCGGTTTAAACATATTTCAATAAATATTTAAAAACAAAACCATGAAAACAATCTGGGAAAAGTCTCTAAGTGAGAACGTGGATTTGAGAAAGCAGGATCAGAGGTGAAAGAACAAACGAGAATATAGGGGGCGGGGCACAAGTCGAGACGAGGAGGCCGCACGAGACACCAGGCCGCACGAGGCGCGGACAAAGAAACGACTAATTACACACAAATTTGCAACAAAACCAAAACCAAATAGAAACACACAATAACACATACACAACAAAATACGCAGCGGAAATTTGACAAAGAAACGAACGGGAAAACACTCAAACATTGATGCCGTGGAGAGATCAAAGCAAGCCCCGTCGTCTGGTCCATTCCACCGGATATGACGTCTGCACCAATCTCGGCGAGCCCTTCTGTGACTGTCAAGTTGCGGTGGTCGGACTGCAGGACGGTGGCATCGCAAGCCTCGGTCTCGCAGACGATTCCTAATGGTCTGGTTCATTACGTTGGTGCCTCTGGCAGCTCTAAGTTGATGCCGAAGATGCCGTGCGGTCACAAAGCGCTGTCGCAATGCCGTTATCATCAGGAAGCGGTCTTCTCGTGCTGTTGTTGATCGGGGTCTTCCAGAACGGGGGCGAGTCTGAACAGCATTAGTTGTCCTGAACCTCTGCCAGAGTCTGCCGATAATGCCTCGGCTTACATTTAGACGCTGAGCCACAGTTCTCCGAGTTTGGTCATCTTGTAGCCAGCCAATGGCCCTTCCCCTGTCTTGGATGCTGAGTTGTCGAACCATCTTCAAATTTCAAGTGATGATGAATGGAAAATGCTCAGCCATTTTATTGCTAAAATTGGCATGCATGGAATGACACTCCTGCAAAACACGTGCAAATGGTGCATGAGGTGTCACAATGGGTGTTTCGAGGCAGTTTGTCAGTTTAGTCTGACAAAGTTCGTGCTTCAAATTCATGAAAAGGAAATCTGGGTTAACTAAAAAAGTTTCTAAAGATAAGTGCAATGATTGCATGTCCCATAATAACGTCATGTCTGTAGTCCAAATGACAACCCAAAGGGGGATATTCTAACCCGATCTGGCTTAAAAAGACATACTTACAAAAATGATCAAAAAATTTCCTTTGACCCTTAAATTATTTTGAGTAGTATATTACAAAAATGTAAAGTGCAGGCCACATGGCCTATTGGATAATGCATCAGATGCCAGAGCTGGGGATTGTGAGTTTGTGTCCCATCTGGGTTGCATATTTTTTTCCAAGTCTTTTATATTGTCTAGTCTTGCACAAAGTAATGTACGATGAACAAATGCATTTTGTTGGATTTAAAACGTAATTATTCTTAAACCTGATCTTCAGTGTCATTGAGTATTGTACCATATCAAACTGTTTATTGTATGGGTATAAATATCAACCAATCAACCGATCTTTCGTTCACAGCAGATCAATTACCATTGAAGATATTTTACTTATTTGTTTTGACCTTGTTTAAAACATTGGAAATTCAATTCATGTTTACTACAATAAATTCAAACATATTTGAAGTCACAGGAAGATGTAAATCATAAGAGCCCCAATTAGTCCTGTGTATTCGCTGGCTGGATGGCCTAGACCAGACGAAGGCACACACGTCTTTGAATTGTCTAGTCTGGGTTCAAATCCTGACCCAGTTACAAACTGCCATCCTGGTTTTTTACAGGCAGGGTGATTCATCAGTCTGTGTGCCGTCCCTCGGACGGACGTTAAACAGGCACCTCGCCTCCGGTGGATGTCAAAGATCCAAAACGCACGTCACTATAATGGGAATGGGAACAAACATTTGAGAACGCATCCCCCCAATTTATTATACTAGTACACCCGCTCACTACGGGAGCGGCACGAAGGGTCATTCCTCTTTGGAGTATACAGATTACAGTCGATCTAAGGTCGGGTCTCAAGAACATTGGTTGTGTTCATGTGCCAAGTTTCTTGGGAGAGAGATCGCCAAGTGGTTTAAGCATTCGAGCAAGCATTGCATTCAAAAGCGTTAAGGAACGGCTGGCTTGGCAAGAGCAAGCTATCTGCTTGGTAAATGAGCACACCCCGGTATACCTCCCTTTCAGTTCCGTATGTCAAACAGCAGGACCGAGTTTCAAAAGTTCGCTACGAAAAATGCCACGGTAGTGGCAAAGCCATGTATTAACCCAACATTTGTGGGTTATATAGAATTCAGTAGATCTTCACTCAGTTCTGTAAGTAAACCTGACCTCACGGATGTTGATTCCTACAGATTTTTTCATTTAGTGTTATAAAGAGCATTAGCAACTGTTTAAAAAGCTAAGCATATGTGTTTGTGGTTTATAATATTTTTACTTCCTGTAGAAGCCGTTGCTCCCATGGAAACGCCATTATAACTTTAATAGTAAGGGCATTTTATGAGATATTTCACAAATCTGTTAACTAAATTGTTACCAAAAAATTTCTTCACCAATATGTTTGTAAAGGTGTGTATTAACATGTGTTAAATTGTTGAAGTTCAACTCCAGTGGGAAACCCAGAAAAAAAGCTGTTGAATTCGGGTACCAAAAAATTATTTTCGAGAATTTTTATTTTTTTTAATCGGCCCTTAAGTAACTTATGAGGGGTCAAATAAGGGTTTTTCATGATTCTGAGTTGATTGTTAACATTTATATTTTCACTTTTACATTTACACACAAAGTAGCTTTTATTTCACATACATATATAATACTCAAGAGTTATTTCTCATTCACAATGTCAGAAGTTTCAACAGTCATTGTCTATGTCTTCTTCAGACTCAACAACATCATGACTGCAGTTTCTGCATGTAATGCCATTACAGACTCCACAGGCCGAGATACACGTGACCCCATTCTTCTTGCAGCTGCATCGCCGGTTGCTGCAATCTCCATGACAATTACAGCTCGTGAACTGCAATAGCTCCTCAGGAGCCGTGGGGTCCAGTGTTGGAACTGGCTCATACCCATGCACACCTATTGTCCATCCATAGTCACTGGGGTTCAGAGACATGCTCCTCAGGAGGAAAGCTCAGCGAGGGGGAGAAACATGATCGCGTTCGTTCCTATCTGTTTACTGTTCGTAAATGGAATAATCTTTACTTCAGTTCCTCTCAGGATCTTAGCTTTGTCGAGTGCCTTCAACTTCACCCGGGGGAAAGCTGCTGTTGTCTGTGGATCTGGCAAAGGTGGTGCCGGAGAGGTGACTTCGATCCAACCCATTGAGTGAAAGGGAGTGTTTCCGTGAATAGAGACAATGTTTAAATCTATATTGTCTCCAACAAACTGAGTGACTGCATTGTTTGTTTCCCAAACCTCCATAAAGACCACCTGATCATTACTTGACAATTCACTTTCACTGGCTGGCACTTTGGCTGTCATCACTGATTGATCCTCAAGCGCAGCATCAACCGCAACCTCATCATTGATCTGTTCATCGGTTTCCTCCACAATGGTGTCAAGAGTGCCAGAAGTATCTGGAACATCATCTCCACTCCTACTATTAAGGAAGCAGTATTTGTAGTTTTGTTGCTCCATGTAAGACTCAGTGTATCCCAGCCGGTGGAACTTGTTGAGCATCCATTTTGACCCAAATCTATGATCAAGTTGTATGGCAAGCCCCATTTGGTGTGGCAATACTCCAGACCGAGGTCGACAGGCCTTAATAAAATTCTGCCCCCAAACGGCAACTCTTTCGTCTGTCTTGACAATCGGTCTCAAGAACATCTGAAGGCTTGCAGGAACAAGTGTCAGCTGACTATCGATGTCAGTCATACTGTGTGTGGTGGGGTATGACTTTGGACCTAAATCAATCAAGGCAATATCATTGGATATGAACTTGAGTGCCGTCTTTATGATCTGAGTCTTCTCATCTCCATGGTCAAGATTAGCATGATGCCCTCGCAGAATATTGTCGGTGCCATCTTTGAGACAGAGTACATCTGCCCTTCTTTCCTGTGTTGTGAAATACAAGGTGTCTTCGTATTTCTCTAGAAGTTTTATCTTTAGCCAATGCTTTGAATAAGAAAGGCTCTTCTCTGGTGACTGATCAAACTCCTGCAGCTTTTCATGGACTTGGTCCATGTTCATTACCCCATGCTCTAATTCTGAGTCTAACCATTCGCAGAATTCAATAAAAACTGCCTCTCGCTCCTCATCAATACTCCTCTGTCCTCTCTTCCTTTTTCCTTCCTCATCAGTCTTGGACAAACTGTCACCTCTCGCAAACATATGTTTGCATCGCAAATGGTACAGTGTTTCTTCTGCTACCAAGTCGTTGATCCCTTCCAGGCGTCCAGTGACTTCAGTGCCCCAGTCATCCCCGCGACTCCGTGCTGTCTTCAGCAAGCTTGCCTTCAGTGTATCTGCAGTCAAATTATCTGGCACTCTGTATTTCTTTCTAGCTTGTGCTGGATTATTTTTGTAGAGCTGGGCTGGTTGGTTGCAAAGAATGCATACATCCTTATACAGGAGGTCAACTGACTGTGATCTTCTAGAACTGCAGCCAGTTGATGAACTGAACTCACAAGTAGTGCGTCTTCTCTTCAACTTTGATGACTCTTTCTCTGCCTTTGATGCTTGAGCTGACTTCTTGGTGGTTGCAACAAAGTTGTTGTACAGATCATTTTTACACTTCTGGTGGTACCTCAGTTTTCCTTCCTTTTGAGCCTCCTTCATACGTTCCACAACAGTAACATTTTCGACAGTTTCTGCTTGTTTCAATAAAGTTGAGTATCCCTTTGGAGTTGCCTGTATGAGCCTTTCAGCTGGTGTATCCGAGCGTGCACAGATGAAGCAATTGAGCACAGTTGGAGTAACGTCTTCATCCATATTGCTAGACTCCATGTCCTGCAAAGTAGAAAATGAGATATATTTAGAAATTATTTTTCCACAAAGGAGCGTCTGTGGTGAAATATAAATGTTAACAATCAACTCAGAATCATGAAAAACCCTTATTTGACCCCTCATAAGTTACTTAAGGGCCGATTAAAAAAAATAAAAATTCTCGAAAATAATTTTTCGGTACCCGAATTCAACAGCTTTTTTTCTGGGGTTCCCACGGGAGTTGACCTTCAACATTTTAACACATGTTATTACACACCTTTACAAACATATTGGTGAAGAAATTTTTTGGTAACAATTTAGTTAACAGATTTTCATATGTTTCCCTTACTATAAGCTATTTATACACGTTATCACTGCAGGAAAAATGCCTTGGGGAAGTGGGACATCATCTTACTATAATTCACCAAATGTCCATCTCTGTCTGTCTGTCCGTTCCCAGGTACCGCAAAAACGGCCGAATCGATTGCAACGATATTTTGGGTAGGTAATTCTGGGACCCCCTGGAGTAAAATAGGCTTTATTGTTTTTCCAATTTTCCAGTTTTTCCAAACACAATGGAATAATATTATGTCAGGTGGGGTAGTGATGTGTAGGTAACGTGCTTCGTCTGTCGCGGTAAGGAATCGACCCAGTAAATTATGTGTAGGCGTTTTGTCGGGTAAGAGTATACTTGTGAGCATACCAGGATGTTCGTGTGTTAAGTAGAGTGAGGGATTAAAGAGTAGCGCCCCTGTGTCTCACCTGGTCAGCCAAACCTTTGTCCCTTATGGCAATGCACACCTGTAGACACAATATATAGGTCCCTAGCGCAACACTAAATGATTCCCTTCCCCTGACATGACTTCGGAAGGAAACCAGGCCGGGACACTGCCGATGGGCGCCGCCGCCAGTTACACCTCCGACAGGCCTATCCAACCTCGAGTGCCACGCGCTATGACCACGGAACGGGACGAGAGTTGGGGGGGCGCGGTAGGCGTGAACCTCCAGCCGGTGAGTCAGTGGGGGGGCACTGATTCGGTAGCGCGCCAAGGCTGATGTGACGTCACCAGCAAGGTTATTTAAGAGAACGCCATTTAAGAAAAGAGAGAGAGAGAGAGAGAGAGAGATAGATAGATAGAGATAGATATATATGGTCTGGTCAGTCTCTTGCGGTTCATGCTCTTGTTTGCGCAGCTAGCCCTTTTGGACATCCGGCGCTTGGCCTTGCGCAGCCCGAGTTGAGTTGAGATATAGCCCGAGTGGAGTTCGCTTGTTCTTGCACGTTCGCTTCGGGAGAGCTGACTGGGACGTGGCAGGCCGATCGCGTGTGAAGATCGACCTCGCTTGGAGCCGCTAGCCTGCGTTGGACTCGTGGTGCTTGGAGCGAGGCCTTGTGGTACTTGGAGCGAGGCCTGGTGGTGCTCGGAGGTGGTCAGAGGGCCGCGTGGGATGCCGAACGGAGCCGTGTTGGACGGCAAACAACGCAAGACGACAGACAGATAAGCTCACACCACATTTCACAATTACATGACGTGTTCTTTTCCTTAATTCAGATTCCCTCGTCTCGTTTCTGAAATCTGTCGTGTGGGGACGTCCCGATTAGGATATTTATTACCGGCGCGTGCTTTTCCCTGTCCCGATTTTCTTTGCAATAAACCCTTGTATTATTTTCCTTTCCCATTTCAACCTGTGCCCGGTTGAATTAATTACCTTGCAGGATCGAAGCTGCAGTCGGCGCACAAGGTAAGCGCTTGCACTGCTTCCATTTTCCTCCTTCCACCCGCGCTACGTATAGCCGAATCCGTGTTTGGTTGTTGCCTCCGAATACACCGTTTAGGCCTATCCGCTATCTTCTGGTGTTAACCGGGAGTCGCACGACAACTGGTAGTCAGTAGGAGGATTTGAACCCCGTAGTAAAATTTGGTGTCGAGGAGTGTGGAGAATTTGGAAAGAATTTTTTTTGTAGTCGGAGGGGAAAATTTGTATAGTCGATTGGGCTACGAGACGCTGACTGCGCGTCATTAAATTTAATTTTATTCCGGTTGGAAAAGCCGCGTGGGAAAGCGACCTCCTTTACGGAGGAGGAGGTGAGCGGTATGGAAGGAGGGATGGAAGATGTGGGAAGCAGACAGAGTGAGTCGGAAGTAGCTGGGGTAGAGGGTAGCGGTGGAACCTCCCCCGCTATCAAGACGGGCCCCCATAGACAACCAGGCCTTAATGGAATTTAGGCGGGGAATTGGTGAGCGATTAGGAAATCAAATTGGGGGATTGGAAAACAAAATGGAGGCTCAGAGTGAGCGCAGTGAGCGACTTGAAAATAAAATGGGAAAAATGAAAAACAAAATGGATGCCGAAAAGGACGATATGAAGGCTCAGGGTGAGCGATTGGGAAATCAAATTGAGGGAATGAATAACAAAATGGAGTCCCAGGGGAATGAATGTAGGGAAGGAATGAAGGGAATGAGTGAACGATTGGAGGGCCACATTGAAGGAATGGGAAATAAAATTGATGGGTTGAAAGGGGGAACTGAATGCCCAGAGATAAAATTGAGGGAATAAAGGAAGAATTGGAGGGGCAAATTGAAGGATTAAAGGAGGAGTTGAAAGAACAAATCGAAGGGATGGACAGCAAAATTGATGGGTTGGAGGGAAAAATGGAGTCCCAAGGGAATGAAATGAGGAAAGGAATGAACAATTGGAAGGAAAAATTTGGGAAATGGCACAGCAGCTGGGGGAACGAATTGATGGCATAGAAAGGAGAGTGAAAAACCAAATTATGGACAGACTGGGGGAATTTGAGGGTAAAGTAGAAACTAAAATTGGGGAGATGGAAAAATCCATGGGGGTGGAAATTGAATTGAAACGGGAAGAATTAGTGTTGAAAATAGAGGAGGGCATGACCCAGACTGTCCGAATGGGGGAAAAGTTGGAGGATTGGATTGGTGCCACAAATGCCCGAATTGATAAAGCAAATGGAGACCTGGAAGGCTATCGGGGCCGGGTGGATGCCAGAATGCGACAACAGAGTGAGGAATGGGGACTGCTCAAACAACGGGGGCGAATTGGCTGAGGAGGTAAAAGGGTTGGAAACCCGCATAAGAGCAGGAGCGGGGGTTAATTGAGAAAGGCATGTGGGGGACGCAATTGGATAATGAAAGGGTGAGTGATTTGATGCATGAGCGACTGGAGACCTGGGACAATACCATCAAAGCGGAGGTTGTGCGGGTTCAAGAAAGCCTAAGGGAAGAGGTGAGTCGGTGTTACGTGCTTCTCCCCAAACCCCGGTCACGGTGTACTTCCGAGCCCCGAGAGGAGTCACGGCAGAAAGATGTGTAATACTGTATGTCTCAGATCAATGGTGAAACCACACCAATTGTTACCAACAAACAAGTATTGTATTAAGATCACACAGGAATAACAGTACAAAAAACAATAGTAATCAATAAATATTGTTCAACCAATATATCTTTCCTATGATGGTACCATCAGTTTCGTACAATATAACTCACTGTGCTCCAAGTGAGTGAAATAGGAACATTCCCAATGTCTCTATTCCCGCATCAAGCCAAAGTCTATCTGCTACAGTGATCGTCAGAACGATGTCTAATCGAGACCAGAATCCCGTTCGGTTGAGTGAGTCACGCTGCCAAAGATGCGTAAAGGTGCCCTCCAGGCGACTGGGAAATCACACCTTCGGGTATGGACGTCCCACGGCTCCTAATCGGCGAACCGCAGATTTCCCACTCAAAAGCCACATTACACACACACCAGGTTAACGTCTAGATGTGGTGAAAATGGTTGAAGCGAGGTGAAAAACCTGGAGCGATGCGAAAATCGGGCGCGAGTCAAAATGGCTAACGGCCCGTTCTCGAGACGCAATGGCACTCCAACGATTCTCTTCGGAATCGACCGCAAAACCTGTCACGCAGGTTTATCTGTCACAGCGATGACAACTCTGTCGCAGGAATCCCTTTCCCGGAAAACCCAAAGTTCACTCGTGACACACGTTCGCTCCAGACCTCGAAGCAGCTAGGCTTCTTGTCCGACTCGCTCCCTCCGCCTTCTCTCCTGTTCCTCCTTCGTCGTCGCCCGGTTCCGGTTTCATTTAAAACATTAACTTTTTTACCTTTTGAAAATAGTAATCTCTATTTCCCTTAAACGACAACAATAGTAGTACATGCAACCAAAAATGTTTACAGTGAATGAGAACCACAACAACGGAAGTGACGAATCCGTAACAGTCGGTCTGTTAAACATCTCCAGGATCAGATTAAGGTGACCCAGGAGACCCTCACCACGAGCCACATTTGGAGGCTCCGAAGCTGAATACCCAGTTGGGGGGGGGGGTGTTTTGGCCCCGGGCTGGATTTGGACAGAGAGGAATCGGGGAATAGAGTCTCTGGAAAAACAATCCCCCTCGTGCATTTTGATGGATCAGGGAGCGTCGAGGCTTTCCTGACACAATTTGAGTGCGTGTCTCAGCTCAATGGTTGGGGAGAGCGGGAGCGCATGGGGAATCTGGTGGCGACACTGCGGGGGTCAGCCGCAGACGTGTTAAATGTTGTCCCAGTGGGAATATTGACCAGCAAGGCCATCTGTGAGGCCTTGAATCACAGGTATGGGACAGGTGCAAGGTGCGACCTGGTCAAGGCACAGCTGCTGCATCGCAGGCAAAAGCCTAATGAGACATTGCAGGAGCTGGCCCAGGATATTTACCAATCTGTGAGGATAGCATACAGAGACCTACCAGCACAGGCGTGGGACAAGCTGGCGATCGAAAAATTAATGGCTGCTCTTCCTGATCTCGAGGTCCGGACGTTGGTGGAGTTTCAGGACCCACCCACAGTGCACCGGGCGGTGGAATCCGTGGTGAGACTGACCTTTTTGAGGTGGTCGAACCGCGCATCCGAGAGGGTACCTGTGACGGTACGGCAGGCCGAGGTGCGGTATCAGGAGAAGCCAGAGGATGATATTGGCCGAATGTTAAGGGAAATCGGTCACCAGCTGACAAATATGACCGAGGGCAAATTTGCAAGGAGTGAGTCACGGCAATTTGGTCCAGGTTTGCCATCAGGACGGCCTGATTTTCATCGGGGTGGGCCAGGAGAAAGGGGTGCTCCGCCTGGGTACCAGAGGGGTCTGTTCTTGGGGACTTGTTTTAGATGTGGGAGAAGAGGGCACAGTCAGAGGAATTGTCGGCAACCATATGGGCCTCCACCTCCTAACAGGCTTTGCAGCCCGGAAAGGAGGGTGCCCCCAGTAGGTCCACAGGCACCAGAAAGAGGATCACCACCTCGGACTAGGCCTGTAGCAATAGAGTGTGCGGGAAACTAGAACAAGCTGAGCATACGGGGCCATGCTCGGCTGGCAAGTGTGTGGAGAAGCGCCCTCCTTTGGTGAAAGTAGTGAATTGCGGAAAAATTGGCATGGGTAATCGAAGGGTTAGATGCAAAATTGAGGGAGAATTTTGTGAGGTTGTGGTAGACACGAGCCAGTGACGCCATTATCAATCCGAGTGTGCTAGACCAGAGTGTTGGAGGCTGGGACAAAATTGATAGGGTAGAAGGACACAGCCTTCAACTGGCTACGGGGGCAACAGCGCCAATATTGGGACACGGAGTGGTGAGGATGGAGTCCGGTGGTCTGGAGGTCAGCGTGGTTGCATGGGTGGCGGAGGTGTGCGTTCAGTGTCTATTGGGACTGAGTTTCCTGGTGGAACACGACTGCCAACTAGACCTTGGGCATGGTCATATGTGGTTGGGCACAGAGGCTGCAGTTAGTGGGACTGGGGGATGACGAGGTGCAGGGGACGTGGCTGGAGGTGCCACGCACTGTGACTGTGCCTCCCATGTCTGAGAGAGTGGTGATGGAGGAGTTAGCAGCAGGTGCTCAACCCATTGGCCAGCTGGGGCTAGTGGAGTCGTGGTCCTCGCGGGGGACGGAGGGATTGATGGTGGGTCGCACCCTCGTGGACGCCCGTGGGCCTATGCTGGCAGTTAGGCTGCTCAACTTGTCCGATAGCCCCCGCACTGTAAGGTGTGGAGCCATCGTAGCCAAATGCAGTAGTGTAGTAGAGGTCACCGGAGTAAGTGGATCCACATGCTTGCCAGTACAGCCGGAAAGAGGGGAAAATTTGGGGAAATGTGATTGGCCGGAGGGAGTGCGGGACATGATGACATGCTCTGAAGAGGGCCGAACATCGGAGCAGGTAGCGACATTTCACAATTTGGTTGGTAAGAACTTGGATGTTTTTTCTCTCTCCCCCGAGGATGTTGGACGCACGTGTCTCGTCAGGCACCAAATTGGTACTGACGAGGCTCGGCCTGTTCGCCAACCGCCAAGGCGGCTCCCTTTCGTTAAAGAGGAGGCAGAAGAACAGGTGAGCAAAATGGAAAGAGCCGGATTTATCGAGCCCTCGGTGAGTCCTTGGGTGTCACCCATTGTGCTGGTGAAAAAGGATGGGACCACTCGGTTCTGTGTGGACTACCGCAAGCTCAATCATGTGACACTCAGACTCGTATCCCCTGCCAAGGATTGACACCCTCGATGCCGTTTCAGGCTCAAAATGGTTTTCTACATTGGACTTGAAGAGTGTTTATTGGCAGGTGGAGATGGGCAAAGAGGCTAGAGAGAAAACAGCGTTCACCACAGTAAAAGGTCTCTGGCAGTTTGTTGTCATGACTTTTGGATTGTGCAATGCCCCTGCCACGTTTGAGCGTCTGATGGAAGGTGTTTTAATTGGCTTAACATGGCAGACTTGCCTTGTCTATCTGGATGATATATTGGTCCACGCTCCCCCATTTGAACAGGCTGCTAAAAATTTGTCAGAGGTATTTGGGAGATTAAGGGGTGCTGGGTTGAAATTGAATCCGAGCAAGTGTGAAATTTTCAGGAGAGAGGTGACTTACCTGGGTCACGTGATTAGTGAAAGCGGCGTGGCCACTGACCCTGGGAAAAGTAAAATCAGTAAAAGAGTGGCCCGCCCCCAAAAATGTAAGGGAGGTCAGAGGATTTTTGGGCCTCTGCTCTTGCTACACGAGATTTGTGGCAAATTTCGCAGAAATTGCAAGACCCCTGCACAAATTGACAGAGAAAGGAGCCAAATTTATATGGTCAGAGCTGCATCGAGGCATTCAATCACTTAAAACAACGTCTGGTGGAGGCCCCAGTTTTGGCATACCCGACGGATGATGGCAATTACATCCTGGACACAGATGCGAGCCAGGAAGGATTGGGAGCTGTGTTGTCACAAATGCAACATGGAGTCGAGAGGGTTATTGCGTATTACAGTCGGGCACTTTCGAGGCCCGAACGAAATTATTGCGTTACCCGTAAAGAACTATTGGCCCTACTGTCTGCAGTTGGACACTTTCACCCTTACCTTTATGGGAGGGAGTTTGTGATCTGAGTGGATCATGCCTCCTTGCAATGGCTTCTTCGGTTCAAAGAGCCGGAGGGACAAATTGCAAGGTGGCTTGAGAGGCTGCAGCAGTATAATTTCACTGTGCAACACCGGCCCGGCAAAGCATATGCCAATGCAGATGCTCTCTCTCGGCGCCCCTGTTGGGAGGCACAGTGCAAATTTTATGACAGACAGGAAGCCAAGGATCCAATTGGGCAGGACCAAATTGATGCATGCCAAAATGCAGCGAGAGTGACCATGCGAACTTTGCTACAACCCCCACCTGAATTGGGTGATGTGAATTGGCGAGAGAGTCAAAGGGAGGATCCTGTTTGGGGCCCCGTTTTCATTGGCTAGAGGAGGACAAAAGACCTTATTGGGATGAGATTGCTCCACACGGGGCCCAGGTAAAGGCCTATTGGGCACAGTGGCAGATGTTGGGGTTGAAAGATGGCTATTTGTTTAGAAAGTGGGTAACACCAACGGGCAATGTAGCTTCCTGGTTGATAATTGTACCAAACAAATTGAAGGACGTGGTTATGGGGGACGTGCATGGGACTAGGACAATGGGACATTTGGGCGTGGCCAAAACTTTGTCCAAAGATGCGGCAGAGGTTCTACTGGGTGAATTCGGGCAGGGACATTCAAAATTGGGTGAGATCCTGTGACCTCTGCCGCAGTAAGAAGGGACCCCCAAGTGCGCGCAAGGCCCCGCTCCAGGTATACAATGTCGGAGCACCACTTTAGCGGGTGGCAGTAGATGTGGTGGGGCCCCTGCCAGCCACCCGCCGAGGGAACCGGTACATTATGGTGGCAATGGATTACTTCACCAAGTGGCCAGAAGCCTACCCATTGCCCAACAAGGAAGCCCGGCTGGTAGCTCAAGTTTTAGTTGAGGGATTCTTCTCCCGGTTTGGCATTCCAAAGGAGCTACACACCGACTATGAATCCGCCCTCCTGCGGTCGGTGTGCGAGCTCCTCCAAATTCATAAGACCAGGACGACCCCCCTTAGGCCCCAATCGGATGGGATGGTAGAGAGGTTCAACCGGACATTGTTGACACAATTGGCCCTCTTTACTTCCGAAAACCAGCAGTATTGAGACAAGCACCTCCCCTTTATATTGATGGCTTACCGGACCGCACAGCATGCGACCACTTGGTGCACCCCCTCCTTGTTGATGTTCGGTAGGGAGATGCGAGTCCCCACAGATTTGTTGATGGGACCGTCACCAGAGGAAGCGGATGAAGCATCTGTGGAAAGCTATGCAACCAATTTGAAAGCGAGCATAGAAAAGGCTCATGAGTTTGCGAGGAAGAAAATTGGCTTGGCTTCCTCGCATATGAAAACTCGGTACGACGCTCGGGCACACACACCTCGTTTCCTTCTTGGAGACCTTGTTTGGCTCTACTGGCCCCGGAGAAGGAAAGGGGTGTGCCCAAAGCTCACCTCACCTTGGAAGGGCTCCGGGGTGATGCTTCGGCAGGTGACTGATGTGGTGTTCAAAATTCAGATGGGCCCGCATATCCTTCCACAGATAGTTCACGGGGATAGATTGAGCTCCTACTTGGGTCGGGAGGCTCCTGGGTGGATTGGAAGGGTGAGGGGGAAATTATGTGTGGTGGATGGCACTCTTGGACCCGACCAACCTACATCTACCTGCGCTTGAGGTGTACTGTCCCAGGCTTCAGGAGTTGCTTGTGGAAATTTTGGGGACATGTAATTTGGAGTTGGAGGCGGGTGAGAGTGATGACATGGCCGGTGAGGGGGATGGATTGTGTGCCACAGAGTCTTGTGGGTGGCGTTTGTTTATGTGTAGAGGTGATGTGTTTCTATGTGGTCGTGAGGTTGGAGGAAATGGATGAGTGATGATTAGTGGGTGATTATTGTGTTGGAAATGGAATTGTATTGGTTAAATGTGAACTGGGGGATTTCACATGCAGCAGGCCATGGCAACACTTGTAACATCTTTTACACCATCTTTGGAATTGTGCTGAGTTGTGTTGAGAATTGTATGGCAGCGGGGGAGGAAGTGTGTTTTGGGATCTTGTGGGTGAGGAAGGTGTGTGTGTGTCCGCAGGTACGGATCAAGCTCTGAGGAGCGATACCTGCAGCCCCCCTCTGCGGCAATAACCCCTGGCAGCCAGTGGTATCTGGAAATTGGAGCTCGTCGGTGGAGGGTCTGGTTGGGCGCTCTGGGGTAAAGGAGACCCCCGGCGACCCGTGGAGCTGCGTGGCAGCAGGAGGCAACGGAGCCTGGTGTGTGGAGACCCTCACTGGTGAGGTCATGGCGGAAAGGGGCTGTTGGGCTGTCACAGGGCCAAGAGGTAAAGGGGGGGGGGGGGCAATGAACTTATAAGTTGGTTGACTTGTTTTGGGAGTGCGGCCACCACAGCCTGAAGCGCCCCCACCATCTTGTAGTGCGGTACCTCCCCGCTGCCTTGTTGAGGAATGCACACACGAATGACAATGCCATGGTCCTGCAGGGGGGTGAAGTAAGTGCTTTGTTGACTTTTGAAATGCCTTGAGGAGATTTGGAATGAGTATGCGTGGATAAGGGGTTTGTGTTGAGTGAATGTGGGCGAAATCCACCGAGCCATGTCACTCACCTGTAACACCTGGACAGGGCCCGCTGAAATTTAGGGGTGCATTGGGGATGGCCCCGCAGGTAAGGTTGCGTCTTGTGGCATCCACCGGGGGACGCGGTCTGTCGACCGGGGTTGTACAAATGTTTTATAGAGTTTTGAATTTCTGGGTAAGGTTAAGTTTTGTGGTTAAGTTAGATTTTTGGTGTTTGTTTCCTCCCACCACAGGAACAACGGCTGAAATCGTTGTACATATTTGCATGACTGTTAAGGGGATTAGAATGTTAAGGAGTGTAGGTAGGAAGTCTGACTCACTTCCCACAGCCCTCCTGATTTATTTCATAGGTTAATTAAGTGTGTGACAGTAAGTGTTAAGACTGGAATGGTAGCGCCTGCAGTGAACCTTGCAGGAGCTATGGTTCCGGGGGGGGTGGGGGGGGGGTGGGGGGGGCTGTGTTATGTCAGGTGGGGTAGTGATATGTAGAGCCAGATAGATCTGTGTAGGTAACGTGTTTCGTCTGTCGTGGTAAGGAATCTACCCTGTAATTTCTGTGTAGGCATTTTGTCAGGTAAGAGTATACTTTTGAGCATACCAGGATGTTCGTGTGTTAAGTAGAGTTAGGGATTAAAGAGTAGCACCCCTGTGTGTCTCACCTGGTCAGCCAAACCTTTGTCCCTTATGGCAATGCACACCTGTAGACACCATAGATAGGTCCCTAGCGCAACGCTAAACGATTCCCTTCCCCTGACATGACTTCAGAAGGAAACCAGGCCAGGACTCCGCCGATGGGCGCCCCTGCCAGTTACACCTCCGACAGGCCTATCCACGTCGAGTGCTACGCGCTATGACCACGGAACAGTGGACGAGAGTTGGGGTGGCGATGTAGGCGTGAACCTCCAGCCGGCGAGTCAGTGGAGGGCACTGATTGGGTAGCGTGCCAAGGCTGACGTGATGTCACCAGCAAGGTTATTTAAGAGAGCGCCGGACGCCATTTAAGAAAAGAATAAGGAGAGACAGAGAGAGGGAGAGTTGGTCTGGAGAGTCTCTTGCGGTTTGTGCTCTTGTTTGCGCAGCCAGCCCTTTTGGACATCCGGCGCTTGGTCTTGCGCAGCCCGAATTGAGTCGAGATGTAGCCCGAGTGGAGTTCGCTTGTTCTTGCACGTTCGCTTCGGGAGAGCTGACTGGGGCGTGGCAAGCCGATCGTGTGTGAAGATCGACCTCGCTTGCAGCCGCGAGCCTGTGTTGGACGCTCGGTGCTTTTCCTGCTGTGGGACCTCGTGGTGCTTGGAGCGAGGCCTTGTGGTACTTGGAGCGAGGCCTGGTGGTGCTCGGAGAGGGCCGCGTGGGACGCCGAACGGAGCCGTGTTGGACGGCAAACAACGCAAGACGACAGACAGATAAGCTCACACCACATTTCACAATTACATGACGTGTACTTTTCCTTAATTCAGATTCCCTCGTCTCGTTTCCGAAATCTGTCATGTGGGGACGTCCCGATTAGGATATTTATTACCGGTGCGTGCTTTTCCCTGTCCCGATTTTCTTTGCAATAAACCCTTGTATTATTTTCCTTTCCCATTTAAACCTGTGCCTGGTTGAATTAATTTCCTTGCAGGATCGAAGCTGCAGTTGGCGCACAAGGTAAGCGCTTGCAAAGCTTCCATTTTCCTCCTTCCTCCCGCGTGGCATTTAGCCGAATCAGTGTTTGGTTGTTGCCTTTGAATAAACCATTTAGGCCTATCCGCGATCTTCTGGTGTTAACCGGGAGTCGCACAACAATATTTACCGATATGAACAGTGATGTGGCTTTTATTGAAATTCTACAAATACTGTTTACATTTTGATGAGAATTACGAACCTGCAGCGAATCCGGAAGTGGACAGATGACGGCAATGCGCGGGTTTGATCATATCCCAATACACCCGTCATTCAATCGTAATGTTAAATCGTTTAACGTTAATCATGTTAATCATTTGTTAATGTATCAATTGACGATTGGAATTGAGTGAATACATTTACGATTTTGAATTCGTAATTGTATTCACCCAACCGTACGGAACTTCACATCAGGATTTGAATATTTTTGTCACAAATGTTGTTGAAGGTTAATTTTTTTATATTAATGTTATTTCATTTGTGATTGGAGTTATGCTGTTTGTAATGAAAAAAGATGTCGAGTTCAAGTGAATGATGAAATGCCGTGACAGTTTTACGTTCCATGCGTGATATTCGCGGATCGCCATATGCAGATACGCCATTGACTGGGTATAGAACACACGTACCCGTTTGTTTGCGAACGGGTACGTTTTTCATGGAAGTCCTTCACGAACTTGCTGTCCATGTCTGATGTGCGACTGAAGGTGCCACAGGAATGAGGAATTTATTGGTTTCGTGCTTTAGCATTCGCTGTTTCTGCATTGTCCGTTTGCTTCTGGCCTCCCTCCCGTGCGTAGCACTATATATATATATACTATATATATATTGTTACGGACACGGCTTCAGATGTTGCTTGACCGAGCGGAATGGCCGCCGTGTTCGCACAGTTTACCCGATTACCCCCAACTCACCCGATTCACTCGAACGTTGGCCAAATCGCGCTACGCTAAATCAATGATGGAAAGGACACAACGACTGGGATAAATGAAACGACGCAAGGGGTACAGTTCTCAAGACCTCCGGAGGAGGATATAATTAGTGGTGGAGAAAAGGGGTAGATTACAAGGTAGAGTGCGGTAAAAGACACAGAAGAGATAGGCACTTAGATACAATCTTATCTATCCCAGACAGACCACAGACAAACGGAACAAGACTGACTTACACAGGGATTGATGGCAGGGAAGGACAGGCAGTCGATAGCACAAGGTGCACCTTGGCTCAGGGACAGGATAAAGCACGGTCCAGTCCAGAGATGCGGGGAGGTGTCACAGCGCTCGGAGGTGGCGTCCTTCTATCTCCAAGCTCAGCGCGCATCTGACGTCACCTCCCTCTTGCTGCGCATGCTCAGCGGGGAGTCACACGCCCTCGGCTCGTTGGCTCCGCCCCAGATGGGACCGGTCCGCCGCTTCTATTGGGTGCGGGGGTTACCGGGCTCCGCCCTTGACGAGGAGCTGACAGCGAGCCCCTACTTGGTAACCCCGTCGAGCACATGCTCGATGGCGGCTCGTTGGAAAGGCCTGGTGCACTCCCAACACCCCCTACCAACCAAGCCGGAGTGAGGACGCACACTCCCCGCGCCGCCGCCGTTGTTGTTGTTGTTGTTGTTGTTGCTGAACCGTGAGGAAGAGCTGCGGGGAGGTATTGGGAGGTCCTAAACTTCCTAACGGTGCCATACAATCACATTCTGGTGCAACGAAGAGTCAGAATTAATGGAAACGAGTCCTTAACTGACATAGACTAAGAATAACTAGCAAGATGTCCTATAGTTGTCTTACATGAGATGCGGTGGACCTGGATGCGACATTTAATGGGGGAAATAGGGGGAGGTCGGGTCTACAGAGTGTTGTTTACAGAAAATGGGACTAGGGAATGGGGGGATTGGGGATAGTTGGGAAGTATTGAGGAAATAGGGGAATATTTACAAGCGGATATGGATGGATGTAAATCCCATATCCGCAACATTGCACCCTTCTCTACCTCGGGGCGTCCCGACCCGATAAATTTTTACCTACTTTAGTGTGGCACTCAGATGTAGTTCCCTCTACTATTAACTCAACCCTGAGTGCGACAGTTTTACAGATGTTCACAAATGAGTAAATATGTCCCCCTGCGACGTTGCACCCTTCTCCTAACAGAAACACACCCACAGGATAACCGAATCGCGGAAAGCATCCTCAAACTAAACATACAGCCGGTAGGGAGCATCATTTACACAAGACTACACTGATATTTACACTACGATCCAGGACCTGTTCTTTGAGGAACACATGCAGATGTTATGCATAGAGAGAGAGCACGCATGCCAGCATCGATACACCAACCCACGAGTGCCCTGTGGCCCTACGGCCTTTAATAATGTGCAGAGCACCCCATCCAAGCACCAAAAGCACCACCCCATACGCACAGTCAGCACCATCCGGTGCACCAATAAAGTGTTCAGTAACAATGCACAATTAAGTGTCCATGGTCACCGGTGGTGTCGCAGCCGGCCAATGTTCTGCCGCTGGTCTTGCCTTCATGGAGTGCACTTGGCCTTCTGGCTTCTTTAGAAATAAAGAAAGGCGCCAACCGTGTCCATTTCTAAATTGTGGCCGTCAGGGGGGCCAACTATAAGTGGTTCACCTGTATGGCATAGGTGCCACGTTGACCCAGAGGTCCATCAACGGGTGGTGCTTGCCCGCAAAAGAACTGCGGTCCATTGTGGGCGGCCACCAAAATTGCGGTCCATATGGTGTATCGATCCAGGCAGCAAGCAGCGGAAGTACAGGCCCACAACTGCAGAGCCAGCACCTCTCTCTCCTCTCTCTCTGCCCCAAAGCCAGATCCTCGGAGGTGGGAGACAAAATAAGACAAGTGAGCAAGGTGGTAAGGGCGCAAAAGTGCACGCAATACAAGGTAATGCACACTGGGGGCACATGGGAACCAGGTGAAACAGGTACGTTCCTACCGTACGCCCCCCCGCCCCCCCCCCCACCAGGTAACCTACATTGCCCCTCCCTTACCCCTTACTGTATCCACAAAACACAACACTACCCATAAACATCTACTTTACACATCAACAAACGTCCCTACTGTCTTCCCCGTTCCTCCCATAAACCAAATTCGTCTTCTCTCCCTCCTAACCAATCAAATTTGCCATTTCCAACTCAACATCAAAATTTGCCATCTCCAACTCAACATCAAAATTTGCCATCACCAATTCATCATCAGTCCCTCCTAAGGAGGGAGAGATGGAATCACCCCAATGTCTCATCCACGTCGTGATGCGTCTCACAAATCCACACAGCAATTCTCCCTTCCTGCAACACAGAACAAAGGAACACAGGTGTGGAGTCATCATCATCACCTCAGGTAAGTGGCTGCGTATGGTGCGACAGGTTCATCAATCCTAACTATTTCCTAAATGACTTTAACAACTTTACATTACCCGGGGTCTTTCCCTGCCAATCCATTGGCCAACTTACACTATGGGTTCTAAAAACCAATTCCCATTGATCAAACTGTGGTGCTTCTCAAGTTGGGGTCTCACTCCCCTGATTCATCACTCGGTGCCCCCGCACAATTTCGGTGGCTGGGTCGTGTGACGCTCCCAGCTGGTCCGCCTACCTGCACACCTCCACCACTGTTGTTGCCTACCGAGCTCACCTGCTCCTCACCCTAACCTAACTAACTGGGGAAGGCCCTCTCGCACTCTCACCCCCTCAGTGCCCTCTCTGGCACGGGCTGCCCGATCCACACCCGGGATCCTCAGGCACCCACTGACACTAACGGCTCCCAGAGCCCACCTGCGGCCTCACCTGGCCGACATCTAACAGTGGCGGAGTGCCCAACCATTCACACTCACACTAACAGGCCACACGACCAGCCAATTTCACCACACCAATGCACCCATCCACAATACCATTCTGCAACCGCACCACAAATGCCAATATCCAACCACAATTTACCTATACCTTCTAACTATTCTTTAAACTACCCTCCCCGGGTACTCGTGAAAAGGGGTCCACTCTTCCCCCATCCACACCTTCGCACCATGCACACCACTCCGTACCACTTACTCCAACTCTCTCCACACCACTCATTCTCTGCTCCATGTATTCCACACACCTGCACTTGCACACCTGTGCTCTCATACTTGGTGCCGCCTGCACCCTTCTCTCCCCTAAGCGCATTCGCGCTGATCCACAACACTCACTACTCATACACTGCTCCACACACCTGTCCAGTTCTCACACAGCATCATCTCATCTAACTACTCCCCTCTGAAACTTGCGCTTCCCAGTCGTCCCTTTAAACTATTGCGCTCCCTCGTCATTATCATCCACTCTAATCTACCTGCGTCCCCACTACAGGTATCATTGTCACTAACTAACCTTAACGTTACCTAATGTCATCTTCTAGGTCCCTACACACAATATCCTAACCCACCCGGGCTAGTTTTCACTGCCATACACCCCATAAGCTAGTGCTCCTTTGCCCCCCATGTTTGTGAGGGATGACAGAGTTGCCATCCCACCACATCGGGCATCTCCCACTACCAATTTTGCACATCAAATTTCAACAAATCAAAAATTTGCCAATCTCTACCCATCATCTGCCAATCATTACTGCCAATCCTTTGCCAATCATCAAATTTTGTTTTTCTAATTTCGGGGCCAAAACACTATCCTCGTCATTACAGTCTACTTACTAGATCCTCTCGGTGCGCCAATTCCCTTCTAAAGCTCGGCTTCGTACAGCCGAGCAATGAATGCGGGTTGTTTTGTGCCAGCGGCTGGATGCGTCCGGCACTCGGTGCAGGGACGGGGGCTTACCCGTGCCGAGATCCCACGCTCCACCTCGGCGCGGAGCCATCCAATTGCCCGATCTCGGCCTGCCGGAACGTCTCAATAAAAAGTGGTCGCCATGACGACCCTTCCCATCGGGCTGCCCGCTCCGCCTAGTGGAGCCCGGACGCGGCCGTTCCAAGCGAGGCACAGCGTGGATCGCGTACGGCGGTCCTTTCGAACCCGCCATGGCTCGGATCCCCGCTGGTTCTCGCGGCACGCGAAGCCCGGCACGCACCAAGGGCCCGATTCGGCTATAAGTCGCTCTAACCGCTAACCCGGTTACCGTCGATGCCTCACCTGCATGCTTACACGCATACGCTACCCCTTTCTTGCTCATACATTCAGCCGTTTCCATGCTCCTCGTCGTACCTTCTCTTACACACCTCGGTACACTCATTCCACTCACAGACTTGGTCACACACCTGACCACCGAACACCTTGGCACACATTCGTCGCTCGCACACCTCACCAACACTCCTCTTCGCGCCCCCTTCTCGGTCACCTCCTCTGTGACAATCACAGGTGTGCTCTCACTCGCACACCCAACCACGTGCCTCACTACCAATTCCAGCGTGCATTCCCACACACGCTCTACCATTCCAGGTGTGCTTCCTTTCTCACCTGTCACAACCAACTCACGCTCCGTGTCACTCTTACTACTCTCACCTCCACTCTTGACAGCGCACTCACCCTTACTCTTGACAGCGCACTCTTCCCTGATGCACCCGTCCGTTACACACCTTTCTCGTGCACACTCTCCCGTTACACCCTCTGTAACACTCACCACAGGTGTACACTCTTCCTTACTTTTGACAGCGCACTCTTTCCCCATGCACCTGTCCGTCGCACATCTTTCTCGCGCACACTCTCCCGTTACATCCTCTGTAACACTCACCACAGGTGTGCATTCTCCCTTTACACCCTCCGTAACACTCCTCACTACGCGCTTCCATGTGCTCCCTTGCACACGCGCTACGACCGACTCACTCTCGACAGCATCCTCACTCCTTGGCACGCACTTTTTCCTCACACACCCCAGTCGGACTTTCTCGCACACCTCCTTTTTCGCACACCAGACCTGTCGCACACTTCACCAACGGCCTCTCACGAACACCCGGGTCCATCTCGACCCCCAAGCTTATTAAATCACCTGGCGCATCATACGCACGACCATATTGGTCACCACTTACACCGGGTCCTCTTTCTCTTCGCTTCTCCTCCATCACCTGCGAATCCCTCATCCGGTTAATGAGCACATCATCACGATCCGAACACAGACTTTGGACCAATTCTTTTACTTCTTCTTTGATCTCTTTCTTATCCCCTCTCTGTCGCTTCTTAATTTCGCTTACCCCTTCTTCCACTTCTTCTAATTTCTGCTTCACCTCTTTTATTTCCCGGTGCGTCTCCTCAAGCTCGTCCTCTAGGGCCACCTTGACCGTTTCTATGTGCGTCCTCACCTGCCGGTCCTTCGTCTCCATCACCTCTACCACCTTGTTCATTTTCCTCGTCAGGTCCTCATGTACCGTCTGACACTCTTTTTTAATTACCCCTACGTCCTTTTTCATCTCCTTCTGTGTCGATTTTAAACCCTCTATTACCGCTGTGTTCTTCTTTACCTGGTCCCCCAACTCCTTTTGTCCCACTGTCAGTTGTTCTACTCCCAGCGTCAACTCCTCTATACCACCTTGCAATTTTACAGTCCCCTTTCTCACCTCCTTCTCCATGCGCTCCTTACAGTGCCTCACCGCCTCGCGCACTCCTCCGACCTCCTCACTCACACCTCTTCTGATCTCTTCTCCCATCACTTGCATCTCCTGCCCAGATGCCACCCTCATCTGCTCCATTTCCTCCCTGTGAGCATCCAATTTAGTTTCTACCCCCATTCTGACCCCCTCTATCTGCTGCCCCATTTTTTAAACTTCCCTTTCCGCTTGGTCCCTCATGTCCCTCAATTTGCCTTCCATACTGTTTTCTAACCCCTCTAACCCATTTTTCACTCCCTCTATCTGATTATCTTGGGCAGCCATTCTATTTTCCACCCCCGTTAACCCCTCCTGTATTTCCCCTAATCTATTGTCTAATCCCTCTATTCTACTCCCTAACCCTCCGATCTGGGCCCCCATCCTTTGTTCTAACCGTTGGCTATTGGACCCCATTTGGCCCTCCAATCGCTCCCCCTGAGCATCCATCCCTTTGAAATTATCGTCTGTTTTTACCATAAAGGCCATCATCTGTTTCATAAACAGGTTCCAATTCATTGGCATCTCGGGTTCGGCTACCGCGACCATGGGCGCGGCTAAATTTGGTGCCGCAACAACCATGTGCGCGAGGACGCCATCTTGTGCGCCCGAAACCTCGTGCGCGAGGACGCCATTTTGCGAACCTGCCGCCCTCACTGCTTCGCTCTCCTCTTGTCCCTCAATTTGGTCCTGGATCGACCCTGCCTCACTCTCCTCTA